>NC_034203.2:43428810-43438914 GCF_002021735.2 Oncorhynchus kisutch
ACTACCACCACCATCACCACCACTACCACCACCACCACTACTACCACCACTACCACCACCACCAACACAACCATCACCACCCACCACAACAACCACCACCACCACTACCACCCAACCATCACCACCACCACCACCAAACCATCACCACCACCACTACCACCACTACTACCACACCGAGCATCCACCAACCACCACCACTACCACCACCCATCACCAACCACCACCTCTCACCACTACCACCACCACCACCACCACTTACTACCAACACCACCACTTACCACCCACCATCTACCACCACCACCTTCCACCCACTACCACCACCACCACCACCACTACCACCAAAACCATCACCGCCACCCACCACCAAAACCATCACCACCACCACTACCACCACTACTACCACCACCAGCATCACCAACACCACCACTACCACCACCACCACTACCACCACCACCACCACAACCATCACCACCACCACAACAACCACCACCACCACCACTACCACCAAAACCATCACCACCACCACCACCACAACCATCACCACCACCACAACAACCACCACCCACCACCACTACAACCAAAACCATCACCACCACCACCACCACCAAAACCATCACACCACCACTACCACCACTACTACCACCACACATCACCAACACCACCACTACCACCACCATCACCACCACTACTACCACCACCACCACTACCACCACTACTACCACCGCCACCATCACCAACACCACCACTACCACCACCATCACCACCACCACCACCACAACCATCACACCACCACCACCACTACTACCACCACTACTACCACCACTACCACCACCACCACCACCACTACCACCAAAACCAAAACCACCACCCCCACCACCACCACTAACACCATACCAACACCACCACAACCACCACCACTACCACCACCACCACCACCACTACTACCACCGACTACCACCACCACCACTACCACCAAAACCAAAACCACCACCACCACCACCACCACTAACACCATACCAACACCACCACAAACCACCACCACTACCACCACCACCACCCACCACTACTACCACCACTACCACCACCACCACCACCACTACCACCAAAACCAAAACCAACCACCACCACCACCACCACCACTAACACCACTACCAACACCACCACAACCACCACCAGCTACCACCAAAAACATCACCACCACCACCACCAAAACCATCACCACCACCACTACCACCACTACTACCACCATCAGCATCACCACCACCACCACTACCACCACCACCACCACAACCATCACCATCACCCACCACAACAACCACCACCACCACCACTACCACCAAACCATCACCACCAGCACCACCAAAACCATCACCACCACCACTACCACCACTACTACCACCACCACCATCACCAACACCACCACTACCACCACCATCACCACCACCACCACTACCACCACCACCACTAATACCACCACTACCACTACCACCACCACAAACCATCACCACCACCACAACAACCACCACCACCACACCTACCACCAAAACCATCACCACCACCACCACCAAAACCATCACCACCACCACTACCACCACTACTACCACCACCAGCATCACCAACACCATTACCACCACCACTACTACCACCACACTACTACCACCACTACTACCACCGCCACCATCACCAACACCACCACTACCACCACCATCAACCACCACTACCACCAAAACCAAAACCACCACCACCACCACCACCACCACTAACACCACTACCAACACCACCACAACCACCACCAGCTACCACCAAAACCATCACCACCACCACCACCAAAAACCATCACCACCACCACTACCACCACTACTACCACCATCAGCATCACCACCACCACCACTACCACCACCACCAGCACAACCATCACCACCACCACAACAACCACCACCACCACCACTACCACCAAAACCATCACCACCACCACCACCAAAACCATCACACCACCACTACCACCACTACTACCACCACCAGCATCACCAACACACCACTACCACCACCATCACCACCACCACCTCCACCACTACCACCACCACCACCACTACTACCACCACCACCACTACCACCACTACTACCACCGCCACCATCACCAACACCACCACTACCACCACCATCACCACCACCACCACTACCACCACTACCACCACCACCCACTACTACCACCACTACCACTACCACCACCACAACCATCACCACCACCACAACAACCACCACCACCACCACTACCACCAAAACCATCACCACCACCACCACCACTACCACCACCACCACCACAACCATCACCACCCCACAACAACCACCACCACCACTACCACCAAAACCATCACCACCACCACCACCAAAACCATCACCACCACCACTACCACCACTACTACCACCACCAGCATCACCAACACCACCACTACCACCACCATCACCACCACCACCTCCACCACTACCACCACCACCACCACCACTACTACCAACACCACCACTACCACCACCATCACCACCAACACCTCCACCACTACCACCACCACCACCACCACTACCACCAAAACCATCACCCGCCACCACCACCAAAACCATCACCACCACCACTACCACCACTACTACCACCACCAGCATCACCAACACCACCACTACCACCACCACCACCACCTCCACCACTACCACCACCACCACCACAACCATCAAATCAAATCAAATCAAATTTATTTATATAGCCCTTCGTACATCAGCTGATATCTCAAAGTGCTGTACAGAAACCCAGCCTAAAACCCCAACAGCAAGCAATGCAGGTGGAGAAGCACGGTGGCTAGGAAAAACTCCCTAGAAAGGCCAATACCTAGGAAGAAACCTAGAGAGGAACCAGGCTATGTGGGGTGGCCAGTCCTCTTCTGGCTGTGCCGGGTGGAGATTATAACAGAACATGGTCAAGATGTTCAATGTTCATAAATGACCAGCATGGTCGAATAATAATAAGGCAGAACAGTTGAAACTAGAGCAGCAGCACAGTCAGGTGGAAGTTGAAACTGGAGCAGCAGCATGGCCAGGTAGACTGGGGACAGCAAGGAGTCATCATGTCAGGTAGTCCTGGGGCATGGTCCTAGGGCTCAGGTCAGTTGAAACTGGAACAGCAGCATGGCCAGGTGGACTGGGGACAGCAAGGAGTCATCATGTCAGGTAGTCCTGGGGCATGGTCCTAGGGCTCAGGTCCTCCGAGAGAGAGAAAGAAAGAGAGAAGGAGAGAATTAGAGAACGCACACTTAGATTCACACAGGACACCGAATAGGACAGGAGAAGTACTCCAGATATAACAAACTGACCCCAGCCCCCCGACACATAAACTACTGCCAGCATAAATACTGGAGGCTGAGACAGGAGGGGTCAGGAGACACTGTGGCCCCATCCGAGGACACCCCCGGACAGGGCCAAACAGGAAGGATATAACCCCACCCACTTTGCCAAAGCACAGCCCCCACACCACTAGAGGGATATCTTCAACCACCAACTTACCATCCTGAGACAAGGCTGAGTATAGCCCACAAAGATCTCCGCCACGGCACAACCCAAGGGGGGGGGGGCGCCAACCCAGACAGGATGACCACAACAGTGAATCAACCCACTCAGGTGACGCACCCCCTCCAGGGACAGCATGAGAGAGCCCCAGCAAGCCAGTGACTCAGCCCCTGTAATAGGGTTAGAGGCAGAGAATCCCAGTGGAAAGAGGGGAACCGGCCAGGCAGAGACAGCAAGGGCGGTTCGTTGCTCCAGAGCCTTTCCGTTCACCTTCCCACTCCTGGGCCAGACTACACTCAATCATATGACCCACTGAAGAGATGAGTCTTCAGTAAAGACTTAAAGGTTGAGACCGAGTTTGCGTCTCTGACATGGGTAGGCAGACCGTTCCATAAAAATGGAGCTCTATAGGAGAAAGCCCTGCCTCCAGCTGTTTGCTTAGAAATTCTAGGGACAATTAGGAGGCCTGCGTCTTGTGACCGTAGCGTACGTATAGGTATGTACGGCAGGACCAAATCAGAGAGATAGGTAGGAGCAAGCCCATGTAATGCTTTGTAGGTTAGCAGTAAAACCTTGAAATCAGCCCTTGCTTTGACAGGAAGCCAGTGTAGAGAGGCTAGCACTGGAGTAATATGATCAAATTTTTTGGTTCTAGTCAGGATTCTAGCAGCCGTATTTAGCACTAACTGAAGTTTATTTAGTGCTTTATCCGGGTAGCCGGAAAATAGAGCATTGCAGTAGTCTAACCTAGAAGTGACAAAAGCATGGATTAATTTTTCTGCATCATTTTTGGACAGAAAGTTTCTGATTTTTGCAATGTTACGTAGATGGAAAAAAGCTGTCCTCGAAATGGTCTTGATATGTTCTTCAAAAGAGAGATCAGGGTCCAGAGTAACGCCGAGGTCCTTCACAGTTTTATTTGAGACGACTGTACAACCATTAAGATTAATTGTCAGATTCAACAGAAGATCTCTTTGTTTCTTGGGACCTAGAACAAGCATCTCTGTTTTGTCCGAGTTTAATAGTAGAAAGTTTGCAGCCATCCACTTCCTTATGTCTGAAACACATGCTTCTAGCGAGGGCAATTTTGGGGCTTCACCATGTTTCATTGAAATGTACAGCTGTGTGTCATCCGCATAGCAGTGAAAGTTTACATTATGTTTTCGAATAACATCCCCAAGAGGTAAAATATATAGTGAAAACAATAGTGGTCCTAAAACGGAACCTTGAGGAACACCGAAATTTACAGTTGATTTGTCAGAGGACAAACCATTCACAGAGACAAACTGATATCTTTCCGACAGATAAGATCTAAACCAGGCCAGAACATGTCCGTGTAGACCAATTTGGGTTTCCAATCTCTCCAAAAGAATGTGGTGATCGATGGTATCAAAAGCAGCACTAAGGTCTAGGAGCACGAGGACAGATGCAGAGCCTCGGTCCGATGCCATTAAAATGTCATTTACCACCTTCACAAGTGCCGTCTCAGTGCTATGATGGGGTCTAAAACCAGACTGAAGCATTTCGTATACATTGTTTGTCTTCAGGAAGGCAGTGAGTTGCTGCGCAACAGCCTTCTCTAAAATTTTTGAGAGGAATGGAAGATTCGATATAGGCCGATAGTTTTTTATATTTTCTGGGTCAAGGTTTGGCTTTTTCAAGAGAGGCTTTATTACTGCCACTTTTAGTGAGTTTGGTACACATCCAGTGGATAGAGAGCCGTTTATTATGTTCAACATAGGAGGGCCAAGCACAGGAAGCAGCTCTTTCAGTAGTTTAGTTGGAATAGGGTCCAGTATGCAGCTTGAAGGTTTAGAGGCCATGATTATTTTCATCATTGTGTCAAGAGATATAGTACTAAAACACTTGAGCGTCTCTCTTGATCCTAGGTCCTGGCAGAGTTGTGCAGACTCAGGACAACTGAGGTTTGGAGGAATACGCAGGTTTAAAGAGGAGTCCGTAATTTGCTTTCTAATAATCATAATCTTTTCCTCAAAGAAGTTCATGAATTTATCACTGCTAAAGTGAAAGTCATCCTCTCTTGGGGAATGCTGCTTTTTAGTTAGCTTTGCGACAGTATTAAAAAGGAATTTCGGATTGTTCTTATTTTCCTCAATTAAGTTAGAAAAATAGGATGATCGAGCAGCAGTAAGGGCTCTACGGTACTGCACGGTACCGTCCTTCCAAGCTAGTCGGAAGACTTCCAGTTTGGTGTGGCGCCATTTCCGTTCCAATTTTCTGGAAGCTTGCTTCAGAGCTCGGGTATTTTCTGTGTACCAGGGAGCTAGTTTCTTATGAGACATTTTTTTTGTTTTTAGGGGTGCAACTGCATCTAGGGTATTGCGCAAGGTTAGATTGAGATCCTCAGTTAGGTGGTTAACTGATTTTTGTCCTCTGGCGTCCTTGGGTAGGCAGAGGGAGTCTGGAAGGGCATCAAGGAATCTTTGTGTTGTCTGTGAATTTATAGCACGACTTTTGATGTTCCTTGGTTGGGGTCTAAGCAGATTATTTGTTGCAATTGCAAACGTAATAAAATGGTGGTCCGATAGTCCAGGATTATGAGGAAAAACATTAAGATCCACCACATTTATTCCATGGGACAAAACTAGGTCCAGCGTATGACTGTGACAGTGAGTGGGTCCAGAGACATGTTGGACAAAACCCACTGAGTCGATGATGGCTCTGAAAGCCTTTTGGAGTGGGTCTGTGGACTTTTCCATGTGAATATTAAAGTCACCAAAGATTAGAATATTATCTGCTATGACTACAAGGTCCGATAGGAATTCAGGGAACTCAGTGAGAAACGCTGTATATGGCCCAGGAGGCCTGTAAACAGTAGCTATAAAAAGTGATTGAGTAGGCTGCATAGATTTCATGACTAGAAGCTCAAAAGACGAAAATGTCGTTTTTTTTTGTGTAAATTGAAATTTGCTATCGTAAATGTTAGCAACACCTCCGCCTTTGCGGGATGCACGGGGGATATGGTCACTAGTGTAGCCAGGAGGTGAGGCCTCATTTAAAACAGTAAATTCATCAGGCTTAAGCCATGTTTCAGTCAGGCCAATCACATCAAGATTATGATCAGTGATTAGTTCATTGACTATAATTGCCTTTGAAGTAAGGGATCTAACATTAAGTAGCCCTATTTTGAGATGTGAGGTATCATGATCTCTTTCAGTAATGACAGGAATGGAGGTGGTCTTTATCCTAGTGAGATTGCTAAGGCGAACACCGCCATGTTTAGTTTTGCCCAACCTAGGTCGAGGCACAGACACGGTCTCAATGGTGATAGCTGAGCTGACTACACTGACTGTGCTAATGGCAGACTCCACTATGCTGGCAGGCTGGCTAACAGCCTGCTGCCTGGCCTGCACCCTATTTCATTGTGGAGCTAGAGGAGTTAGAGCCCTGTCTATGTTGGTAGATAAGATGAGATGGTGGTGGTAGTGGTGGTGTTGGTGGTAGTGGTGGTGGTGGTGGTGGTGGTGGTGGTGGTAGTGGTGGTACAACAACCACCACCACCACCACTACCACCAAAACCATCACCACCACCACCACCACAACCATCACCACCACCACAACAACCACCACCACCACCACTACAACCAAAACCATCACCACCACCACCACCACCAAAAACCATCACCACCACCACTACCACCACTACTACCACCACCAGCATCACCAACACCACCACTACCACCACCATCACCACCACTACTACCACCACCACCACTACCACCACTACTACCACCGCCACCATCACCAACACCACCACTACCACCACCATCACCACCACCACCACCACAACCATCACCACCACACCACCACTACTACCACCACTACCACCACCACCACCACCACTACCACCAAAACCAAAACCACCACCCCCACCACCACCACTAACACCATACCAACACCACCACAACCACCACCACTACCACCACCACCACCACCACTACTACCACCACTACCACCACCACCACTACCACCAAAACCAAAACCACCACCACCACCACCACCACTAACACCATACCAACACCACCACAACCACCACCACTACCACCACCACCACCACCACTACTACCACCACTACCACCACCACAACCACCACTACCACCAAAACCAAAACCACCACCACCACCACCACCACCACCACTAACACCACTACCAACACCACCACTACCACCAAAACCATCACCACCACCACCACCAAAACCATCACCACCACCACTACCACCACTACTACCACCACCAGCATCACCAACACCACCACTACCACCACCATCACCACACCACCTCCACCACTACCACCACCACCACCACTACTACCACCACCACCACTACCACCACTACTACCACCGCCACCATCACCAACACCACCACTACCACCACCATCACCACCACCACCACTACCACCACCACCACTAATACCACCACTACCACTACCACCACCACAACCATCACCACCACCACAACAACCACCACCACCACACCTACCACCAAAACCATCACCACCACCACCACCAAACCATCACCACCACCACTACCACCACTACTACCACCACCAGCATCACCAACACCACCACTACCACCACCACCACCACCTCCACCATTACCACCACCACTACTACCACCACCACTACTACCACCACTACTACCACCGCCACCATCACCAACACCACCACTACCACCACCATCACCACCACTACCACCAAAACCAAAACCACCACCACCACCACCACCACCACTAACACCACTACCAACACCACCACAACCACCACCAGCTACCACCAAAACCATCACCACCACCACCACCAAAACCATCACCACCACCACTACCACCACTACTACCACCATCAGCATCACCACCACCACCACTACCACCACCACCAGCACAACCATCACCACCACCACAACAACCACCACCACCACCACTACCACCAAAACCATCACCACCACCACCACCAAAACCATCACCACCACCACTACCACCACTACTACCACCACCAGCATCACCAACACCACCACTACCACCACCATCACCACCACCACCTCCACCACTACCACCACCACCACCACTACTACCACCACCACCACTACCACCACTACTACCACCGCCACCATCACCAACACCACCACTACCACCACCATCACCACCACCACCACTACCACCACTACCACCACCACCACTACTACCACCACTACCACTACCACCACCACAACCATCACCACCACCACAACAACCACCACCACCACCACTACCACCAAACCATCACCACCACCACCACAAAAACCATCACCACCACCACTACCACCACTACTACCACCACCAGCATCACCAACACCACCACTACCACCACCACCACCACCTCCACCATTACCACCACCACTACTACCACCACTACTACCACCGCCACCATCACCAACACCACCACTACCACCACCATCACCACCACTACCACCACCACCCACTACTACCACCACTACCACCACCACCACCACAACCATCACCACCACCACAACAACCACCACCACCACTACCACCAAAACCATCACCACCCACCACCACCAAAACCATCACCACCACCACTACCACCACTACTACCACCACCAGCATCACCAACACCACCACTACCACCACCACCATCACCACCACCACCTCCACAACTACCACCACCACCACCACCACTACTACCAACACCACCACTACCACCACCACCACCACCTCCACCACTACCACCACCACCACCACCACCACGACCACCAAAACCATCACTGCCACCACCACCAAAACCTTCACCACCACCACTACCACCACTACTACCACCCACCAGCATCACCAACACCACCACTACCACCACCATCACCACCTCAACCACTACCACCACCACCACACCACCACCACTACTACCACCACCATCACCACCACCACCACTACCACCACTACCACCACCACCACTACTACCACCACTACCACCACCACCCCACTACTACCACCACCATCACCACCATCAACACCACCACCACTACTACCACCGCCACCATCACCAACACCACCACTACCACCACCATCACCACCACCACCACTACCACCACTACCACCACCACCACTACTACCACCACTACCACTACCACCACCACAACCATCACCACCACCACAACAACCACCACCACCACCACTACCACCAAACCACCACCACCACCACCACCAAAACCATCACCACCACCACTACCACCACTACTACCACCACCAGCATCACCAACACCACCACTACCACCACCATCACCACCACTACCACCACCACCACTACTACCACCACTACCACCACCACCACCACAACCATCACCACCACCACAACAACCACCACCACCACTACCACCAAAACCATCACCACCACCACCACCAAAACCATCACCACCACCACTACCACCACTACTACCACCAACCAGCAGTCCACCAACACCACCACTACCCACCACCATCACCACCACCACCTCCACCACTACACCACCACCACCACACTACTACCAACACCACCACTACCACCCCAC
>NC_034203.2:43439014-43441514 GCF_002021735.2 Oncorhynchus kisutch
CACTACCACCACCACCACAACCATCACCACCACCACTACCACCACCAGCATCACCACCACTAACACCACACTACTACAACACCCCCCACCACTACTACTACCACCACCACCAACATCACCACCATCACCACCACCACTACCACCACCAGCATCAGCACCACTACCCACCCACTACTACACAACACCCCCACCACACTACTAACCACCACACCAACATCACCAACACCACTACTACCACCAGCATCACCATCACTACCACCCCCACCACTACTACCACCATCAGCATCACCACCACCACCACAACCATCACCACCACCACTACCACCACCACAACCACCACCACCACTACCACCACAACCATCACCACCACCACAACCATCACCACCACCACTACCACCACCACAACCACCACCACCACTACCACCACAACCATCACCACCACCACTACCATCACCACCACCACCACCACCACTACCACCATCAGCATCACCACCACTACCACCACTACCACCACCACACCTACTACCACCACCACCACTACTAGTACCATCACCACTACCACCACCACCACTACCACCACCACTACTACCACCACTAACACCACCACCACTACTACCACCACCACCACCACTACTACCACCACCACTACCACCACCATCACCACCACCACCACCACCACTACCACCACTACCACCACCACCACCACAACCACCACTACTACCACCACCAGCATCACCACCACTACCACCACCACCACTACTACCACCATCAGCATCACCACCACCACCACAACCATCACCACCACCACTACCACCACCACAACCACCACCACCACTACCACCACAACCATCACCACCACCACTACCATCACCACCACCACCACCACCACTACCACCATCAGCATCACCACCACTACCACCACCACCACTACCACCATCAGCATCACCACCACCACCACCACTACCACCATCAGCATCACCACCACCATCACCACCACTACTACCACCATCAGCATCACCACCACCACCACAAACACCACCACCACCACAACCATCACCACCACCACTACCAGCACCACCACCACTACCACAACCACCACCACCACCACTACCACCAAAACCATCACCATCACCACCACAACCACAACCACAACCATCACCACCACCACTACCACCACCACCACAACCATCACCACCACCACTACCACCACCAGCATCACCACCACTACCACCACCACTACTACAACAACCCCCACCACTACTACTACCACCACCACCAACATCACCACCATCACCACCACCACTACCACCACCACCACAACCATCACCACCACCACTACCACCACCAGCATCACCACCACTAACACCACCACTACTACAACAACCCCCACCACTACTACTACCACCACCACCAACATCACCACCATCACCACCACCACTACCACCACCAGCATCAGCACCACTACCACCACCACTACTACAACAACCCCCACCACTACTACTACCACCACCACCAACATCACCACCACCACCAACACCACTACTACCACCAGCATCACCACCACTACCACAACCATCACCACCACCACTACCACCACCACAACCACCACCACCATCACTACCACCACAACCATCACCACCACCACTACCACCACCAGCATCACCACCACTACCACCACCACTACTACAACAACCCCCACCACTACTACTACCACCACCACCAACATCACCACCATCACCACCACCACTACCACCACCAGCATCAGCACCACTACCACCACCACTACTACAACAACCCCCACCACTACTACTACCACCACCACCAACATCACCACCACCACCAACACCACTACTACCACCAGCATCACCACCACTACCACAACCATCACCACCACCACTACCACCACCACAACCACCACCACCATCACTACCACCACCACCATCACTACCACCACAACCATCACCACCACCACTACCACCACCAGCATCACCACCACTACCACCACCACTACTACAACAACCCCCACCACTACTACTACCACCACCACCAACACCACTACTACCACCAGCATCACCACCACTACCACCCCCACCACTACTACCACCATCAGCATCACCACCACCACAACCACCACCACCACTACCACCACAACCATCACCACCACCACTACCAGCACCACCACCACTACCACAACCACCACCACCACCACTACCACCAAAACCATCACCACCACCACCACCAAAACCATCACCACCACAACCACAACCACAACCACAACCACCACCACCACCACTACCACCAAAACCATCACCACCACCACCACCAAAACCATCACCACCACAACCACAACCACAACCATCACCACCACCACTACCACCACCACCACCACCACCACCATCACTACCACCACAACCATCACCACCACCACTACCACCACCAGCATCACCACCACTACCACCACCACTACTACAACAACCCCCACCTTTACTACTACCACCAT
>NC_034203.2:43444014-43674014 GCF_002021735.2 Oncorhynchus kisutch
TTCAGAGATTTTTGTAGTTCGTTCCAGTCATTGGCAGCAGAGAACTGGAAGAAGAAATGGCCAAAGGAAGAATTGGTTTTGTGGGTGACCAGAGAGATATACCTCCTGGAACGCGTGCTACAGGTGGGTGCTGCTAAGGTGACCAGCGAGCAGAGATTTTTAATTTTTTAAATTTTTTTATTTCACCTTTATTTAACCAGGTAGGCTAGTTGAGAACAAGTTCTCATTTGCAACTGCGACCTGGCCAAGATAAAGCATAGCAGTGTGGGCAGACAACAAAGAGTTACACATGGAGTAAACAATTAACAAGTCAATAACAAAGGGGGGGTCTATATACAATGTGTGCAAAAGGCATGAGGTAGGCAAATAATTACAATTTTGCAGATTAACACTGGAGTGATGAATGATCAGATGGTCATGTACAGGTAGAGATATTGGTGTGCAAAAGAGCAGAAAAGTAAATAAATAAAAACAGTATGGGGATGAGGTAGGTGAAAAAGGGTGGGCTATTTACCAATAGACTATGTACAGCTGCAGCGATCGGTTAGCTGCTCAGATAGCTGATGTTTGAAGTTGGTGAGGGAGATAAAAGTCTCCAACTTCAGCGATTTTTGCAATTCGTTCCAGTCACAGGCAGCAGAGTACTGGAACGAAAGGCGGCCAAATGAGGTGTTGGCTTTAGGGATGATCAGTGAGATACACCTGCTGGAGCGCGTGCTACAGATGGGTGTTGCCATCGTGATCAGTGAGCTGAGATAAGGTGGAGCTTTACCTAGCATGGACTTGTAGATGACCTGGAGCCAGTGGGTCTGGCGACGAATATGTAGCGAGGGCCAGCCGACTAGAGCATACAAGTCGCAGTGGTGGGTGGTATAAGGTGCTTTAGTGACAAAACGGATGGCACTGTGATAGACTGCATCCAGTTTGCTGAGTAGAGTGTTGGAAGCCATTTTGTAGATGACATCGCCGAAGTCGAGGATCGGTAGGATAGTCAGTTTTACTAGGGTAAGCTTGGCGGCGTGAGTGAAGGAGGCTTTGTTGCGGAATAGAAAGCCGACTCTTGATTTGATTTTCGATTGGAGATGTTTGATATGAGTCTGGAAGGAGAGTTTGCAGTCTTGCCAGACACCTAGGTACTTATAGACGTCCACATATTCTAGGTCGGAACCATCCAGGGTGGTGATGCTAGTCGGGCATGCGGGTGCAGGCAGCGACCGGTTGAAAAGCATGCATTTGGTTTTACTAGCGTTTAAGAGCAGTTGGAGGCTACGGAAGGAGTGCTGTATGGCATTGAAGCTCGTTTGGAGGTTAGATAGCACAGTGTCCAATGACGGGCCGAAAGTATATAGAATGGTGTCGTCTGCGTAGAGGTGGATCAGGGAATCGCCCGCAGCAAGAGCAACATCATTGATATACACAGAGAAAAGAGTCGGCCCGAGAATTGAACCCTGTGGCACCCCCATAGAGACTGCCAGAGGACCAGATAGCATGCCCTCCGATTTGACGCACTGAACTCTGTCTGCAAAGTAATTGGTGAACCAGGCAAGGCAGTCATCCGAAAAACCGAGGCTCCTGAGTCTGCCGATAAGAATATGGTGATTGACAGAGTCGAAAGCCTTGGCAAGGTCGATGAAGACGGCTGCACAGTACTGTCTTTTATCGATGGCGGTTATGATATCGTTTAGTACCTTGAGTGTGGCTGAGGTGCACCCGTGACCGGCTCGGAAACCAGATTGCACAGCGGAGAAGGTACGGTGGGATTCGAGATGGTCAGTGACCTGTTTGTTGACTTGGCTTTCGAAGACCTTAGATAGGCAGGGCAGGATGGATATAGGTCTGTAACAGTTTGGGTCCAGGGTGTCTCCCCCTTTGAAGAGGGGGATGACTGCGGCAGCTTTCCAATCCTTGGGGATCTCAGACGAGATGAAAGAGAGGTTGAACAGGCTGGTAATAGGGGTTGCGACAATGGTGGCAGATAGTTTCAGAAATAGAGGGTCCAGATTGTCAAGCCCAGCTGATTTGTACGGGTCCAGGTTTTGCAGCTCTTTCAGAACATCTGCTATCTGGATTTGGTTAAAGGAGAACCTGGAGAGGCTTGGGCGAGGAGCTGCGGGGGGGGGCGGAGCTGTTGGCCGAGGTTGAAGTAGCCAGGCGGAAGGCATGGCCAGCCGTTGAGAAATGCTTATTGAAGTTTTCGATAATCATGGATTTATCAGTGGTGACCGTGTTACCTAGCCTCAGTGCAGTGGGCAGCTGGGAGGAGGTGCTCTTGTTCTCCATGGACTTCACGGTGTCCCAGAACTTTTTGGAGTTGGAGCTACAGGATGCAAACTTCTGCCTGAAGAAGCTGGCCTTAGCTTTCCTGACTGACTGCGTGTATTGGTTCCGGACTTCCCTGAACAGTTGCATATCACGGGGACTATTCGATGCTATTGCAGTCCGCCACAGGATGTTTTTGTGCTGGTCGAGGGCAGTCAGGTCTGGGGTGAACCAAGGGCTGTATCTGTTCTTAGTTCTGCATTTTTTGAACGGAGCATGCTTATCTAAAATGGTGAGGAAGTTACTTTTAAAGAATGACCAGGCATCCTCAACTGACGGGATGAGGTCAATGTCCTTCCAGGATACCCGGGCCAGGTCGATTAGAAAGGCCTGCTCACAGAAGTGTTTTAGGGAGCGTTTGACAGTGATGAGGGGTGGTCGTTTGACTGCGGCTCCGTAGCGGATACAGGCAATGAGGCAGTGATCGCTGAGATCCTGGTTGAAGACAGCGGAGGTGTATTTGGAGGGCCAGTTGGTCAGGATGACGTCTATGAGGGTGCCCTTGTTTACAGAGTTAGGGTTGTACCTGGTGGGTTCCTTGATGATTTGTGTGAGATTGAGGGCATCTAGCTTAGATTGTAGGACTGGCGGGGTGTTAAGCATATCCCAGTTTAGGTCACCTAACAGAACAAACTCTGAAGCTAGATGGGGGGCGATCAATTCACAAATGGTGTCCAGGGCACAGCTGGGAGCTGAGGGGGGTCGGTAGCAGGCGGCAACCGTGAGAGACTTATTTCTGGAGAGAGTAATTTTCAAAATTAGTAGTTCGAACTGTTTGGGTATGGACCTGGAAAGTATGACATTACTTTGCAGGCTATCTCTGCAGTAAACTGCAACTCCTCCCCCTTTGGCAGTTCTATCTTGACGGAAGATGTTATAGTTGGGTATGGAAATCTCTGAATTTTTGGTGGCCTTCCTGAGCCAGGATTCAGACACAGCAAGGACATCAGGGTTAGCAGAGTGTGCTAAAGCAGTGAGTAAAACAAACTTAGGGAGGAGGCTTCTGATGTTGACATGCATGAAACCAAGGCTTTTTCGATCACAGAAGTCAACAAATGAGGGTGCCTGGGGACATGCAGGGCCTGGGTTTACCTCCACATCACCCGCGGAACAGAGAAGGAGTAGTATGAGGGTGCGGCTAAAGGCTATCAAAACTGGTCGCCTAGAGCGTTGGGGACAGAGAATAAGAGGAGCAGGTTTCTGGGCATGGTAGAATATATTCAGGGCATAATGCGCAGACAGGGGTATGGTGGGGTGCGGGTACAGCGGAGGTAAGCCCAGGCACTGGGTGATGATGAGAGAGGTTGTATCTCTGGACATGCTGGTAGTAATGGGTGAGGTCACCGCATGTGTGGGAGGTGGGACAAAGGAGTTATCAGGGGCATGAAGAGTGGAACTAGGGGCTCCATTGTGAACTAAAACGATGATAACTAACCTGAACAACAGTATACAAGGCATATTGACATTTGAGAGAGACATACAGCGAGGCATACAGTAATCACAGGTGTTGAATTGGGAAAGCTAGCTAAAACAGTAGGTGAGACAACAGCTAATCAGCTAGCACAACAACAGCAGGTAAAATGGCGTAGACTAGGCAACGGGGCCAACAGATAAAACAAACAAGCAGAATGGAGTACCGTGATTAATGGACAGTCCAGCGTGCATCAGCTATGTAGCCAAGAGATCAGTGTCCAGGGGGCAGCGGTGGATGGGGCAGGGAAGCTGGACTGGCGAGTGTTATCCAGGTAAAAAAAAACTAACAATGACTAAATAGCTTGTAGCTAGTTAGCTGGTTAGCTTCTGGAGGTTCTTGAGTGTGTTCTAAAAATAAAAAAATAATAGCGATTCCGTATCACATTGGGTGAGGCAGGTTTCCGGAAGGTATAAACAAATTAAAAGTCAAAAGAGATAGAAAGTAAATATGGGTCCGGTGAGCGTTTGGGACGCGGCGATTCAGGCGGTTAGCAGGCCTGTGCTAACAAGCTAACAGTTTGTAGGCCCGGGCTAGACAAGGTAGCAGTTAGCGGACCGGAGCTGGACAAGCTAGCAGTTAGCAGGCCGAATTAGCAAGCAGGGAGATAGCGAGGGCTAGAGAGTTAGCCTTTGGGGGACGTCGCGATGGGGTGAGTCTGTTTATTCCTCTTCATGCGATGACATCGATAGACCGGTCGTGGGCCCGGGTATTGTAGCTCAGGAGTATGCTACGGTGGTAGCACAGGTGCTACGGCCGGGCTAGCTTCAAGCTAAGTGGGTGGAAACGCTAGCCAGGAGTAATCCGGGGTTGCGGTTTAGCTAGATAGCTAGTTGCTGAAAAATCCAGCTGAAAGATGTTCCGTTTGCGGTGGGAATCCGGGGATGAATCCGGGGATGAAAAATAAATAGGTCCGTTATGCTCTGGTTAGAGTCGCGTTGTACGAACAGGCGAGAGCTTTCCGAACTACAGGTTAGCTGATGACCGGTTAGCTGAAGACCGCTAGCATACCCGCTGGTTAGCTGGCTAGTTTCAGTTGAGGGGTTCCGAAGTAAATATAAATACTTTAGGAAAAATAGCTACATTGGGTGAGTCGGGTTGCAGGAGAGTATTTGGAAGCTTAGGGTTTAGCAAAATGTTTTCAAAGAGATATGTGGAGAAAATATGTAAAAAACGAAAAAGAAACGATATATACAGGGACACGACAGGACAGGACGACTTACTGCTACGCCATCTTGGACACCAGTGAGAGATAAGGTGGGACTTTACCTAGCAGGGTCTTGTAGATAACCTGGAGCCAGTGGGTTTGGTGACAAGTATGAAGTGAGGGCCAGCCAACGAAAGCGTACAGGTCGCAGTGGTGGGTAGTATATGGGGCTTTGGTGACAAAGCGGATGGCACTGTGATAGACTGCATACAATTTATTGAGTAGGGTTTTGGAGGCTATTTTGTAAATGACATTGCCGAAGTCGAGGATAGGTAGGATGGTCAGTTTTACAAGGGTATGTTTGGCAGCATGAGTGAAGGAGGCTTTGTTGCAAAATAGGAAGCCAATTATAGATGTAACTTTGGATTGGAGATGTTTGATGTGAGTCTGGAAGGAGAGTTTACAGACTCTCTGACTCTACAAAGTCAGAGCCGTCCAGAGTAGTGATGTTGGACAGGCAGGCAGGTGCAGGCAGCGATCGGTTGAGAAGCATGCATTCATTTTTTACTTGTATTTAAGAGCAATTGGAGGCCACGGAAGGAGAGTTGTATGGTATTGAAGCTCGTCTGGAGGGTTGTTAACACAGTGTCCAAAGTAGGGCCAGAAGTATACAGAATGGTGTCAAATCAAATCAAATGTATTTATATAGCCCTTCGTACATCAGCTGATATCTCAAAGTGCTGTACAGAAACCCAGCCTAACCCCAAACAGCAAGCAATGCAGGTGTAGAAGCACGGTGGCTAGGAAAAACTCCCTAGAAAGACCAAAACCTAGGAAGTAACCTAGAGAAGAACCAGGCTATGTGGGGTGGCCAGTCCTCTTCTGGCTGTGCCGGGTGGAGATTGTAACAGAACATGGCCAAGATGTTCAAATGTTCATAAATGACCAGCATGGACAAATAATAATAATCACAGGCAGAACAGTTGAAACTGGAGCAGCAGCACGGCCAGGTGGACTGGGGACAGCAAGGAGTCATCATGTCAGGTAGTCCTGAGGAATGGTCCTAGGGCTCAGGTCCTCCGAGAGAGAGAAAGAAAGAGAGAAAGAGAGAATTAGAGAGAGCACACTTAAATTCACACAGGACACCGGATAGGACACCGGATAGGACAGGAGAAGTATTCCAGTGTTGTCTGCATAGAGGTGGATCAGAGACTCACCAGCAGCAAGAGCGACATCATTGATGTATACAGAGAAGAGAGTCGGTCCAAGAATTGAACCCTGTGGCACCCCATAGAGACTGCTAGAGGCCCGGACAACAGGCCCTCTGATTTGACACACTGAACTCTATCAGATAAGTAGTTGGTGAACCAGGCGAGGCAATCGTTTGAGAAACCAAGGCTATCGAGTCTGCCGATGAGGATGTGGTGATTGACAGAGTCGAAAGCCTTGGCCAGGTCAATGAATGCGGCTGCACAGTAATGTTTCTTATCGATGGCGGTTAAGATTTCGTTTAGGACCTTGAGCGTGGCTGAGGTGCACCCATGACCAGCTCTGAAACCAGATTGCATAGAGGAGAAGGTATGGTGGGATTCGAAACGGTCGGTAATCTGTTTGTTGACTTGGCTTTTGAAGACCTTAGAAAGGCAGGGTAGGATAGATATAGGTCTATAGCAGTTTGGGTCAAGAGTGTCCCCCCCTTTGAAGAGGGGGATGACCGCAGCTGCTTTCCAATCTTTGGGAATCTCAGACGACACGAAAGAGTGGTTGAACAGGCTAGTTATAGGGGTTGCAATGATTTCGGCAGATAATTTTAGAAAGAAAGGGTCCAGATTGTCTAGCGCAGCTGATTTGTAGGGGTCCAGATTTTGCAGCTCTTTCAGAACATCAGCTGACTGGATTTGGGAGAAGCAGAAATGGGGAAGGCTTGGGCAATTTGCTGTGGGGGGTGCAGTGCTGTTGACTGGGGTTGGTGTGTACATCTGAATATGACAGGTCAGAGGAAACTGGAGGGTTGGTGCGTACGGTGCCTTCGGAATGTTTTCAGACCCCTTTTCCACATTTTACTTTGCAGCCTTGTTCTAAAATAGATGTATTTTTATTTTATACGAATCCTCCACAATCTCCACACAATACCCCATATAGTATATATATATATATATATATATATATATATATATATATATATATATATATCCAAACATGGCACTACAGAGGATACTAAAGTACCTCTGTATTTCAAGCTCAAGTTCAACATTTTATTATGTTCATTTCTCATAAAGAGAGCAAACTAGATATACAACAAAGGATAACGCTCTCCAATGATACAGTGAGTATACCTCTTTTGACTGTCACCCAACTCCTGCTCACTTCTGTACCTTTGTGGTAATCCTCACCTAAATCAAACCAGTTTTTTTCTGAGGGATAAATGTGCAAACGGCACTTGATAAGGTTTATAAGCCATTGTAATATAGCTGTTGTAATATATCTCTGTCAATCAACTGACTGACTGCATCCCAAATGGTAGCCTATTCCTTTTATAGTGCACCATAGGGCTCTGGTCAAAAGTAGTGCACTATATAGGGAATAGGGTGGCATAGGGCTCTGGTCAAAAGTAGTGCACTATATAGGGAATAGGGTTCCATAGGGCTCTGGTCAAAAGTAGTGCACTATATAGGGAATAGGGTTCCATAGGGCTCTGGTCAAAAGTAGTGCACTATATAGGGAATAGGGTTCCATTTGACACGCAGTCTCTCAGGACAGATTGAACCCAGGAATGGGTTGTACAAGCTTAGTCAGTTGACATTTGGCCTGTATTGTGCGCCAAATGGATTTTCTCTGAACTGAATGATTCGTTTTTGGTTTTATTTAATTAAATATGCAGATTGAAAGCACATTTGTCTTATGAAAGGCAATTATGAGCATATATACACCAATGCATTGCTGCAAGAGTCTGTAAAATCTCTTAAGTTTTCCATGCAGAACTCTCAGTAATGCAAGTTGAGTTCCGTTGGTTCTACCGCGAGTTCTATGAGTTCTATGAGTTCTGCCATTTATTCTGTACATTAGTCTGTACACGCATGTAATGTGTTTGACATGTTATGTTTTAACATGGCATGTGACATGTTTTATGCTCGTGGATAATTTTTTTTAAAGACGATATTGGCTACCCTATTAACCAGTCAGATTTATTCATTTGTTTCAACGACAGCAAATATTTTTTAATATTAAAAACAGTGTAAAGGGTTGTTGAAAACGTTTGCCATTTGACTGGTAAATATTCTGTTCTTTCTCAAACAAAATCTGAATGTATAAACTAAACACACAATGAGACTGCCTGGTCTTATAGCTCAGAGGGGTACATACTCAACTGGTGAAGTCACATGGGCATTTTTCCAAACACACACACACACACACACACACAAACACACACACACACACACACACACACACACACACACACACACACACACACACACACACACACACACACACAAACAGACGTAAACACACGCACTTGCACACACTTAAACAAACACAGATATCAAAATACAAATGTATGGTGGTGAAACTCTTATTTAGGTTCATTTATGCTAATACAAAACTGCCTGGAAACTCATTGCAGATATCGTAATTGTTCAAAAGGAGACCATCACTCTCTCCTAGAAGTTAGGTTGGTGCGTAAAACCTGAGGATTCAGTTGGATTAAAAGATGTGATGGGTAAAAAGATGTTGCATTAAGCTTTCTCCATAAATTTTTTTTTACACAGAACAAAAATATAAAGGCAACATGTAAAGTGTTGGTCCCATGTTTCATGAGCTGAAGTCAAAGATCCCAGAAATGTTCATATGTCACACCCTGATCTGTTTCACCTGTTCTTGTGATTGTCTCCCCACCCCCTCCAGGTGTCGCCCATCTTCCCCATTATCCCCTGGGTACTTATACCTGTGTTCTCTGTTTGTCTGTCGCCAGTTTGTCTTGTTTATCAAGTCAAACAGTGTTTTCGTTCTCAGCTTCTGCATTTTCCAGTCTCTCTTTTTTCTCGCCTTCCTGGTTTTGACCCTTGCCTGTCGTGACTCTGAGCCCGCCTGCCTGACCACTCTGCCCCTGACCCTGCCCCTGCCCCTGACCCTGCCCCTGACCCTGATCCTGTCCCTAACCCTGCCCCTGCCCCTGCACCTGCCCCTGCCCCTGACCCTGCCCCTGACCCTGATCCTGTCCCTGCCCCTGTCCCTGCCCCTGCCCCTGCCCCTGACCACTCTGCCCCTGCCCCTGACCACTCTGCCCCTGTCCCTGACCACCCTGCCCCTGCCCCTGCCCCTGACCACTCTGCCCCTGCCCCTGACCACTCTGCCCCTGACCCTGCCCCTGACCACTCTGCCCCTGACCCTGCCCCTGCCCCTGCCCCTGACCCTGACCACTCTGCCCCTGCCCCTGACCACTCTGCCCCTGACCCTGCCCCTGACCACCCTGCCCCTGCCCCTGCCCCTGACCACTCTGCCCCTGCCCCTGACCACCCTGCCCCTGCCCCTGCCCCTGACCACTCTTCCCCTGCCCCTGCCCCTGCCCCTGCCCCTGACCACTCTGCCCCTGACCACTCTGCCCCTGCCCCTGACCACTCTGCCCCTTACCCTGCCCCTGACCACTCTGACCCTGACCCTGCCCCTGCCCCTGCCCCTGCCCCTGCCCCTGACCACTCTGCCCCTGCCCCTGACCACTCTGCCCCTGCCCCTGACCACTCTGCCCCTGCCCCTGCCCCTGCCCCTGACCACTCTGCCCCTGCCCCTGACCACTCTGCCCCTGTCCCTGCCCCTGACCACTCTGCCCCTGCCCCTGACCACTCTGCCCCTGCCCCTGACCACTCTGCCCCTGCCCCTGCCCCTGTCCCTGACCACCCTGCCCCTGCCCCTGACCACTCTGCCCCTGCCCCTGACCACTCTGCCCCTGCCCCTGACCACTCTGCCCCTGTCCCTGACCACTCTGCCCCTGTCCCTGACCACCCTGCCCCTGCCCCTGTCCCTGACCACTCTGCCCCTGCACCTGCCCCTGCCCCTGACCGCTCTGCCCCTGCCCCTGACCACTCTGCCCCTGCCCCTGACCCTGCCCCTGACCCTGCCCCTGCCCCTGACCCTGACCCTGACCCTGCCCCTGACCACTCTGCCCCTGACCACTCTGCCCCTGACCACTCTGTCCCTGACCCTGCCCCTGACCACTCTGCCCCTGCCCCTGACCACTCTGCCCCTGACCCTTCCCCTGACACTGCCCCTGCCCCTGCCCCTGACCACTCTGCCCCTGACCACCCTGCCCCTGACCCTGCCCCTGACCACTCTGCCCCTGCTCCTGCCCCTGACCCTGACCCTGACCACTCTGCCCCTGCCCCTGACCCTGCCCCCCCTGCCCCTGCCCCTGACCCTGCCCCTGACCCTGACCCTGCCCGTGACCCTGCCCCTGACCACTCTGCCCCTGCCCCTGCCCCTGCCCCTGCCCCTGCCCCTGCCCCTGCCTCTGACCCTGACCCTGCCCCTGACCACCCTGCCCCTGCCCCTGCCCCTGACCACTCTACCCCTGACCCTGCCCCTGCCCCTGACCACTCTGCCCCTGACCACTCTGCCCCTGCCCCTGACCACTCTGCCCCTTACCCTGCCCCTGACCACTCTGCCCCTGCCCCTGCCCCTGCCCCTGACCACTCTGCCCCTGCCCCTGACCACTCTGCCCCTGCCCCTGCCCCTGACCACTCTGCCCCTGTCCCTGCCCCTGACCACTCTGCCCCTGCCCCTGACCACTCTGCCCCTGCCCCTGACCACTCTGCCCCTGCCCCTGCCCCTGCCCCTGCCCCTGTCCCTGACCACCCTGCCCCTGCCCCTGACCACTCTGCCCCTGCCCCTGACCACTCTGCCCCTGCCCCTGACCACTCTGCCCCTGTCCCTGACCACTCTGCCCCTGTCCCTGACCACCCTGCCCCTGCCCCTGTCCCTGACCACTCTGCCCCTGCCCCTGCCCCTGCCCCTGACCGCTCTGCCCCTGCCCCTGACCACTCTGCCCCTGCCCCTGACCCTGCCCCTGACCCTGCCCCTGCCCCTGCCCCTGACCCTGCCCCTGCCCCTGACCACTCTGCCCCTGACCACTCTGCCCCTGACCACTCTGCCCCTGACCACTCTGCCCCTGACCCTGCCCCTGACCACTCTGCCCCTGCCCCTGACCACTCTGCCCCTGCCCCTTCCCCTGACACTGCCCCTGCCCCTGCCCCTGACCACTCTGCCCCTGACCACCCTGCCCCTGCCCCTGCCCCTGACCACTCTGCCCCTGCCCCTGACCCTGACCCTGACCCTGACCACTCTGCCCCTGCCCCTGACCCTGCCCCTGACCCTGACCCTGCCCGTGACCCTGCCCCTGACCACTCTGCCCCTGCCCCTGCCCCTGCCCCTGACTCTGCCCCTGCCCCTGACCACTCTGCCCCTGCCCCTGCCCCTGCCCCTGCCTCTGACCCTGACCCTGCCCCTGACCACTCTGACCCTGACCCTGCCCCTGACCACTCTGCCCCTGCCCCTGACCACCCTGCCCCTGACCCTTCCCCTGACCCTGCCCCTGCCCCTGACCACCCTGCCCCTGCCCCTGCCCCTGACCACCCTGCCCCTGACCACTCTGCCCCTGCCCCTGCCCCTGACCCTGACCACTCTTCCCCTGCCCCTGCCCCTGACCACCCCTGCCCCTGACCACCCTGCCCCTGACCACTCTGCCCCTGCCCCTGACCACTCTGCCCCTGACCCTTCCCCTGACCCTGCCCCTTCCCCTGCCCCTGACCACCCTGCCCCTGCCCCTGCCCCTGACCACCCTGCCCCTGACCACTCTGCCCCTGACCACTCTGCCCCTGCCCCTGACCACTCTGCCCCTGCCCCTGACCACTCTGCCCCTGCCCCTGACCCTGCCCCTGACCACTCTGCCCCTGCCCCTGCCCCTGCCCACTCTGCCCCTGCCCCTGTCCCTGACCACCCTGCCCCTGCCCCTGACCACTCTGCCCCTGCCCCTGACCCTGCCCCTGACCACTCAGCCCCTGACCCTGCCCCTGACCACTCTGCCCCTGCTCCTGACCCTGCCCCTGCCCCTGACCACTCTGCCCCTGCCCCTGCCCCTGACCACCATGCCCCTGCCCCTGCCCCTGACCACTCTGCCCCTGCCCCTGCCCCTGACCACTCTGCCCCTGCTCCTGACCCTGCCCCTGCCCCTGACCACTCTGACCCTGACCCTGCCCCTGCCCCTGCCCCTGACCCTGCCCCTGCCTCTGACCACTCTGACCCTGCCCCTGACCACTCTGCCCCTGCTCCTGACCCTGCCCCTGCCCCTGACCACTCTGCCCCTGCCCCTGTCCCTGACCACCCTGCCCCTGCCCCTGACCACTCTGCCCCTGCCCCTGACCCTGCCCCTGACCACTCAGCCCCTGACCCTGCCCCTGACCACTCTGCCCTGCTCCTGACCCTGCCCCTGCCCCTGACCACTCTGCCCCTGCCCCTGCCCCTGCCCCTGACCACTCTGCCCCTGCCCCTGCCCCTGACCACTCTGCCCCTGCCCCTGCCCCTGACCACTCTGCCCCTGCTCCTGACCCTGCCCCTGCCCCTGACCACTCTGACCCTGACCCTGCCCCTGCCCCTGCCCCTGACCCTGCCCCTGCCTCTGACCACTCTGACCCTGCCCCTGACCACTCTGCCCCTGCTCCTGACCCTGCCCCTGCCCCTGACCACTCTGCCCCTGCCCCTGCCCCTGACCACTCTGCCCCTGACCCTGACCCTGCCCCTGACCACTCTGCCCCCTGCCCCTGACCACTCTGCCCCTGCCCCTGACCACTCTGCCCCTGCCCCTGTCCCTGACCACCCTGCCCCTGCCCCTGACCACTCTGCCCCTGCCCCTGACCACTCTGCCCCTGCCCCTGACCACTCTGCCCCTGTCCCTGACCACTCTGCCCCTGTCCCTGACCACCCTGCCCCTGCCCCTGTCCCTGACCACTCTGCCCCTGCCCCTGCCCCTGACCACTCTGCCCCTGCCCCTGACCCTGCCCCTGACTCTGCCCCTGCCCCTGCCCCTGACCCTGCCCCTGACCCTGCCCCTGACCACTCTGCCCCTGACCACTCTGCCCCTGACCACTCTGCACCTGACTCTGCCCCTGCCCTGACCACTCTGCCCCTGACCCTGACCCTGCCCCTGCCCCTGCCCCTGCCCCTGCCTCTGACCCTGACCCTGCCCCTGACCACTCTGACCCTGACCCTGCCCCTGACCACTCTGCCCCTGCCCCTGACCACTCTGCCCCTGACCCTTCCCCTGACCCTGCCCCTGCCCCTGACCACTCTGCCCCTGCCCCTGACCCTGACCCTGACCCTGACCACTCTGCCCCTGCCCCTGACCCTGCCCCTGACCCTGACCCTGCCCGTGACCCTGCCCCTGACCACTCTGCCCCTGCCCCTGACTCTGCCCCTGCCCCTGACCACTCTGCCCCTGCCCCTGCCCCTGCCCCTGCCTCTGACCCTGACCCTGCCCCTGCCCCTGACCACTCTGACCCTGACCCTGCCCACTCTGCCCCTGCCCCTGACACTCTGCCCCTGACCCTTCCCCTGACCCTGCCCCTGCCCCTGACCACCCTGGCCCTGACCACTCTGCCCCTGACCCTGCCCCTGCCCCTGCCCCTGCCCCTGACCCTGATCCTGTCCCTGCCCCTGCCCCTGACCACCCTGCTCCTGACCACTCTGCCCCTGACCCTGCCCCTGACCACCCTGCCCCTGCCCCTGCCACTGACCACTCTGCCCCTGCCCCTGCCCCTGACCACCCTGCCCCTGACCCTGCCCCTGACCACTCTGCCCCTGCCCCTGACCCTGCCCCTGACCCTGACCACTCTGCCCCTGCCCCTGACCCTGCCCCTGACCCTGCCCGTGACCCTGCCCCTGACCACTCTGCCCCTGCCCCTGCCCCTGCCCCTGACTCTGCCCCTGCCCCTGACCACTCTGCCCCTGACCCTGCCCCTGCCCCTGCCCCTGCCTCTGACCCTGACCCTGCCCCTGACCACTCTGACCCTGACCCTGCCCCTGACCACTCTGCCCCTGACCCTTCCCCTGACCCTGCCCCTGCCCCTGACCACCCTGCCCCTGACCACTCTGCCCCTGACCCTGCCCCTGCCCCTGCCCCTGACCCTGCCCCTGACCCTGATCCTGTCCCTGCCCCTGCCCCTGCCCCTGACCACCCTGCTCCTGACCACTCTGCCCCTGACCCTGCCCCTGACCACCCTGCCCCTGACCCTGCCCCTGACCACTCTGCCCCTGCCCCTGCCCCTGACCACCCTGCCCCTGACCACCCTGCCCCTGACCACTCTGCCCCTGCCCCTGACCTCTCTGCCCCTGACCCTTCCCCTGACCCTGCCCCTTCCCCTGCCCCTGACCACCCTGCCCCTGCCCCTGCCCCTGCCCACTCTGCCCCTGCCCCTGTCCCTGACCACCCTGCCCCTGCCCCTGACCACTCTGCCCCTGACCACTCAGCCCCTGACCACTCAGCCCCTGACCCTGCCCCTGACCACTCTGACCCTGCCCCTGACCACCCTGCCCCTGACCACTCTGCCCCTGACCCTGACCCTGACCCTGACCACTCTGCCCCTGCCCCTGCCCCTGACCACTCTGCCCCTGCCCCTGACCACTCTGCCCCTGCCCCTGCCCCTGCCCACTCTGCCCCTGCCCCTGTCCCTGACCACCCTGCCCCTGCCCCTGACCCTGACCCTGACCCTGCCACTGACCACTCTGCCCCTGCTCCTGACCCTGCCCCTGCCCCTGACCACTCTGCCCCTGCCCCTGCTCCTGCCCCTGCCCCTGCCCCTGACCACTCTGCCCCTGCCCCTGCCCCTGCCCCTGACCACTCTGCCCCTGCTCCTTACCCTGCCCCTGACCACTCTGACCCTGCCCCTGCCCCTGCCCCTGCCCCTGCCCCTGCCCCTGACCACTCTGACCCTGCCCCTGACCACTCTGCCCCTGCTCCTGACCCTGCCCCTGCCCCTGACCACTCTGCCCCTGACCCTGCCCCTGACCACTCTGCCCCTGACCCTGACCCTGCCCCTGACCACTCTGCCCCTGCCAATGACCCTGCCCCTGACCACTCTGCCCCTGACCACTCTGCCCCTGACCCCTCTGCCCTGACCCTGACCCTGACACTGCCCCTGCCCCTGACCACTCTGCCCCTGCCCCTGCCCCTGCCCCTGTCCCTGACCACCCTGCCCCTGCCCCTGACCACTCTGCCCCTGCCCCTGACCACTCTGCCCCTGCCCCTGACCACTCTGCCCCTGTCCCTGACCACTCTGCCCCTGTCCCTGACCACCCTGCCCCTGCCCCTGTCCCTGACCACTCTGCCCCTGCCCCTGCCCCTGCCCCTGACCGCTCTGCCCCTGCCCCTGACCACTCTGCCCCTGCCCCTGACCCTGCCCCTGACCCTGCCCCTGCCCCTGCCCCTGACCCTGCCCCTGCCCCTGACCACTCTGCCCCTGACCACTCTGCCCCTGACCACTCTGCCCCTGACAACTCTGCCCCTGACCCTGCCCCTGACCACTCTGCCCCTGCCCCTGACCACTCTGCCCCTGCCCCTTCCCCTGACACTGCCCCTGCCCCTGCCCCTGACCACTCTGCCCCTGACCACCCTGCCCCTGCCCCTGCCCCTGACCACTCTGCCCCTGCCCCTGACCCTGACCCTGACCCTGACCACTCTGCCCCTGCCCCTGACCCTGCCCCTGACCCTGACCCTGCCCGTGACCCTGCCCCTGACCACTCTGCCCCTGCCCCTGCCCCTGCCCCTGACTCTGCCCCTGCCCCTGACCACTCTGCCCCTGCCCCTGCCCCTGCCCCTGCCTCTGACCCTGACCCTGCCCCTGACCACTCTGACCCTGACCCTGCCCCTGACCACTCTGCCCCTGCCCCTGACCACTCTGCCCCTGACCCTTCCCCTGACCCTGCCCCTGCCCCTGACCACCCTGCCCCTGCCCCTGCCCCTGACCAGCCTGCCCCTGACCACTCTGCCCCTGCCCCTGCCCCTGACCCTGACCACTCTTCCCCTGCCCCTGCCCCTGACCACCCTGCCCCTGACCACCCTGCCCCTGACCACTCTGCCCCTGCCCCTGACCACTCTGCCCCTGACCCTTCCCCTGACCCTGCCCCTTCCCCTGCCCCTGACCACCCTGCCCCTGCCCCTGCCCCTGACCACCCTGCCCCTGACCACTCTGCCCCTGACCACTCTGCCCCTGCCCCTGACCACTCTGCCCCTGCCCCTGACCACTCTGCCCCTGCCCCTGACCCTGCCCCTGACCACTCTGCCCCACTCTGCCCCTGCCCACTCTGCCCCTGCCCCTGTCCCTGACCACCCTGCCCCTGCCCCTGACCACTCTGCCCCTGCCCCTGACCCTGCCCCTGACCACTCAGCCCCTGACCCTGCCCCTGACCACTCTGCCCCTGCTCCTGACCCTGCCCCTGCCCCTGACCACTCTGCCCCTGCCCCTGCCCCTGACCACCATGCCCCTGCCCCTGCCCCTGACCACTCTGCCCCTGCCCCTGCCCCTGACCACTCTGCCCCTGCTCCTGCCCCTGCCCCTGCCCCTGACCACTCTGACCCTGACCCTGCCCCTGCCCCTGACCCTGCCCCTGCCTCTGACCACTCTGACCCTGCCCCTGACCACTCTGCCCCTGCTCCTGACCCTGCCCCTGCCCCTGACCACTCTGCCCCTGCCCCTGTCCCTGACCACCCTGCCCCTGCCCCTGACCACTCTGCCCCTGCCCCTGACCCTGCCCCTGACCACTCAGCCCCTGACCCTGCCCCTGACCACTCTGCCCCTGCTCCTGACCCTGCCCCTGCCCCTGACCACTCTGCCCCCTGCCCCTGCCCCTGCCCCTGACCACTCTGCCCTGCCCCTGCCCCTGACCACTCTGCCCCTGCCCCTGCCCCTGACCACTCTGCCCCTGCTCCTGACCCTGCCCCTGCCCCTGACCACTCTGACCCTGACCCTGCCCCTGCCCCTGCCCCTGACCCTGCCCCTGCCTCTGACCACTCTGACCCTGCCCCTGACCACTCTGCCCCTGCTCCTGACCCTGCCCCTGCCCCTGACCACTCTGCCCCTGCCCCTGCCCCTGACCACTCTGCCCCTGACCCTGACCCTGCCCCTGACCACTCTGCCCCTGCCCCTGACCCTGCCCCTGACCACTCTGCCCCTGACCACTCTGCCCCTGACCACTCTGCCCCTGACCCTGACCCTGACCCTGACCACTCTGCCCCTGCCCCTGACCCTGCCCCTGACCCTGCCCCTGACCACTCTGCCCCTGCCCCTGACCACTCTGCCCCTGACCACTCTGCACCTGCCCCTGCCCCTGACCACTCTGACCCTGCCCCTGACCACCCTGCCCCTGACCACTATGCCCCTGACCCTGACCCTGCCCCTGACCCACTCTGCACCTGACCCTGCCCCTGACCACTCTGACCCTGCCCCTGACCACCCTGCCCCTGACCACTCTGCCCCTGACCCTGACCCTGACCCTGACCACTCTGCCCCTGCCCCTGCCCCTGACCACTCTGCCCCTGCCCCTGACCACTCTGCCCCTGCCCCTGCCCCTGCCCACTCTGCCCCTGCCCCTGTCCCTGACCACCCTGCCCCTGCCCCTGACCCTGACCCTGACCCTGCCACTGACCACTCTGCCCCTGCCCCTGACCCTGACCCTGACCCTGACCCTGACCACTCTGCCCCTGACCCTGCCCCTGACCCTGACCCTGCCCCTGACCACTCTGACCCTGCCCCTGACCCTGCCCCTGCCCCTGACCACTCTGCCCCTGCCCCTGCCCCTGCCCCTGACCACTCTGCCCTGCCCCTGCCCCTGCCCCTGACCACTCTGCCCCTGCCCCTGACCACTCTGCCCCTGCCCCTGACCACTCTGCCCCTGCCCCTGACCCTGCCCCTGACCACTCTGCCCCTGACCACTCTGCCCCTGACCACTCTGCCCCTGACCCTGACCCTGACCCTGCCCCTGACCACTCTGCCCCTGCCCCTGACCCTGACCCTGACCCTGCCCCTGACCACTCTGCCCCTGCCCCTGACCACTCTGCCCCTGACCACTCTGCACCTGACCCTGCCCCTGACCACTCTGACCCTGCCCCTGACCACCCTGCCCCTGACCACTATGCCCCTGACCCTGACCCTGCCCCTGACCACTCTGCACCTGACCCTGCCCCTGACCACTCTGACCCTGCCCCTGACCACCCTGCCCCTGACCACTCTGCCCCTGACCCTGACCCTGACCCTGACCACCCTGCCCCTGCCCCTGCCCCTGACCACTCTGCCCCTGCCCCTGCCCACTCTGCCCCTGCCCCTGTCCCTGACCACCCTGCCCCTGCCCCTGCCCCTGACCACTCTGACCCTGCCCCTGACCACCCTGCCCCTGACCACTCTGCCCCTGACCCTGACCCTGACCCTGACCACTCTGCCCCTGCCCCTGCCCCTGACCACTCTGCCCCTGCCCCTGACCACTCTGCCCCTGCCCCTGCCCCTGCCCACTCTGCCCCTGCCCCTGTCCCTGACCACCCTGCCCTGCCCCTGACCCTGACCCTGACCCTGCCACTGACCACTCTGCCCCTGCCCCTGCCCCTGACCCTGACCCTGACCCTGACCACTCTGCCCCTGACCCTGACCCTGACCCTGACCCTGCCCCTGACCACTCTGACCCTGCCCCTGACCCTGCCCCTGCCCCTGACCACTCTGCCCCTGCCCCTGCCCCTGCCCCTGACCACTCTGCCCCTGCCCCTGCCCCTGCCCCTGACCACTCTGCCCCTGCCCCTGACCACTCTGCCCCTGCCCCTGAACACTCTGCCCCTGCCCCTGACCCTGCCCCTGACCACTCTGCCCCTGCCCCTGACCACTTGCCCCTGTCCCTGCCCCTGACCACTCTGCCCCTGCCCCTGACCACTCTGCCCCTGCCCCTGACCACTCTGCCCCTGCCCCTGTCCCTGACCACCCTGCCCCTGCCCCTGACCACTCTGCCCCTGCCCCTGACCACTCTGCCCCTGCCCCTGACCACTCTGCCCCTGTCCCTGACCACTCTGCCCCTGTCCCTGACCACCCTGCCCCTGCCCCTGTCCCTGACCACTCTGCCCCTGCCCCTGCCCCTGACCACTCTGCCCCTGCCCCTGACCCTGCCCCTGACTCTGCCCCTGCCCCTGCCCCTGACCCTGCCCCTGACCCTGCCCCTGACCACTCTGCCCCTGACCACTCTGCCCCTGACCACTCTGCACCTGACTCTGCCCCTGCCCCTGACCACTCTGCCCCTGACCCTGCCCCTGCCCCTGCCCCTGCCCCTGCCTCTGACCCTGACCCTGCCCCTGACCACTCTGACCCTGACCCTGCCCTGACCACTCTGGCCCCTGCCCCTGACCACTCTGCCCCTGACCCTTCCCCTGACCCTGCCCCTGCCCCTGACCACTCTGCCCCTGCCCCTGCCCCTGACCCTGACCCTGACCACTCTGCCCCTGCCCCTGACCCTGCCCCTGACCCTGACCCTGCCCGTGACCCTGCCCCTGACCACACTGCCCCTGCCCCTGCCCCTGACTCTGCCCCTGCCCCTGACCACTCTGCCCCTGCCCCTGCCCCTGCCCCTGCCTCTGACCCTGACCCTGCCCCTGCCCCTGCCCCTGACCACTCTGACCCTGACCCTGCCCACTCTGCCCCTGCCCCTGACACTCTGCCCCTGACCCTTCCCCTGACCCTGCCCCTGCCCCTGACCACCCTGCCCCTGACCACTCTGCCCCTGCCCCTGAACCACTCTGCCCCTGCCCCTGACCCTGCCCCTGACCACTCTGCCCTGCCCCTGACCACTCTGCCCCTGTCCCTGCCCCTGACCACTCTGCCCCTGCCCCTGACCACTCTGCCCCTGCCCCTGACCACTCTGCCCCTGCCCCTGTCCCTGACCACCCTGCCCCTGCCCCTGACCACTCTGCCCCTGCCCCTGACCACTCTGCCCCTGCCCCTGACCACCCTGCCCCTGACTCTGCCCCTGCCCCTGCCCCTGACCCTGCCCCTGACCCTGCCCCTGACCACTCTGCCCCTGACCACTCTGCCCCTGACCACTCTGCACCTGACTCTGCCCCTGCCCCTGACCACTCTGCCCCTGACCCTGCCCCTGCCCCTGCCCCTGCCCCTGCCCCTGCCTCTGACCCTGACCCTGCCCCTGACCACTCTGACCCTGACCCTGCCCTTGACCACTCTGCCCCTGCCCCTGACCACTCTGCCCCTGACCCTTCCCCTGACCCTGCCCCTGCCCCTGACCACTCTGCCCCTGCCCCTGACCCTGACCCTGACCCTGACCACTCTGCCCCTGCCCCTGACCCTGCCCCTGACCCTGACCCTGCCCGTGACCCTGCCCCTGACCACTCTGCCCCTGCCCCTGCCCCTGACTCTGCCCCTGCCCCTGACCACTCTGCCCCTGCCCCTGCCCCTGCCTCTGACCCTGACCCTGCCCCTGCCCCTGACCACTCTGACCCTGACCCTGCCCACTCTGCCCCTGCCCCTGACACTCTGCCCCTGACCCTTCCCCTGACCCTGCCCCTGCCCCTGACCACCCTGGCCCTGACCACTCTGCCCCTGCCCCTGCCCCTGCCCCTGCCCCTGCCCCTGACCCTGATCCTGTCCCTGCCCCTGCCCCTGACCACCCTGCTCCTGACCACTCTGCCCCTGACCCTGCCCCTGACCACCCTGCCCCTGCCCCTGCCACTGACCACTCTGCCCCTGCCCCTGCCCCTGACCACCCTGCCCCTGACCCTGCCCCTGACCACTCTGCCCCTGCCCCTGACCCTGCCCCTGACCCTGACCACTCTGCCCCTGCCCCTGACCCTGCCCCTGACCCTGCCCGTGACCCTGCCCCTGACCACTCTGCCCCTGCCCCTGCCCCTGACTCTGCCCCTGCCCCTGACCACTCTGCCCCTGACCCTGCCCCTGCCCCTGCCCCTGCCTCTGACCCTGACCCTGCCCCTGACCACTCTGACCCTGCCCCTGCCCCTGACCCTGACCCTGACCCTGCCACTGACCACTCTGCCCCTGCCCCTGCCCCTGACCCTGACCCTGACCCTGACCACTCTGCCCCTGACCCTGACCCTGACCCTGACCCTGCCCCTGACCACTCTGACCCTGCCCCTGACCCTGCCCCTGCCCCTGACCACTCTGCCCCTGCCCCTGCCCCTGCCCCTGACCACTCTGCCCCTGCCCCTGCCCCTGCCCCTGACCACTCTGCCCCTGCCCCTGACCACTCTGCCCCTGCCCCTGAACACTCTGCCCCTGCCCCTGACCCTGCCCCTGACCACTCTGCCCCTGCCCCTGACCACTTGCCCCTGTCCCTGCCCCTGACCACTCTGCCCCTGCCCCTGACCACTCTGCCCCTGCCCCTGACCACTCTGCCCCTGCCCCTGTCCCTGACCACCCTGCCCCTGCCCCTGACCACTCTGCCCCTGCCCCTGACCACTCTGCCCCTGCCCCTGACCACTCTGCCCCTGTCCCTGACCACTCTGCCCCTGTCCCTGACCACCCTGCCCCTGCCCCTGTCCCTGACCACTCTGCCCCTGCCCCTGCCCCTGACCACTCTGCCCCTGCCCCTGACCCTGCCCCTGACTCTGCCCCTGCCCCTGCCCCTGACCCTGCCCCTGACCCTGCCCCTGACCACTCTGCCCCTGACCACTCTGCCCCTGACCACTCTGCACCTGACTCTGCCCCTGCCCCTGACCACTCTGCCCCTGACCCTGCCCCTGCCCCTGCCCCTGCCCCTGCCTCTGACCCTGACCCTGCCCCTGACCACTCTGACCCTGACCCTGCCCCTGACCACTCTGCCCCTGCCCCTGACCACTCTGCCCCTGACCCTTCCCCTGACCCTGCCCCTGCCCCTGACCACTCTGCCCCTGCCCCTGCCCCTGACCCTGACCCTGACCACTCTGCCCCTGCCCCTGACCCTGCCCCTGACCCTGACCCTGCCCGTGACCCTGCCCCTGACCACACTGCCCCTGCCCCTGCCCCTGACTCTGCCCCTGCCCCTGACCACTCTGCCCCTGCCCCTGCCCCTGCCCCTGCCTCTGACCCTGACCCTGCCCCTGCCCCTGCCCCTGACCACTCTGACCCTGACCCTGCCCACTCTGCCCCTGCCCCTGACACTCTGCCCCTGACCCTTCCCCTGACCCTGCCCCTGCCCCTGACCACCCTGCCCCTGACCACTCTGCCCCTGCCCCTGACCACTCTGCCCCTGCCCCTGACCCTGCCCCTGACCACTCTGCCCCTGCCCCTGACCACTCTGCCCCTGTCCCTGCCCCTGACCACTCTGCCCCTGCCCCTGACCACTCTGCCCCTGCCCCTGACCACTCTGCCCCTGCCCCTGTCCCTGACCACCCTGCCCCTGCCCCTGACCACTCTGCCCCTGCCCCTGACCACTCTGCCCCTGCCCCTGACCACCCTGCCCCTGACTCTGCCCCTGCCCCTGCCCCTGACCCTGCCCCTGACCCTGCCCCTGACCACTCTGCCCCTGACCACTCTGCCCCTGACCACTCTGCACCTGACTCTGCCCCTGCCCCTGACCACTCTGCCCCTGACCCTGCCCCTGCCCCTGCCCCTGCCCCTGCCCCTGCCTCTGACCCTGACCCTGCCCCTGACCACTCTGACCCTGACCCTGCCCTTGACCACTCTGCCCCTGCCCCTGACCACTCTGCCCCTGACCCTTCCCCTGACCCTGCCCCTGCCCCTGACCACTCTGCCCCTGCCCCTGACCCTGACCCTGACCCTGACCACTCTGCCCCTGCCCCTGACCCTGCCCCTGACCCTGACCCTGCCCGTGACCCTGCCCCTGACCACTCTGCCCCTGCCCCTGCCCCTGACTCTGCCCCTGCCCCTGACCACTCTGCCCCTGCCCCTGCCCCTGCCTCTGACCCTGACCCTGCCCCTGCCCCTGACCACTCTGACCCTGACCCTGCCCACTCTGCCCCTGCCCCTGACACTCTGCCCCTGACCCTTCCCCTGACCCTGCCCCTGCCCCTGACCACCCTGGCCCTGACCACTCTGCCCCTGCCCCTGCCCCTGCCCCTGCCCCTGCCCCTGACCCTGATCCTGTCCCTGCCCCTGCCCCTGACCACCCTGCTCCTGACCACTCTGCCCCTGACCCTGCCCCTGACCACCCTGCCCCTGCCCCTGCCACTGACCACTCTGCCCCTGCCCCTGCCCCTGACCACCCTGCCCCTGACCCTGCCCCTGACCACTCTGCCCCTGCCCCTGACCCTGCCCCTGACCCTGACCACTCTGCCCCTGCCCCTGACCCTGCCCCTGACCCTGCCCGTGACCCTGCCCCTGACCACTCTGCCCCTGCCCCTGCCCCTGACTCTGCCCCTGCCCCTGACCACTCTGCCCCTGACCCTGCCCCTGCCCCTGCCCCTGCCTCTGACCCTGACCCTGCCCCTGACCACTCTGACCCTGACCCTGCCCCTGACCACTCTGCCCCTGCCCCTGACCACTCTGCCCCTGACCCTTCCCCTGACCCTGCCCCTGCCCCTGACCACCCTGCCCCTGACCCTGCCCCTGACCACCCTGCCCCTGACCACTCTGCCCCTGACCCTGCCCCTGCCCCTGCCCCTGACCCTGCCCCTGACCCTGATCCTGTCCCTGCCCCTGCCCCTGCCCCTGACCACCCTGCTCCTGACCACTCTGCCCCTGACCCTGCCCCTGACCACCCTGCCCCTGACCCTGCCCCTGACCACTCTGCCCCTGCCCCTGCCCCTGACCACCCTGCCCCTGACCACCCTGCCCCTGACCACTCTGCCCCTGCCCCTGACCTCTCTGCCCCTGACCCTTCCCCTGACCCTGCCCCTTCCCCTGCCCCTGACCACCCTGCCCCTGCCCCTGCCCCTGCCCACTCTGCCCCTGCCCCTGTCCCTGACCACCCTGCCCCTGCCCCTGACCACTCTGCCCCTGACCACTCAGCCCCTGACCACTCAGCCCCTGACCCTGCCCCTGACCACTCTGACCCTGCCCCTGACCACCCTGCCCCTGACCACTCTGCCCCTGACCCTGACCCTGACCCTGACCACTCTGCCCCTGCCCCTGACCACTCTGCCCCTGCCCCTGCCCCTGACCACTCTGACCCTGCCCCTGACCCTGCCCCTGACCACTCTGCCCCTGCCCCTGACCACCCTGCCCCTGACCACCCTGCCCCTGCCCCTGACCACCCTGCCCCTGACCACCCTGCCCCTGCCCCTGCCCCTGACCCTGATCCTGTCTGCCTACCTGTACCTTTGCCCACCTCTGGATTGTTGACCTCTGCCTGACCCTGAGTCTGCCTGCCGTCAGTTCCTGTTGCCCGAATTATCTTTGAAAGACAGAGTCCTGAAAAAGGGACGTTTGTTTCTTTGCTGAGTTTATATACACTACCGATCAGAAGTTTGGGGTCACTTAGAAATGTCCTTGTTTTTGAAAGAAAAGCCATTTTTCTTTGTCCATTAAAACAACTGCAAAAAAAGAAAGGTCCCTTTTTCAGGACCCGATCTTTCAAAGATATTTCGTAAAAATCCAAATAACTTCACAGATCTTCGTTGTAAAGGGTTTAAACACTGTTTCCCATGCTTGTTCAGTGAACTATAATCAATGAATGAACTTACACATGTGGAACAGTCGTTAAGACACCAGGCCCTTTCCTGTTTCCTGTTTCCTGTTTCAGCCTTTGTATTTGTATTTATTATGGATCTCCAAACAGGGTTATTTTTTACATCAGTTTTTTTTTACATCTAATTTTACTGCTCAATTTGTTGATGTGGAAGAGAGTTCCATGTTATCATGCCTCTATGTAGTACTGTGCCCCTCCCCATAGTCTGTCTGGACTTGGGTACTGTGAAGAGACCTCTGGTAATATGTCTTGCCCCTCCCCATAGTCTGTCTGGACTTGGGTACTGTGAAGAGAACTCTGGTAATATGTCTTGTGGGGTATGAATGGGTGTCCGAGCTGTATGACAGTAGTTTAGTCAGACAGCTCGGTGCATTCAACATGTCATTACCTCTCATAAATACAAGTAGTGATGAAGTCAATCTCTCCCCCACTTTGAGCCAGGAGAGATTGACAAGCATATTATTAATATTAGCTCTCTGTGTTCATCCAAGGGCCTGACATGCTGCCCTGTTCTGAGCCATTTGCAATTTTCCTGAGTCCTTTTTTTTGTGGCACCTGACCACACGACTGAAGGTACAAAAAAACTAGGGCCTGTAGGACCAGCCTTGTTGATAGTGTTGTTAAGAAGGTAGAAACTAGGGCCTGTAGGACCTGCCTTGTTGATAGTGTTGTTAAGAAGGTAGAAACTAGGGCCTGTAGGACCTGCCTTGTTGATAGTGTTGTTAAGAAGGTAGAAACTAGGGCCTGTAGGACCTGCCTTGTTGATAGTGTTGTTAAGAAGGTAGAAACTAGGGCCTGTAGGACCTGCCTTGTTGATAGTGTTGTTAAGAAGGTAGAAACTAGGGCCTGTAGGACCTGCCTTGTTGATAGTGTTGTTAAGAAGGTAGAAACTAGGGCCTGTAGGACCTGCCTTGTTGATAGTGTTGTTAAGAAGGTAGAAACTAGGGCCTGTAGGACCTGCCTTGTTGATAGTGTTGTTAAGAAGGTAGAAACTACGGCCTGTAGGACCTGTCTTGTTGATAGTGTTGTTAAGAAGGTAGAAACTACGGCCTGTAGGACCTGCCTTGTTGATAGTGTTGTTAAGAAGGTAGAAACTACGGCCTGTAGGACCTGCCTTGTTGATAGTGTTGTTAAGAAGGTAGAAACTACGGCCTGTAGGACCAGCCTTGTTGATAGTGTTGTTAAGAAGGTAGAAACTAGGGCCTGTAGGACCAGCCTTGTTGATAGTGTTGTTAAGAAGGTAGAAACTAGGGCCTGTAGGACCTGCCTTGTTGATAGTGTTGTTAAGAAGGTAGAAACTAGGGCCTGTAGGACCTGCCTTGTTGATAGTGTTGTTAAGAAGGTAGAAACTAGGGCCTGTAGGACCTGCCTTGTTGATAGTGTTGTTAAGAAGGTAGAAACTAGGGCCTGTAGGACCTGCCTTGTTGATAGTGTTGTTAAGAAGGTAGAAACTAGGGCCTGTAGGACCTGCCTTGTTGATAGTGTTGTTAAGAAGGTAGAAACTAGGGCCTGTAGGACCTGCCTTGTTGATAGTGTTGTTAAGAAGGTAGAAACTAGGGCCTGTAGGACCTGCCTTGTTGATAGTGTTGTTAAGAAGGTAGAAACTACGGCCTGTAGGACCTGTCTTGTTGATAGTGTTGTTAAGAAGGTAGAAACTACGGCCTGTAGGACCTGCCTTGTTGATAGTGTTGTTAAGAAGGTAGAAACTACGGCCTGTAGGACCTGCCTTGTTGATAGTGTTGTTAAGAAGGTAGAAACTACGGCCTGTAGGACCTGTCTTGTTGATAGTGTTGTTAAGAAGGTAGAAACTACGGCCTGTAGGACCTGCCTTGTTGATAGTGTTGTTAAGAAGGTAGAAACTACGGCCTGTAGGACCTGTCTTGTTGATAGTGTTGTTAAGAAGGTAGAAACTAGGGCCTGTAGGACCTGCCTTGTTGATAGTGTTGTTAAGAAGGCAAAGTATCGCTTTATTATAGACGGGCTTCTCCCGGTCTTAGCTACTACAGCATCAATATGTTTTGACCATGACATTTCAACTTGCTCAATTTCCACATTATTCATTACAAGATTTAGTTGAGGTTTAGTGAATGTTTTGTCCCAACTACAATGCTTTTAGTTTTAGAAATATTTAGGGCCAATTTATTCCTTGCCACCCACTCTGAAACTATCTGCTTCTCTTTGTTAAGTGTTGCAGTCATTTCAGTCGCTGTAGTAGCTGACAATGCCCCCGTGCACAAAGCCAGGTCTATACAGAAATGGTATGTCAAGATCGGTGTGGAAGAACTTGACTGACCTGCAGAGAGCGCTGACCTCAACCCCATCGAACACCTTTGGAATGAATTGGAACGCCGTCTGCGAGCCAGGCCTAGTCGCCCATCATCAGTGCCCGACATCACTAATGCTCTTGTGGCTGAATGGAAGCAAGTTCCCGCAGCAATGTTCCAACATCTAGTGGAAAGCCTTCCCAGAAGAGTGGAGGCTGTTATAACAGCAATGTTCCAACATCTAGTGGAAAGCCTCCCAGAAGAGTGGATGCTGTTATAACAGCAATGTTCCAACATCTAGTGGAAAGCCTCCCAGAAGAGTGGAGGCTGTTACAGCAGCAATGTTCCAACATCTAGTGGAAAAGTATTCTGAGAAGAGTGGAGGCTGTTATAGCAGCAATGTTCCAACATCTAGTGGAAAGCCTCCCAGAAGAGTGGAGGCTGTTATAGCAGCAAAGGGCCAATTCCATGTTAATGCCCATGATTTCTGGAATGAGATGGTCGACAAGCCGTTTGTGTGTCCAAATACTTTTGCTCATGTAGTGTAATTTTCTGCATACACTATCCTATACTTGTCATTTCTCCACAAATCCTAATTCAAGAAGCCTGAGTGCCAGTCTGTTCATCTTCACTTGCCAACTCCTTACGGATTTGTCATGTTTGGTTTGACAATGATATCAATGGAGTTCTCAGGAGCACAAACTGATCTGGGAGCAGGCTAGCTCTAATCTGTGAAGAGGGTCTAATCAACTAAATCACTCAGAGATGTTATAAATTGGTTGGTCCCCCTCCCCCCCCCCCCCCACACACACACGTACGCACACACACAGAGAAGGTCAGAGATAGGGGCTACTGAAAGATTACAGGGAGAATTTGATACACTAGGTCTGCATCCCAAATGGCACCCTATTCTCTGTGTAGTGCACTGCTATTGGTCAGAATAAGATGCCATTTGGAACACAGCCCGGGACGTCGGACAGGGAAGTCACGCTAGCTAATCCCCTGCCTGTGATGTGAGAAGATGAAAGACCTAGAAAATGTAACTTTAATCAGCAATAATTAAACACAGACAGAAGGACAGGAGTCTCTGTTTCTCTCTTCGCTTTTCTTCTTTTCTCCTGCCTCTCTTTTCTCCTGCCTCTCTATTCTCCTGCCTCTATTCACCTGCCGCTCTATTCTCCTGCCTCTCTATTCACCTGCCGCTCTATTCTCCTGCCTCTCTATTCTCCTGCCTCTCTTTTCTCCTGCCTCTCTATTCTCCTGCCTCTCTATTCTCCTGCCTCTCTTTTCTCCTGCCTCTCTATTCTCCTGCCTCTATTCACCTGCCGCTCTATTCTCCTGCCTCTCTATTCTCCTGCCTCTCTATTCTCCTGCCTCTATTCACCTGCCGCTCTATTCTCCTGCCTCTCAATTCTCCTGCCTCTCTATTCTCCTGCCTCTCCTTTCTCCTGCCTCTCTTTTATCCTGTCTCTCTTTTCTCCTGCCTCTCTATTCTCCTGCCTCTCTTTTCTCCTGCCTCTCTTTTCTCCTTCCTCTCTATTCTCCTGCCTCTCCTTTCTCCTCCCTCTCTTTTCAAACATTGTTTGTTTTTCCTCCACATTTTTTTGTGATGTTTTTATGCCACATGACTAGAGCTTGAATTTCAATGCTGAATGTAGACTTTTTCATGCACAACTAGGAATGCACATTAGGAACACTGAAAACATTAAGCCTAGGGAAGTATATTTGACCGGCGGAAAATGAATTGTGGTGGACGGTGATAACCCAACGTTAACTTGTAGAACAAATTAATTTCTTCCAAAATTAAGGAGAAGCAAGAGACTGAGTGAGAGAGAGAGAGAGAGAGAGAGAGAGAGAGAGCTATATTTCATTGTATTTTTTTTTTTTAAATCACCTTCGTTGACTTAGATAGTGAATGCAGTGAAATCCATAGATTATGGCCTAATTAATTGATTTAAATTAACTGAATTCCTTCTATGAACTGTAACTCAGTAAAACCTTTAAAATGGTTGCATTTATATTTTTATTCAGTGTACAGTAGTTTAGCCTACTCAAACACGCTGCTCCAACAGAGAGGGATGTCATGTTAGCTAGCTGCTTATGGCTATCTAATACTGAAAACTACTCAAGGTAAGCTTTTGGTTTTATTAATTTATTGTCACCTGGGCCTGCCGGTTGCTAAACTGCTTGCTGACTGTACACTGTACTGCATGATTGTAGCGGGCTACTAACGTCTTAGTTCTGGTAGCTATGTTTAATATGACGTTAATATGGTGACAATGATGTAGGCTGTGTGTAGTGGTTAATAGTTATGATTTGAAGGTTTAGTTTGGAAAGTTTTTTTTCCCGCCTCGTCACAGACAACTGATGTCCACTAAAGTCCACAAGCGAAGGGAAAAGGTGAGAGGAGCAGAGCGTGTAGATCCGAGAACTAATTACACAACAATCAAAGGGATCATGCTGTTTGTACGTGGCTGCTATGAAAGTGAACTGTGTTTGCGTGTGATCGGGGGTGAATTCATTTCTTAAACGGAAGAAGAAAAAACGAAACAGGCATAAACATGTGCAATAGAAACTGATTTTAGATCAGCTAGATGCAGGCAAGGCTGTGCAAAGGCAATATACTTTGTAAACTTTCATTCATAGGCTAGGTTGTAGCAACCTCATGAGCCTAAACCTATAGTTGTTACATTGAACTGGGTGAATGGAATATGAATAACAGTCATCCAATATGCTATAATAGAAATAAGGCCAGGCTCATAATTTTTGAATTTTGTATTTGATTTTATTTTAACGACACCGAGCCCAACTGCCACAGTGATACTATAACCTTAATTACTTTCAACTGATATGCTTATAGTTTGACTTCTGCCGGTCGAATAACCGAGTTATGAAGAGGTATAATATAATATATATAATAAGTATAAGGGTTTTTAAAGGGTTATGAAGGTCATATTTTAGTTTTTGAAATTCAAAATCTGGGTCTTGGATATAATATCAGTCAGGTACTGGAAACAATAAAACACAATTGAAAATCTGGGAAACCAGGCCTGGTATTCATAGCTGATTTTGAAAAGGCTTTTGATAAAGTAAGACTGGAATTTATATTTAAATGTCTGGAACATTCACATTTTGGAGAATTTGTACGGGTCCAGGTTTTGCAGTTCTTTCAGAACTTCTGCTATCTGGATTTGGGTAAAGGAGAACCTGGAGAGGCTTGGGCGAGTAGCTGCGGGGGGGGGGGGCGGAGCTGTTGGCCGAGGTTGGAGTAGTCAGGAGGAAGGCATGGCCAGCCGTTGAGAAATGCTTGTTGAAGTTTTCGATAATCATGGATTTATCGGTGGTGACCGTGTTACCTAGCCTCAGTGCAGTGGGCAGCTGGGAGGAGGTGCTCTTGTTCTTACCTCATTTGCACACACTTTTCTATTGTGTTATTGACTGTATGTTTGTTTATTCCATGTGTAACTCTGTGTTGTTGTTTTTGTCGCACTGCTTTGTTGTATCTTGGCAAGGTTGCAGTTGTAAATGAGAACTTGTTCTCAACTGGCCTACCTGGTTAAATAAAGGTGTTCTCAACTGGCCTACCTGGTTAAATAAAGGTGTTCTCAACTAGCCTACCTGGTTAAATAAAGGTGAAATATAAAAATAAAGAAAAAATTGACGTCTCACTAAAGGCTTCAGTCCTACAAAAGTTATACGTAAATCCGAACTGGTTCTCTAGCAGATTAGTAAGAATGTCTTGCCCCATGTTCAAGAATGAATTGTCCGTAGAGCTCAGAGACAGGATTGAGCTCCAAGACAGAACCTTGTTTCTCATGGTCGGAGAGTCTTTAGGTGCCTTTTGGCAAACTCCATGCGGGCTGTCATGCGCCTTTTACTGAAGAGTGACTCCTGTGGGGATTGGTGGAGTGCTGCAGAGATGGTTGTCCTTCTGGAAGGTTCTCCCAACTCTAGAGCTCTATCAGAGTGGCCATCGGGTTCTTGGACACCTCCTGACCAAGGCCCTTCTCTCCCGATTGCTCAGTTTGGCCAGGCGGCCAGCTCAGGGAGTGTCTTGGGGGGTTCCAAACTTCTTCCATTAAAGAATGATGGAGGCCACTGTGTTTTTAAAGAATGCAGACATTTTTTGGTATCCTTCCCCAAATCTGTCCCAATACACAATCCTGTCTCTGAGCTCTACGGACAATTATTTCCACCTCATGGCTAGGTTTTTGCTCTGATATACATTGTCACCTGTGGGACCTTGTAAAGACAGGTGTGTGCCTTTCCAAATCATGTCCAATCAATTAAATTTACCACAGGTGGACACCAATCAAGTTGTAGAAACACCTTAAGGATTATCAATGGAAACAGGATGCACCTGAGCTCAATTTCGAGTCTCATAGCAAAGGGTCTGAATACTTATGTAAATACGTATTTTAAATTTTTTATGCAAACATTTCTAAAAACCTGTTTTCCATTTGTCATTATGGGGTATTGTGTGTAGATTGCTGAGGATTTTGTATTATTTTGTATTAATTTTAGAACAAGGTTGTAACTTAACAAAATTTGGAAATAGTCAAAGGGTCTATATACTTTCCGAAGGCAAAGTGTATATAGAGTATATATATATATATATAAGGTATATATAGTACCAGTCAAAAATTTGGACACACCTACTATTTCAAGGGTTTTTCTTAATTTTTTACTAATTTCTACATCGTAGAATAATAGTGAAGACGTCAAAACAATGAAATAACACATATAGAATCATGTAGTAACCGAAAATGTGCTAAATAAATCAAAATGTATATTTGAGATTTTTCAAAGTAGCCAATATTTGCCTTGATGACAGCTTTGCACACTTGGCATTCTCTCAACCAGCTACACCTGCAATGCTTTTCCAACCGTCTTGAAGGAGTTCCCACATGCTGAGCACATGTTGGCTGCTTTTCCTACACTCTGCGGTCCAACTCATCCCAAACCATCTCAAATTGGTTTGAGGTCAGGTGACTGTGGAGGCCAGGTCATCTGAAGCAGATGGGGCGGGGCGGCAGTGTAGCCTAGTGGTTAGAGCATTGGACTAGGTTGCAAGTTCAAATCCCCGAGCTGACAAGGTACAAATCTGTCTTTCTGTCCCTGAACAGGCAGTTAACCCACTGTTCCTAGGCCGTCATTGAAAATAAGAATTTGTTAACTGACTTGCCTAGTTGAATAAAGGTAAAAAAGCAGCACTCTCCTTCTTGGTCAAATAACCCTTAAACAGCCTGGATGTGTGTTGGGTCATTGTCCTGTTGAAAAAGTCCCACTAAGCCAAACCAGATGGGATGGCGTATCACTGCAGAATTCTAAATAAATCACTGACAGTGTCACCAGCAAAGCAGCTCTTCACCATCACACCTCCTCCTCCATGCTTCACGATGGGAACCACACGTGGAGATCATCCTTTCACCTACTTTGCGTCTCACAATGACACAGCGGTTGGAACCAATAATCTCAAATTTGGACTCATCAGACTAAAATGACAGATTTCCACCGGTCTAATGTCCATTGCTCATGTTTTTTTGCCCAAGCAAGTCTCTTCTTATTATTGGTGTCCTTTAGTAGTGGTTTCTTTACAGCAATTCAACCATGAAGGCCTGATTCACTCAGTCTCCTCTGAACAGTAGATGTTGATGTCTGTTACTTCAAATCTAATCAAATTTATTTATATAGCCCTTCGTACATCAGCTGATATCTCAAAGTGCTGTACAGAAACCCAGCCTAAAACCCCAAACAGCAAGCAATGCAGGTGTAGAAGCACGGTGGCTAGGAAAAACTCCCTAGAACTCTGGGATGCATTTATATGGGCTGCAATCTGAGGTGCAGTAAACTCTAATGAGTAATGTATGAATGAATCCTCTGCAGGTAACTCTGGGTTTTCCTTTCCTGTGGCGGTCCTCATGTGAGCCAGTTTCATCATAGCGCTTGATGGTTTTTTGCAACTGCACTTGAAGAAACTTTCAAAGTTCTTGAAATGTTCTAGATTGTCTGACCTTCATGTCTTAACGTAGTGATGGACTGTAATTTGTCATTGCTTATTTGAGCTGTTCTTGCCATAATAAGGACTTGGTCTTTTACCAAATCTTCTATATACCACCCCTACCTTGTCACAACACAACTGATTGACTCAAACGCATTAAGAAGGGAAGAAATTCGACAAATGAACTTTTAACAAAGCACACCTCTTAATTGAAATGCATTCCAGGTGACTACCTCATGAAGCTGGTTGAGAGAATGCCAAGAGTGTGCAAAGCTGTCATCAAGACAAAGGGTGGCTACTTTGAAGAAACTCAAATATTTGTTCAACACTTTTTTGGTTACTACATGATTCCATATGTGTTATTTCATAACGTCTTTGTACTATTATTCTACAATTTGTAATTTTGTCAAATTGCAAAACAAAATAAGAAAGATCATGGAGTACGTGTGTCCAAACGTTTGACTGGTAATGTATATATTTACCAAAATAAATATGAGGAGATGGAAATGCTGCAAACAATTACATTGATGGAAGCTACAATCCATCTGCAACACTAAAGCTGATCTACCCCATAAAAATAAAATAAACTTCGGGTCCTGTTCGTAAAGACAAACATCAGAGCCAAATTTAGAACCGTACCTCGTCGTGCTGTGTTCTAAGTAATGTTTCAGGTAACCAAGGAACAGTGAGAATGAGTCCCAAATGGAACCTTATTCATTTTATAGTGCATCCTATTGGTCCTGGTCATAAGTAGCACACTAAAAGGGGCATAGGGTGCCAATTGTGATGCACACTGAGATAGAGGTACCGTAGCTACTGTTCATGCACTCACAGTGTGGTGTTTTGAAGTTGATATTCTCTTCTGGTTTGTTGGTTTGTTTTGTTACTGTGGCAGCAGGGAGCAGAGAGTAGAGGAAGCTTTCTAGCCCTGGCCTGCCATCCTCTATCCTGGCTTAGCCCGAGGCTGTCATTGTCTCTCTCTTTCCTCCATCTCTCTCTCTCTCTCTCTCTCTCTCTCTCTCTCTCTCTCTCTCTCTCTGTCTCTCTCGCTCTCTCTCTCACTCTCTCTCTCACTCTCTCTTTCTGCCTTCTCCCTCTCTGCTTCTCTGCCTCTCTCTCACTCTTTCTGCCTTCTCCCTCTCTGCTTCTCTCTCTCTCTCTCTCTCTCTCTCTCTCTCTCTCTCTCTCTCTCCTCTCTCTCTCTCTCTCCTCTCTCTCTCTCTCTAACTCTCTCTCCTCTCTCTCTCTCTCTCTCTCTCTCTCTCTCTCCTCTCTCTCTCTGTCTCTCTCTCTCTCTCTCTCTCTCTCTCTCTCTCCTCTCTCTCCTCTCTCTCTCTGTCACTCTCTCGCTCTGTCTCTCTCTCTCTCTCACACTCTCTCTTTCTGCCTTCTCCCTCTCTGCTTCTCTGCCTCTCTCTTCTTCTCCCCACCCTGTCTCTCTCTCTCTCTCTGCTTCTCCCCACCCCGTCTCTCTCTCTCTCTCTCTGCCTGTCTCTCTCTCTCTCTCTCTGCTTCTCCCCACCCCGTCTCTCTCTCTCTCTCTCTCTCTCTCTCTCTGCCTGTCTCTCTCTCTCTCTCTCTCTGCTTCTCCCCACCCCGTCTCTCTCTCTCTCTCTCTCTCTCTGCCTGTCTCTCTCTCTCTCTCTCTGCTTCTCCCCACCCCGTCTCTCTCTCTCTCTCTCTCTCTCTCTCTCTCTCTCTCTCTCTCTCCCTCTCTCTGCTACTCCCCACCCCATCTCTATCTCTTTCCTCTCAGTGATTCCCCAGGGTCTTTGCCAGGGTCTTTGACACACACAGCAAAAAACGCCACACCTCTCACACACACACACACACACACACACACACACACACACACACACACACACACACACACACACCTGACTCCCTCTCAGCAGCTGTAACATTGACAGGATGGGGCCAAACTCACCCAAGCTTCTTCTTACTCTCCTGCTTTGTACTTCTCTCAAGGGTGTGTCTACATAAAACCAACACATTTCTTTTGAAAATCCATTTAGCACCAACATAAGTTCACACAATATTATTTTAAATGACTGTACAAACAGTCAGATTATAAATGTATTACTGTACAAATACTGCACCGGTTATGATTGCATTTGCCGAACTTTACACATGAAGTGACATGAAGAACAGTACATGAACAGACAGTAAATGTAGATCTCATGTGTTTTACATACAAGGCCATCAGGCTAGGGACTTGTTCCCGAAGCTGAGTGTGAAACCACACAGATAAGCACTAATCCTTAGCCTGAAGGACCATGTCTTCAAAAAAACAAACACCATTTGAAGCTACAATCCTTAGTTGACACATCCATTTTGAGACTTATAAATTAATCATATATATATATATATACACCCATTGATTATTGAAGAATATATGCTTAGATATGTCTCATGAGCTTAGTTTAACTGTCGTACCCCATCAGAATCCAAATTACGAGCTTGTTGTTGTTCTACTCCATTGTTTGTAAACAAAGCAAATGTAAAAAAATTGAAGTTGAAGTTCTCATTGAAGCCACGGAAGTTCAAGGCTGACCGCGGTATTGCAGGCAATGTTAGCAAGTCTTCCTTTTGGGTCATTCTTCCCATAAAGCCCAGATTGGTGAAGTGATATAGAGACTGTTGTCCTTCTGGCAGGTTCTTTCATCTCAGCCAAAGAACTCTGTAGTTCTGTCAGAGTGGTCATCGGGTTCTTGGTCACCTCCCAGACCACAGCCCTTCTTGCCCGGTTTCTCAGTTTGGTCAGAAGGCCAGTTCTAGGCAGAGTCTGGGTAGTTCCATTTCCTAATGATGGAGAACACTGTGCTCTTGGAAACGTTCAACATTCTAGAACTTGTTTGATACCCTTCCCCAGATATATGCCTCATCACAACTCTTATCTCAGAGATCTACACACTTTGGACTTTGTGGTATAGTTTCTGCTCTGATATGCACTGTCAACTGTGGGACCTGTGCCTTTCTAAATCATGTCCAAACAATTGAATTGGCCACCGCTGGACTCTGCTGGACAATCAAGTTGTAGTGACATCTCAAGGATGATCAGAGGAAATTGGATGCACCTGAGCTCAATTTGGAGTGTCATAGCAAAGTGGTGTGAATATGTTTGTAAATTAGATATTTCATCATTTCATTTTCAACATATTTGCAACAATTTCTAAAAACATCTTTTCACTTTATCATTATGGGTTATTGTGTGTAGATGGGTAACATGTAACAAAATGTGGAAGTCAAGGGGTATGAAAACCTTCTGAAAGCACTGTATATGAATGGACAAAGCCATCGATCACGTGACACCAGTCCTTCCTATATGAAGATTCAATTGTACATTGTAGCCAAATTAAGTAAGTGCCACGGTCGTCATAATGAGGAGACCAAGGCGAAGCGTGATAAGAATACATTCTTCTTTAATGAATGAAAAACACTGAACAACATATACAAAACTCCCGTGCAGCTATAAGACACGAGTGCTGAAAGGCAACTACACATAGACAATAAAGCCAAAATGGAAAATGGCAACCTAAATAGGATCCCCAATCAGAGGCAACGAAAACAGCTGTCTCTGATTGGGAACCAATTCAGGCCACCATAGACCTACATATACCTAGACATACCAAAACCCCATAGATATACAAAAACCCTAGACAGATTAAAAAAACCTAGACAATACAAAAACTACACCAACCACCTTTGTCACACCCTGACCTAACCAAAAGAAAAAAGAAAACAAAGATAACTAAGGGCATGACAGTAAGTTAAGATGATGTCTCATGGAGACATAACATGCTTTTCATCGGCAGGGACTGGGAGACTAAGGACAGAGGGAACAATGAATGGAGCCAAATACAGGCAAATCCTTGATGAGAACCTGCTTCAGAGAGCAAACGACCTTAGACTGGGGTGAAGATTTACATTCCAATGGGACAATGACCCCAAGCATACAGCCAAAGTAATGCTGGAATGGCTTTAGAGTAAGAATGTGAAAGTCCTTGAGTGGCCAAAGCCCAGACTTGAATCCCATTGAACATCTGTGGAAAGACTTGAAGTTTTGAGGATATTGGAAATTTAAGACTTTAAGACTACTGGAAGACTTTAAGACTACTGGAAGACTTTAAGACTACTGGAAGAATTTAAGACTACTAGAAGAATTTAAGACTACTGGAAGAATTTAAGACTACTAGAAGAATTTAAGACTACTGGAAGAATTTAAGACTACTGGAAGAATTTAAGACTACTGGAAGAATTTAAGACTACTGGAAGACTTTAAGACTACTGGAAGAATTTAAGACTACTGGAAGAATTTAAGACTACTGGAAGAATTTAAGACTACTAGAAGAATTTAAGACTACTAGAAGAATTTAAGACTACTAGAAGAATTTAAGACTACTGGAAGAATTTAAGACTACTGGAAGAATTTAAGACTACTAGAACAATTTAAGACTACTGGAATAATTTAAGACTACTAGAAGAATTTAAGACTACTAGAAGAATTTAAGACTACTAGAAGAATTTAAGACTACTGGAAGAATTTAAGACTACTAGAAGAATTTAAGACTACTGGAAGAATTTAAGACTACTGGAAGAATTTAAGACTACTGGAAGAATTTAAGACTACTAGAAGAATTTAAGACTACTGGAAGAATTTAAGACTACTAGAAGAATTTAAGACTACTAGAAGAATTTAAGACTACTAGAAGAATTTAAGACTACTGGAAGAATTTAAGCCTACTAGATGATACATTGTTTAGAACTAGGACAGAAGAATTTACAACTGACTTTTTCAGACATAACATAGGTACAGCAGATCCCCTTATTGTATGGGACACTTTTAAATGCAATTCAGTACTCATCTATAAAACAAGAGCAATTTAGATCGAGTCCACGTTAACAAAGGAAATTGAAAGACTAACAGTACAGATAGATAGCAATTATTATTATAACATCATAACATACTAACATCATAACATTATAACATACTAACATCATAACATCATAACATTTTAACATCATAACATTATAACATACTAACATCATAACATCATAACATCATAACATTATACCATAATAACATCATAACATTATAACATACTAACATCATAACATCATAGCATCATAACATACTAACATCATAACATTATAACATAATAACAACATAATATCATAACATAATATACTAACATCATAACATACTAACATACTAACATCATAACATTATTACATACTAAAATACTAACATACTAACATCATAACATTATAACATTATAACATTATAACATCATAACAGCATAACATTATAACATACTAACATTATAACATCATAACATTATAACATAATAACATTATAACATACTAACATTATAACATACTAACATACTAACATACTAACATTATAACATCATAACATACTAACATTATAACATACTAACATACTAACATTATAACATACTAACATAATAACATTATAACATTATAACATTATAACATAATAACATTATAACATACTAACATAATAACATTATAACATTATAACATAATAACATTATAACATACTAACATAATAACATTATAACATACTAACATAATAACATTATAACATTATAACATTATAACATAATAACATTATAACATACTAACATAATAACATTATAACATTATAACATAATAACATTATAACATACTAACATAATAACATTATAACATACTAACATACTAACATCATAACATTATAACATTATAACATCATAACATAATAACATCATAACATTATAACATAATAACATTATAACATAATAACATTATAACATACTAACATACTAACATACTAACATTATAACATCATAACATACTAACATTATAACATACTAACATACTAACATTATAACATTATAACATACTAACATCATAACATCGTAACATACTAAAATACTAACATCATAACATTATAACATACTAACATCATAACGTCATAACATCGGTACATAGTAACACACTAACATCATAACATCATAACATACTAACATACTAACATCATAACATCATACATCATAACATTATAACATACTAACATACTAAAATACTAACATCATAACATCATAACATACTAACATCATAACATCATAACATACTAACATACTAACATACTAACATCATAATATCATAACATCATAACATTATTACATACTAACATCATAACATCATAACATACTAACATACTAACATACTAACATCATAACATTATAACATTATAACATACTAACATCATAACATCATAACATTATAGCATAATAACATACTAACATCATAACATCATAACATTATAACATGCTAACATCATAACATCATAACACACTAACATCATAACATACTAACATCATAACATCATAACATACTAACATCATAACATACTAACATACTAACATCATAACATCATAACATACTAACATACTAACATCATAACATCATAACATACTAACATACTAACACCATAACATCATAACATTATAACATACTAACATCATAACATCATAACATTATTACATACTAACATACTAACATCATAACATACTAACATCATAACATCATAACATTATAACATACTAACATCATAACATCATAACATTTTAACATCATAACATAATAACATACTAACATCATAACATTATAACATAATAACATCATAACATTATAACATACTAACATCATAACATCATAACATCATAACATTATACCATAATAACATCATAACATTATAACATACTAACATCATAAAATCATAGCATCATAACATACTAACATCATAACATTATAACATAATAACAACGTAATATCATAACATAATATACTAACATCATAACATACTAACATCATAACATTATTACATACTAAAATACTAACATACTAACATCATAACATTATAACATTATAACATTATAACATCATAACATCATAACAGCATAACATTATAACATACTAACATTATAACATCATTACATCATAACATCATAACATAATAACATCATAACATTATAACATAATAACATTATAACATACTAACATAATAACATTATAACATACTAACATACTAACATACTAACATTATAACATCATAACATACTAACATTATAACATACTAACATACTAACATTATAACATACTAACATCATAACATCGTAACATACTAAAATACTAACATCATAACATCATAACATACTAACATCATAACATCATAACATACTAACATCATAACATTATAACATACTAACATCATAACATCATAACATTATTACATACTAACATCATAACATCATAACATCATAACATACTAACATACTAACATACTAACATCATAACATACTAACATCATAACATTATAACATACTAACATCATAACATCATAACATTATAGCATAATAACATACTAACATACTAACATCATAACATCATAACATCATAACATCATAACATTATAACATGCTAACATCATAACATCCTAACACACTAACATCATAACATACTAACATCATAACATCATAACATACTAACATACTAACATCATAACATCATAACATACTAACATACTAACACCATAACATCATAACATTATAACATACTAACATCATAACATCATAACATACTAACATCATAACATCATAACATCCTAACACACTAACATCATAACATACTAACATCATAACATCATAACATACTAACATACTAACATACTAACATCATAACATCATAACATACTAACATACTAACACCATAACATCATAACATCATAACATACTAACATACTAACATACTAACATCATAACATCATAACATACTAACATACTAACACCATAACATCATAACATTATAACATACTAACATCATAACATCATAACATCATAACATCATAACATACTAACATTATAACATCATAACATCATAACATTATAACATACTAACATACTAACATCATAACATCATAACACACTAACATCATAACATTATAACATCATAACATCATAACATTATAACATACTAACATACTAACATCATAACATCATAACACACTAACATCATAACATTATAACATAATAACATCATAACATCATAATATCATAACATAATAACATACTAACATCATATCATACTAACATACTAACATACTAACATCATAACATTATAACATCATAACATCATAACATCATAACATTATAACATACTAACATACTAACATACTAACATCATAACATCATAACATCATAACATTATTACATCATAACATCATAACATTATAACATTATAACATACTAACATACTAACATCATAACATACAAACATACTAACTAACTAACATACTAACATCATAACATACTAACATACTAACATACTAACATTATAACATTATAACATCATAACATACTAACATCATAACATACTAACATACTAACATCATAACATTATTACATACTAAAATACTAACATACTAACATCATAACATCATAACATACTAAAATACTAACATCATAACATTATTACATACTAAAATACTAACATACTAACATCATAACATACTAAAATACTAACATCATAACATCATAGCATACTAAAATACTAACATCATAACATACTAACATCATAACATCATAACATTATAGCATAATAACATACTAACATACTAACATCATAACATCATAACATCATAACATTATAACATGCTAACATCATAACATCATAACACACTAACATCATAACATACTAACATCATAACATCATAACATACTAACATCATAACATACTAACATACTAACATCATAACATCATAACATACTAACATACTAACATCATAACATCATAACATACTAACATACTAACACCATAACATCATAACATTATAACATACTAACATCATAACATTATTACATACTAACATACTAACATCATAACATACTAACATCATAACATCATAACATTATAACATACTAACATCATAACATCATAACATTTTAACATCATAACATAATAACATACTAACATCATAACATTATAACATAATAACATCATAACATTATAACATACTAACATCATAACATCATAACATCATAACATTATACCATTATAACATACTAACATCATAAAATCATAGCATCATAACATACTAACATCATAACATTATAACATAATAACAACGTAATATCATAACATAATATACTAACATCATAACATACTAACATCATAACATTATTACATACTAAAATACTAACATACTAACATTATAACATTATAACATTATAACATCATAACAGCATAACATTATAACTTACTAACATTATAACATCATTACATCATAACATCATAACATAATAACATCATAACATCATAACATCATAACATTATAACATCATAACATCATAACATTATAACATAATAACATTATAACATACTAACATAATAACATTATAACATACTAACATACTAACATACTAACATACTAACATTATAACATTATAACATCATAACATACTAACATTATAACATACTAACATACTAACATTATAACATACTAACATCATAACATCGTAACATACTAAAATACTAACATCATAACATCATAACATACTAACATCATAACATCATAACATACTAACATCATAACATTATAACATACTAACATCATAACATCATAACATTATTACATACTAACATCATAACATCATAACATACTAACATACTAACATCATAACATACTAACATCATAACATTATAACATTATAACATACTAACATCATAACATCATAACATTATAGCATAATAACATACTAACATACTAACATCATAACATCATAACATCATAACATTATAACATGCTAACATCATAACATCATAACACACTAACATCATAACATACTAACATCATAACATCATAACATACTAACATACTAACATCATAACATCATAACATACTAACATACTAACACCATAACATCATAACATTATAACATACTAACATCATAACATCATAACATCATAACATTATAACATCATAACATTATAAAATTATAAACATCAAAACATCATAACATCATAACATACTAACATTATAACATCATAACATCATAACATTATAACATACTAACATACTAACATCATAACATCATAACACACTAACATCATAACATTATAACATAATAACATCATAATATCATAACATAATAACATACTAACATCATAACATACTAACATACTAACATACTAACATCATAACATTATAACATCATAACATCATAACATTATAACATACTAACATACTAACACACTAACATCATAACATTATAACATCATAACATCATAACATTATAAAATTATAACATACTAACATACTAACATCATAACATACAAACATACTAACATACTAACATCATAACATACTAACATACTAACATACTAACATTATAACATCATAACATCATAACATCATAACACACTAACATCATAACATTGTAACGTAATAACATCATAATATCATAACATACTAACATACTAACATCATAACATTATAACATCATAACATTATAACATACTAACATACTAACATACTAACATCATAACATACTAACATACTAACATCATAACATACTAACATACTAACATACTAACATTATAACATTATAACATTATAACATCATAACATCATAACATTATAACATACTAACATACTAACATACTAACATTATAACATCATAACATTATAACATACTAACATACTAACATACTAACATCATAACATACTAACATACTAACATCATAACATACTAACATACTAACATACTAACATTATAACATTATAACATCATAACATCATAACATACTAACATCATAACATACTGACATCATAACATTATTACATACTAAAATACTAACATACTAACATCATAACATCATAACATACTAAAATACTAACATCATAACATTATTACATACTAAAGTACTAACATACTAACATCATAACATCATAACATACTAAAATACTAACATCATAACATCATAGCATACTAAAATACTAACATCATAACATACTAACATCATAACATCATAACATACTAACATACTAACATCATAACATCATAACATTATAACATACTAACATCATAACATTATAACATACTAACATCATAACATTATTACATACTAACATACTAACATCATAACATACTAACATACTAACATCATAACATACTAACATAATAACATACTAACATACTAACATCATAACATACTAACATACTAACATAATAACATACTAACATACTAACATACTAACATCATAACATACTAACATCATAACATCGTAACATACTAAAATACTAACATCATAACATTATAACATACTAACGTCATAACATCATAACATTATAACATACTAACATCATAACATCATAACATTATAACACCATACCATCATAACACCATAACATCATAACATTTTCTTGGAAGAAAATACAGCTAGAACATAGAAATAAGGCATTGTAAACAAATTGAATGTATAGCATGAATTCAAAACAATATTGAGATATGTGTCTCTATCCTTGTCTCTGTCCCTGTCTCTTTCTCTGTCTCTGTCTCTGTCTCTGTCCTTGTCTCTGTCTCTGTCTCTGTCCTTGTCTCTGTCTCTGTCCTTGTCTCTGTCTCTGTCCTTGTCACTGTCCTTGTCTCTGTCCCTGTCTCTGTCCTTGTCTCTTTCTCTGTCCTTGTCTCTGTCTCTGTCCTTGTCTCTGTCTCTGTCCTTGTCTCTTTCTCTGTCCTTGTCTCTGTCTCTGTCCTTGTCTCTGTCTCTGTCCTTGTCACTGTCCTTGTCTCTGTCCCTGTCTCTGTCCTTGTCTCTGTCTCTGTCCTTGTCTCTGTCTCTGTCCTTGTCACTGTCCTTGTCTCTGTCCCTGTCTATTTCTCTGTCCTTGTCTCTGTCTCTTTCTGTGTCTCTGTCCTTGTCTCTGTCTCTGTCCTTGTCTCTGTCCTTGTCTCCGTCTCTGTCCCTGTCTCTGTCCCTGTCTCTGTCCTTGTCTCTTTCTCTGTCCTTGTCTCTGTCTCTTTCTCTGTCTCTGACTCTATCCTTGTCTCTGTCTCTGTCTCTTTCTCTGTCCTTGTCTCTGTCTCTATCCTTGTCTCTGTCCCTGTCTCTTTCTCTGTCCTTGTCTCTTTCTCTGTCCTTGTCTCTTTCTCTGTCCTTGTCTCTGTCTCTGTCTCTGCCCTTGTCTCTGTCTCTGTCCTTGTCTCTGTCCTTGTCTCTGTCCTTGTCTTTGTCTCTGTCCTTGTCTCTGTCCCTGTCTCTGTCTCTGTCCTTGTCTCTGTCCTTGTCTCTGTCTCTGTCCTTGTCTCTGTCCCTGTCTCTGTCCTTGTCTCTGTCTCTGTCCTTGTCTCTGTCTCTTTCTCTGTCTCTTTCTCTGTCTCTGTCCTTGTCTCTGTCTCTTTCTCTGTCCCTGTCCCTGTCTCTGTCCCTGTCTCTGTCTCTTGCTCTGTCCTTGTCCCTTTCTCTGTCCCTGTCTCTGTCTCTGTCCTTGTCTCTGTCCTTGTCTCTGTCTCTGTCCTTGTCTATTTCTCTGTCCTTGTCTCTGTCCTTGTCTCTGTCCTTGTCTATTTCTCTGTCCTTGTCTCTGTCTCTTTCTCTGTCTCTGACTCTATCCTTGTCTTTGTCTCTGTCTCTTTCTCTGTCCTTTTCTCTGTCTCTATCCTTGTCTTTGTCCCTGTCTCTTTCTCTGTCCTTGTCTCTGTCTCTTTCTCTGTCTCTGTCTCTGTCCTTGTCTCTTTCTCTGTCCTTGTCTCTGTCTCTGTCTCTGCCCTTGTCTCTGTCTCTGTCCTTGTCTCTTTCTCTGTCCTTGTCTCTGTCCTTGTCTTTGTCTCTGTCCTTGTCTCTGTCCCTGTCTCTGTCTCTGTCCTTGTCTCTGTCCTTGTCTCTGTCTCTGTCCTTGTCTCTGTCCCTGTCTCTGTCCTTGTCTCTGTCCCTGTCCCTGTCTCTGTCCTTGTCTCTGTCTCTTTCTCTGTCTCTGTCCTTGTCTCTGTCTCTGTCCTTGTCTCTGTCTCTGTCCCTGTCTCTTTCTCTGTCCCTGTCCCTGTCTCTGTCCCTGTCTCTTGCTCTGTCCTTTTCCCTTTCTCTGTCCCTGTCTCTGTCTCTGTCCTTGTCTCTGTCTCTGTCCTTGTCTATTTCTCTGTCCTTGTCTCTGTCCTTGTCTCTGTCCTTGTCTATTTCTCTGTCCTTGTCTCTGTCCTTGTCCCTGTCTCTGTCCCTGTCTCTGTCTCTGTCCTTGTCTCTGCCTCTGTCTCTGTCCTTGTCTCTGTCTCTGTCCTTGTCTCTGCCTCTGTCTCTGTCCTTGTCTCTGTCTCTGTCCTTGTCTCTGCCTCTGTCTCTGTCCTTGTCTATTTCTCTGTCCTTGTCTCTGTTTCTGCTGGTTTGACTGGGGGAAATGTAGACACCTTGCTTCAACAAATAAGAAATGCATAAATCATTCAGGTGGAGAGTGTGAGTGTGAGTGTGAGTGTGTGTGTGTGTGTGTGTGTATGTGTGTGTGTGTGTGAGTGTGAGTGTGTGTGTGGGGGGGTATGTAAAGAGAGATTGGAGTTGACAGAGTCTGTGTGTTAGATTCTCCTGTGATTAAGACTTCTGTTCTAATGCCCCCCCCTAAAAAAAATCTCCATCATTGTGATGTCGTTAGTTTGATTTTAATGTTCTTAAAGTGGAACTGACAGGGTTTTAGCAACATGAAATATAAAATATATTGTTATATGCACACCTAGAAACAATGTGACACATTTTATTTAATTTAATTTATTTTCTGACATGCGAACACGTAGATATGGTCATTTTCACATTTCCATGAATATGAAAAATATGGGAGACCGAGTGGCGCAGCGGTCTAAGGCACTAGATCATAGTGGAAGAGGCATCACTGCAGACCCTGGTTCGATCCCGGGCTGTATCACAGCGGGCTAAGGCGCTGCATCACAGTGGAAGAGGCATCACTGCAGACCCTGGTTCGATCCCGGGCTGTATCACAACCGGCCGTGATCAAGAGTCCCATAGGGCGGTGAACAATCGGCCCAGCGTCAAAAGTCTATAGCAATATAGTGGGAAAGCGGCTGTGCGTTTGTATAATTAATAGACACTGCAGTAAATAAGACCTAATAAAAACATCTGTCTTGTCCGGGACTAGAGTCAGAGCTTTACACGAGGCCTTAATGCAAACAAGCCTTTTGCCACATGCACCTGTCATCATTTACTTTGAACTGGTCCGTGTGTTTACAGGAAGTAGGGCCTGTCATCATTCACTTTGAACTGGTCAGTGTGTTTACAGGAAGTAGGGCCTGTCATCGTTCACTTTGAACTGGTCAGTGTGTTTACAGGAAGTAGGGCCTGTCATCATACACTTTGAACTGGTCAGTGTGTTTACAGGAAGTAGGGCCTGTCATCGTTCACTTTGAACTGGTCAGTGTGTTTACAGGAAGTAGGGCCTGTCATCGTTCACTTTGAACTGGTCAGTGTGTTTACAGGAAGTAGGGCCTGTCATCATTCACTTTGAACTGGTCAGTGTGTTTACAGGAAGTAGGGCCTGTCATCGTTCACTTTGAACTGGTCAGTGTGTTTACAGGCAGTAGGGCCTGTCATCGTTCACTTTGAACTGGTCAGTGTGTTTACAGGAAGTAGGGCCTGTCATCGTTCACTTTGAACTGGTCAGTGTGTTTACAGGAAGTAGGGCCTGTCATCGTTCACTTTGAACTGGTCAGTGTGTTTACAGGAAGTAGGGCCTGTCATCATTCACTTTGAACTGGTCAGTGTGTTTACAGGAAGTAGGGCCTGTCATCATTCACTTTGAACTGGTCAGTGTGTTTACAGGAAGTAGGGCCTGTCATCGTTCACTTTGAACTGATCAGTGTGTTTACAGGAAGTAGGGCCTGTCATCATTCACTTTGAACTGGTCAGTGTGTTTACAGGAAGTAGGGCCTGTCATCGTTCACTTTGAACTGATCAGTGTGTTTACAGGAAGTAGGGCCTGTCATCATTCACTTTGAACTGGTCAGTGTGTTTACAGGAAGTAGGGCCTGTCATCATTCACTTTGAACTGGTCAGTGTGTTTACAGGAAGTAGGGCCTGTCATCATTCACTTTGAACTGGTCAGTGTGTTTACAGGCAGAAGCAACAGAGTGACTTTTGATCATTAGAACATGTTCTCCAAAAGCCACAAAATATACCTGAATGGATTTCTGTAAATATGTAACATACCAAGGGAGTCCTCTTACATTTGGGATCTTTAAAGTCCTACTGATCAAACAACCATGAAAAGGTAGCCTCTCTCGCCCTTAGTTACGCACATCAACAACTAATGCTAGCCAGAGTAAGATGAGCTCAAATCTAACAAAGGAACAATTAGATAAATCTTCTCAAACTTTTTCAGCTAGCTGGTCGTCACAATTGCACTGATAAATAGTAGACTGCTCCTCCTTCTGCTGCTTGCCTTGCCTGCAGTGTATGGTTGTCCCAACCCATGTTTTGACAACTGAATGGAAACTCCCATACCTTCCCACCCATTGGATCGATGCCAAATACATTTGATTGACAACTAAGGGTGCATTAGTAAATTGCCTACAGTGTGTACGCTCTGATGTCTGTTTGTAAATTCCGAGCGTTCAGAGCGTACACTCAGGGTTTTCAAGCCACTTTGGGTTTCTTTGAAAACGATGTCGCGGGTGAAAATGTGTCGGTTGCTGTTTTATGGACTACTTTTAAATTGCATTACAGGTAACCATGGCAATTTCTTAAAAATATATATTTTACTGTGACCTGCTGCTGCTGACTATCAAGCCGCCTGTTGCTGAGGGATTGAGTCGGGAAAGCAAGAGGGGTGTGTGTGTGTGTGTGTGTGTGTGTGTGTGTGTGTGTGTGTGTGTGTGTTGAGATTGAGAGCTGCAGCAGGCAGCTGAGTCACGTGAGTGTGAGGAGCCACATCAGCACGTTGTGACAACCTTTCACCATGTAGAGGTAGGCTACCCAGCACAGTGGATCAATTCCGGTTGAGAGTCAGTTTCAATTTCGGCTGAGGTGCATTGTGTCAAGAAGCAGTGCGGCTTGGCTGAGTGCATCGTGTCAAGAAGCAGTGTGGCTTGGCTGAGGTGCATTGTTTCAAGAAGCAGTGCGGCTTGGCTGAGGTGCATCGTGTCAAGAAGCAGTGCGGCTTGGCTGTGGTGGCTTGGCTGAGGTGCATCGTGTCAAGAAGCAGTGCGGCTTGGCTGAGGTGCATCGTGTCAAGAAGCAGTGCGGCTTGGCTGTGGTGGCTTGGCTGAGGTGCATCGTGTCAAGAAGCAGTGCGGCTTGGCTGTGGTGGCTTGGCTGAGGTGCATCGTGTCAAGAAGCAGTGCGGCTTGGCTGAGGTGCATCGTGTCAAGAAGCAGTGTGGCTTGGCTGAGGTGCATCGTGTCAAGAAGCAGTACGGCTTGGCTGAGGTGCATCGTGTCAAGAAGCAGTGTGGCTTGGCTGAGGTGCATCGTGTCAAGAAGCAGTGCGGCTTGGCTGTGGTGGCTTGGCTGAGGTGCATCGTGTCAAGAAGCAGTGCGGCTTGGCTGTGGTGGCTTGGCTGAGGTATAAGAGTAATATTTAAAATGACTAATATCGGGTAATTTTGTGTACATGTATTTCGATTTGCCTCTTGCAGCTTCTGGGGAGATTCTGGTAAGATGCTGGCAAAGTCGGCTGAATTCCGGTAGATGGAAATGGCCCCATGTACTCGGGCCGATTCTGGTCAGTCATTCATTTTGATTTTGAGTCTGACACCAGATTCCGGGCTGAGTCTGACACCAGATTCCGGGCTGAGTCTGACACCAGATTCCGGGCTGAGTCTGACACCAGATTCCGGGCTGAGTCTGACACCAGATTCCGGGCTGAGTCTGACACCAGATTCCGGGCTGAGTCTGACACCAGATTCCGGGCTGAGTCTGACACCAGATTCCGGGCTGAGTCTGACACCAAACTGAATTCTAATGTCGACTGCTTATGGAAAACCACATGAAGCGAAGGGTTTTACGCTCATTTCTTGGGTCTTGAGCACAGTGCAAATGGACATTTGAAATGGAAGTTATGGAAGCCCCTCGCCGTGCTTCTGTTATGGGGAAAAACCCACAATGAAACTAACATTAAGTGTGAAAAATGATACATTTACATTAGCATCTGTTGTTGGCCATCAATTAGCCTATTAATTTCTGTGGAGGCTAGTTTAGCCTACCATTTTATACAATAAATATGATGCAATTATGATATCAAATCAATAGCCTACCTGGAGCTGTCAAACATTAAATCAGTGGTGGAAAAAGTACCCAATTGTCATACTTGAGTAACAGTAAAGATAACTTCATAGAAATTAACTAAAGTATAAGTAAAGTCACCCAGTAAAATACTACTTCAGTAAAAATTGGCTAGCTTACTAGCTACTTCCAGAAACAAATGATAAAACACCTCACAGATCATTTTACTCATCGTAGCAGAGCTGGTTAGGCTGTTTTCATGTTATCTAGAGCTTTAGTGACTAACTGTGCTGCTGGCAACAATTTCTTAACTTTTTTTTTGCTGACAATTAATGACAACGGTCAAATTCAGCGGGTGTTGCGAGTTTGTAAATTCATCAGTTATTCTGCGCTCTGGCACACTGAAATCAGAGTAGATAGCCTGAGTGAATTTATGACTTGAAGGAGATATGCTAACTGGATAACAGTCGTTTAAGTTCAGCATAGCCAAGCGAGCCTGCTGCTGGCAAACGCCCTTCACTCATCAACCCCGGACTTGTCTCGTCATCATTACACGCACCTGGTACCAATCCCCACTCTATCACTGTATATATACTCCCTCTGGTACCAATCCCCACTCTATCACTGTATATATACTCCCTCTGGTACCAATCCCCACTCTATCACTGTATATATACTCCCTCTGGTACCAATCCCCACTCTAGCACTATATATATACTCCCTCTGGTACCAATCCCCACTCTATCACTATATATATATACTCCCTCTGGTACCAATCCCCACTCTAGCACTGCATATATACTCCCTCTGGTACCAATCCCCACTCTATCACTATATATATATACTCCCTCTGGTACCAATCCCCACTCTAGCACTATATATATACTCCCTCTGGTACCAATCCCCACTCTATCACTATATATATATACTCCCTCTGGTACCAATCCCCACTCTATCACTATATATATACTCCCTCTGGTACCAATCCCCACTCTATCACTGTATATATACTCCCTCTGGTACCAATCCCCACTCTATCACTGTATATATACTCCCTCTGGTACCAATCCCCACTCTAGCACTATATATATACTCCCTCTGGTACCAATCCCCACTCTATCACTGTATATATACTCCCTCTGGTACCAATCCCCACTCTATCACTGTATATATACTCCCTCTGGTACCAATCCCCACTCTAGCACTATATATATACTCCCTCTGGTACCAATCCCCACTCTATCACTATATATATATACTCCCTCTGGTACCAATCCCCACTCTAGCACTGCATATATACTCCCTCTGTTATTTGTCTTTGTCGGTCATTGTATATGTTGATTGTTTTCCAGAGAGGAATCTCTCCTAGTATTTCCTTAGTGCAAAAGTTGGTCCCTCACCCATTCCTCCATTGACATGACATCCTCCCAGCAGCTAGCTAGCTAGCTAACGTTAGGCTCCATGTTTTTAGCTTGATAAATAAATAGCTACGGTTGATATATACACTTCGTGAAGAGGGCACGACATTTCCCCCCCTCAGGAAATTAAAAAGATTTGGCATGGGTCCCCAGACCCTCAAAAGGTTCTACAGCTGCAACATGGAGAGCATTGGTTGCACTGGTTGCATCACTGCCTGGTACTGCAATTGCTCGGCCTCTGACCGCAAGGAACTACATACAGTGGGTAGTGCGTACGGCCCAGAACATCACTGGGGCTAAGCTGCCAAAGACCCCAGGCACCCCAGTCATAGACTGTTCTCTCAACTACCGCATTGCAAGCGGTATCGGAGTGCCAAGTCTAAGACAAAAAGGCTTCTCAACAGTTTTTACCCCCAAGCCATAAGACTCCTGAACAGGTAATCAAATGGCTACCCGGACTATTTGCATTGTGTGCCACCCCCAAAACCCCTCTTTTTACACTTCTGCTACTCTCTGTTTATCATATATGCATAATCACTTTAACTATACATTCATGTACATACTACCTCAATTGGGCCGACCAACCAGTGCTCCCTCACATTGGGTAACCGGGGAATCTGTATTGTGTCCCACCCACCTCCCGCCAACCCCTCTTTTCATCATATATGCATAGTCACGTTAACCATATCTGCATGTACAGACTACCTCAATCATCCTGACTAACCGGTGTCTGTATGTAGTCTAACTACTTCTATAGCCTCGCTACTATATATAGCCTGTCTTTTTACTGTTGTTTTATTTCTTTACCTACCAATTGTTCACCTAAGACCTTTTTTGCACTATTGGTTAGAGCCTGTAAGTAAAGCATTTCACTGTAAGGTCTAAACCTGTTGTATTCAGCACACATGACAAATAAACTTTGATTTGATTTAATTAAAACTCGTTTGTCAACCACTCCACAAATTTCATGTTAACAAACTATAGTTTAGGAAAGTCGGTTAGGACATCTACTTTGTGCATGACACAAGTCATTTTCCCTTCAATTGTTTACAGACAGATTATTTAACTTATAATTCACTGTATCACAATTCCAGTGGGTCAGAAGTTTACATACACTAAGTAGACTGGGCCTTAAAACAGCTTGGAAAATTCCAGAAAATGATGTCATGGATTTAGAAGCTTCTGATAGGCTTCATTTGAGTCAATTGGTGTACCTGTGGATGTATTTCAAGGCCTTCCTTCAAACTCAGTGCCTCTTTGCTTGACATCATGGCAAAATCTAAAGAAATCAGATGAATCTGATTGAATCTGATGAAACAAAGATATAACTATTTTGGCCATAATGACCATCGTTATATTTGGAGGAAAAATGGGGAGGCTTGCATGCCGAAGACACCATCCCAACCGTGAAGCAATGGGGGCAGCATCATGTTGTGGGGGTGCTTCGCGGCAGGAGGGACTGGTGCAACTCACAAAATAGATGGCATCATGAGGGAGGAAAATGATGTGGATATATTGAAGCAACATCTCAAGACACCAGTTAAAGCTTAGTCGCAAATGTGTCTTACAAATGGACAATAACCCTAAGCATACTTCCAAAGTTGTGGCAAAATGGCTTAAGGACAACAAAGTCAAGGTATTGGAGTGGCCATCACAAAGCCCTGACCTCACTCCTATAGAAAATGTGTGGGCAGAACTGAAAAAGTGTGTGCGAGCAAGGAGGCTTACAAACCTGACCCAGTTACACCAGCTCTGTCAGGAGGAATGTGCCAAAAATCACCCAACTTATTTTGGGAAGGTTGTGGAATGCTACCCGAAACGTTTGACCCAAGTTAAACAATTCAAAGGCAATGCTACCAAATGCTAACTGAGTGTATGTAAACTTCTGAGGAATGGGAATGTGATGAAAGAAATAATTCTCTCTACTTTTATTCTGACATTTCACATTCTCAAAATAAGGTGGTGATCCTAACTGACCTAAGACAGGGAATGTTAACTGGGATTAATTGTCAGGAATTGTGGAAAACTGAATTCAAATGTATTTGGCTAGCCAGGTAAACACTCTAACACTCAGACATAATTTACCAACTAAGCATTTGAGTCCACCCGATCCGAGGCAGTAGAGATGACCAGGGATGTTCTCTTGATAAGTGTGTGAAATTGACCATTTTCCTGTCAAAATGTAAAGACTACGTTTGGGGGTCAGGAAAAATGTATGGAAAATTAAGCACATTATTTTCTTTAGGAATGTAGTCAAGTAAAAGTTGTCAACAATATAAATAGTAAAGTACAGATACCCCAAAAACTACTTAAGTAGTACTTTAAAGTATTTTACTCAAGTACTTTACACCACTGTTTATGATTGACTGTTTCATATCTGCAAAGTAGTTCAAATGCTGTCAGTTCCACTTTAGGTAAGCTAGCTACTGTCGTTAAGAGTGAGGGGAAAGCACCAAATCTCAGCTAGCTAACGTTAGCATTGCTATCTTTGATGAACTTTGCTAGCTAATGGCGGCATTGCCATCTCTAAAGTAAATTTGATGACATGACAATGGTGGAAAAGTTATTTCCTTACAAATGATTTGCCTACTTTAGCAATTTCAGCGTATTTCCAGTCCACTATAGCGTAAGTTAGACAACAATAAAAACATTTATATGAAACAGACATTAGGTTCAGAATAACTGGGCATCACTATGGCGGAAGAGTCCTTTACATAGAACATTCATTAGAATGGCATCACTCGTCTGAATGATGTAGGTGCAACCCACGAAGAGGTCTCCAGAAGTCATGTACATATAGATAGAGCCTCTACCAATCAATGCTGCAACGGGCGGCCTGGTGGGAGTTTCTCAATATAGAAAATAGATTAAGGCTCATTTACACAGTTGAGCCTCTGATATTGGGTTTGACCTCTGTATAGCAGTCTTCATACCGAAGGTCAGAGGTCAGTCATTCCTTTGTGTACACACTCACGCACACGAATGCACATACTCACGAATGAGCAGACGCGCACACACACACACACATACACACACACACAACAGGATGAGAGGACAGCTATTCCTCTGTGTACTAAAACAAAATGAGAGATATCCAGTGAGAGTACGACAGATTTATTTCTTCAGGACCGTCGTTTATATATTAATCTACCACAGACGTGGTTTTACATCCCCAATGGCACCCTATTCTCTACATAGTACACTACCTTTGACTAACAGCCCAGGAAAGTTATGGTGGGATCATATGTATAGGGCTGCGTCATCTATGGGCTCTGGACAAAAGTAGTGCACTATGGAGGAAATAGGGTGTCCTTTGGGACACAAACATTATTGTATGATGGGTGATTTATCAGTGCATCACCTCTAGCTCTCTGTCTGTCAGATGTGAGTGATGTCATCAAACTGAGACGCCTCTAAACAAAGTAACAAAACAAAAAATACATGTAATACTTGCCAGCCTTTGCCAGAGATATGAACAGCCATTTTGAAATCAAAAGTAATGGCCGTTTGCGTTCCAATCTATATAAGTTTATTGACATTGGCAAATTATCTTCACAAATTGAGACAATTAGCCAATGTTGGTAAAATAACAATCCAGTCTGTTTTGATCTACATGTAAAACAAATCACAACACAGCACAAGTCACTAACCTAGCATATAGAGCCCAACCTAGTAAACAAGTCACTAACCTAGTGTCACGCCCTGGTCTAAGTATTTTGTGTTTTTCTTCATGTATTGGGTCAGGCCAGGGTGTGGCATGAAGTTTTTGTATTGTGGTGTGTTTTGTCTTGGGGTTTTGGTGTGACAGAATCACCCACCACCAATGGACCAAGCAGCATGTCAACAGGCAGGAGCAGCCCAAAGAGGAGATGCGCTATAAGGATTTCTGGACATGGGAGGAAATCCTAAACGGAGAAGGACCCTGGGCTCAGCCTGGAGAATATCGCTGCCCCAAAGAAGAACTGGAGGCGGCGAGAGCGAAGAGGCGCCCTTATGAGGAGGCAGCACGGCGACTCGGAAGGAAGCCTGAGAATCAGCCCCAAAAATGTATTGGGGGGGGGGCTCAGGGAGAGTGTGGCAGAGTCAGGAGTCAGACCTGAGCCAACTCTCCCTGTTTATCGTGAGGAGCCTAGGAGGAGACCAGAACCAGAGCCGGTGTTGGAGGTGAGCGAAACAGAGACTGTGAAATTGGAGGAGAGAGAAATGAGGGAGTTGCTGTGTTGGTGCTTTTTGCATGGAATTCGCCCGACGGAACGTGTCGGGGATTTGATGGCACCTGGGTTAGCGCTCCATACTCGTCGTGAGGTGCGTGTTAGTCGGCTGGTGAAGCTGGTGCCAGCCTCACGCACCAGGCCTCCTGTGCACATCCCTAGCCTTACACGTCCTGTGCCAGCACTGCTCTCAAGATCTCCAGTATGCCTTCACGGTATAGCCCATCCTGTGCCACCTCCACACTCCAGTCCTCCGGTAGCAGCTCCCCGCACCAGGCTTCCTGTGCGTGTCCTCGGTCCAGTAACACCAGTACTAGCACCACGCATCAGGCCTACAGTGCGCCTCGCCTCTCCAGCGCTGCCGGAGTCTCCCGCCTGTTCAGCGCTGCCAGAGCTTTCCTCCTCTCCTGCGCTGCCGGAGTCTCCCGCCTGTTCGGCGCTGCCGGAGCTTTCCTCCTCTGCAGCGCTGCTGGATTCTCCCGCCTGTTTAGCGCAGCCAGAGCCTTCCTCCTCTCCTGCGCTGCCGGAGTCTCCCGCCTGTTCAGCGCTGCCAGAGCTTTCCTCCTCTACAGCGCTGCTGGATTCTCCCGCCTGTTTAGCGCAGCCAGAGCCTTCCTCCTCTCCTGCGCTGCCGGAGTCTCCTGCCTGTTCAGCGCAGCCAGAGCTGCCAGCCTGCATGGAGCAGCCTGAGCTGTCAGTCTACATGAAGCAGCCCGAGCTGCCAGTCTGCATGAAGCAGCCAGTCTACATGGAGCAGCCAGAGCTGTCAGTCTGCATGAAGCAGCCAGAGCTGTCAGTCTGCATAGAGCAGCCAGAGCTGCCAGTCTGCAAGGAGCTGCCAGTCTGCATGGAACTGCCAGTCTGCAAGGAGCTGCCAGTCTGCAAGGAGCTGCCAGTCTGCAAGGCGCAGCCTGAGCTGTCAGTCTGCATGGAGCAGCCTGAGCTGTCAGTCTGCATGGAGCAGCCTGAGCTGTCAGTCTGCATGGAGCAGCCTGAGCTGTCAGTCTGCATGGAGCAGCCAGAGCTGTCAGTCTGCATGGAGCAGCCAGAGCTGTCAGTCTACATGGAGCAGCCAGAGCTGTCAGTCTGCATGGAGCAGCCAGAGATGTCAGTCTGCATGGAGCAGCCAGAGCTGTCAGTCTGCAAGGAGCTGCCAGTCTGTAAGGAGCTTCCAGTCTGCACGGAGCCGCCAGAGCTGCCAGTCTGTAAGAAGCCGCCAGAGCTGTCAGCCTACATGGAGCAGCCAGAGACGCCAGTCAGCGTGGAGCAGCCAGAGCCGCCAGTCAGCATGGAGTAGCCAGATCTTTCAGTCTGCCAGGATCCACCAGTCAGCCAGACTCTTCCAGATCTGCCAGTCAGCCAGACTTTTCCAGATCTGCCAGTCAGCCAGACTCTTCCAGATCTGCCAGTCAACCAGACTCTTCCAGATCTGCCAGTCAACCAGACTCTTCCAGATCCGCCAGTCAACCAGACTCTTCCAGATCCGCCAGTCAACCAGACTCTTCCAGATCTGCCAGTCAACCAGACTCTTCCAGATCTGCCAGTCAACCAGACTCTTCCAGATCTGCCAGTCAACCAGACTCTTCCAGATCTGCCAGTCAACCAGACTCTTCCAGATCTGCCAGTCAACCAGACTCTTCCAGATCTGCCAGTCAGCCTGGATCTGCCAGTCAGCCAGGATCTGCCAGTCAGCCAGGATCTGCTGAAACCACCAGCCAGCCAGGATCTGGTAGATCTATCTACCTGCCTGAGCTTCTTCTCACTCCTGAGCTTCTTCTCACTCCTGAGCTTTCTCTCACTCCTGAGTTTTCTCTCACTCCCGAGCTTTCTCTCACTCCCGAGCTTTCTCTCACTCCCGAGCTTTCTCTCACTCCCGAGCTTTCTCTCACTCCAGAGCTTTCTCTCACTCCAGAGCTTCCCCTCAGTCCCGAGCTGCCTCAGTCCCGAGCTGTCTTTCAGTCCCGATCTGCTCCTCCAGTGGGGTTCTGGGTGAGGACTACTAGGCCATGGTCGGCGGCGAGGGTGGTCTATCCAGGGACGCGAGGAGAGGGGACTAAGACATTAACTGAGTGGGTTCCACGTCCCGCGCCGGAGCCGCCACCATGGACAGACGCCCACCCGGACCCTCCCTATTGTTTTGAGGTGCGTTCGGGAGTCCGCACCTTAGGGGGGGGGGGGGTTCTGTCACGCCCTGGTCTAAGTATTTTGTGTTTTTCTTCATTTATTGGGTCAGGCCAGGGTGTGGAATGGAGTTTTTGTATTGTGGTGTGTTTTGTCTTGGGGTTTTGGTGTGTATGTTTTTGGGATTGTAGCTAGTGGGGTTATCTAGCAAGGTCTATGGCTGTCTGGAGTGGTTCTCAATTAGAGGCAGGTGCTTATCGTTGTCTCTGATTGGGAACCATATTTAGGCAGCCATATTCTTTGAGTTTGTCGTGGGTGATTGTCCTATTTGTCCTTAGTGTCTTTGTTCCTGTCGCATTGTTAGTTGACACAAGTATAGGCTGTTTCGGTTTTCATTACGTTTATTGTTTTGTAGTGTTTTTAGTGTTTATTCATGTTACGTTTGTTTGATTAAACATGGATCGAAATCTACACGCTGCAGTTTGGTCCGACTCTCCTTCACCACACCTAGAAAACCGTAACACCTAGTATATAGAGCCCAACCTAGTAAACAAGTCACTAACCTAGCATATAGAGCCCAACCTAGTAAACAAGTCACTAACCTAGTATATAGAGCCCAACCTAGTAAACAAGTCACTAACCTAGCATATAGAGCCCAACCTAGTAAACAAGTCACTAACCTAGCATATAGAGCCCAACCTAGTAAACAAGTCACTAACCTAGCATATAGAGCCCAACCTAGTAAACAAGTCACTAACCTAGCATATAGAGCCCAACCTAGTAAACAAGTCACTAACCTAGCATATAGAGCCCAACCTAGTAAACAAGTCACTAACCTAGCATATAGAGCCCAACCTAGTAAACAAGTCACTAAGCTAGCATATAGAGCCCAACCTAGTAAACAAGTCACTAACCTAGCATATAGAGCCCAACCTAGTAAACAAGTCACTAACCTAGCATATAGAGCCCAACCTAGTAAACAAGTCACTAACCTAGCATATAGAGCCCAACCTAGTAAACAAGTCACTAACCTAGCATATAGAGCCCAACCTAGTAAACAAGTCACTAACCTAGCATATAGAGCCCAACCTAGTAAACAAGTCACTAACCTAGTATATAGAGCCCAACCTAGTAAACAAGTCACTAACCTAGCATATAGAGCCCAACCTAGTAAACAAGTCACTAACCTAGTATATAGAGCCCAACCTAGTAAACAAGTCACTAACCTAGCATATAGAGCCCAACCTAGTAAACAAGTCACTAACCTAGCATATAGAGCCCAACCTAGTAAACAAGTCACTAACCTAGCATATAGAGCCCAACCTAGTAAACAAGTCACTAACCTAGCATATAGAGCCCAACCTAGTAAACAAGTCACTAACCTAGCATATAGAGCCCAACCTAGTAAACAAGTCACTAACCTAGCATATAGAGCCCAACCTAGTAAACAAGTCACTAAGCTAGCATATAGAGCCCAACCTAGTAAACAAGTCACTAACCTAGCATATAGAGCCCAACCTAGTAAACAAGTCACTAACCTAGCATATAGAGCCCAACCTAGTAAACAAGTCACTAACCTAGCATATAGAGCCCAACCTAGTAAACAAGTCACTAACCTAGCATATAGAGCCCAACCTAGTAAACACTTCCTATCGCTAATTGTGTATTTCCACCATAACAAAGTAAATGTCTCCATCCCAAATTCCTCCCTCATTCCCTATATAGTGTACTATCTACAGTATGGTCCTGGTCAAAATAATAAATGGTGCACTACTTAGATCAGGGATAATCAACTCTGACCCTACGAGGTCCGTAACCTGCTGGTTTTCTATTATACCATTTAATTGCACACACCTGGTGTTCCCTAATTAGGAGAGGAACAATGGAAATAAGGCAGTGGAACTGGCTTGGAGGTACGGAGTTTTTGTTTATTTATTTCACCTTTATTTAACCAGGTAGGCTAGTTGAGAACACTTTTATTTAACCAGGTAGGCTAGTTGAGAACACTTTTATTTAACCAGGTAGGCTAGTTGAGAACACCTTTATTTAACCAGGTAGGCTAGTTGAGAACACCTTTATTTAACCAGGTAGGCTAGTTGAGGACACCTTAATTTAACCAGGTAGGCTAGTTGAGAACAAGTTTCTCATTTACAACTGAGACCTGGCCAAGATAAAGCAATGTGAACAGACAACACAGAGTTACACATGGAGTAAAACAATTAACAAGTCAATAACACAGTAGTTGGAGAGACATAGGGAATAGTGCACCATTTGGGACAAAGACATTGGCTGCTGTGTCTTTAACAGTACACATCCTCCCCTCATTAAGACAATGATTACTTGAGATTGTGTAATTATTTTAATAGTGGTTCAATTGTATATCGGGTCAGATTAATGATCATTAATGATAATTCACGACTGTGTGTTTGAACACTAATAACACATGATCTAGTAATTACACGTTTGGCTAAATGGATATCCTGTTGAGTGTGTGTGTGTGTGGTGTGTGTGTGTTTGAGCGTAGTGTGTGTGAGTGTGTTTGAGCGCAGTGTGTGTGTGTGTGTGTGTGTGTTTGAGCGTAGTGTATATGTGTGTGTGTGTGTGTTTGAGCGTATTGTTGTGTGTGTTTGAGCGTATTGTTGTGTGTGTGTGTGTGTGTGTGTTTGAGCGTAGTGTGTGTGTGTGTGTGTGTTGTGTGTGTATTTGAGCGTAGTGTGTGTGTGTGTGTGTGTTTGAGCGTAGTGTGTGTGTGTGTTGTGTGTGTATTTGAGCGTAGTGTGTGTGTGTGTGTGTTTGAGCGTAGTGTGTGTGTGTGTGTGTTTGAGCATAGTGTGTGTGTAATCTGCATATTGGAGGTTATGTAGACTAACTGTACTAGGGAACGTCATGACTCATGGATCTGGTTGTAAAATGTCAAATGAGAGAAAGACAGTGTTATTTGATTGACATTGAGAGTGTAACCGGTGTGAAATGGCTAGCTAGTTAGCGGGGTTGCGCGCTTATAGCGTTTCAATCGGTGAATTGACTTGCTCTGAGACCTTGAAGTAGTTGCATCCCTTGCTCTGTCAATTGTTGATTTGTGCAGAGGGTCCCTGATTTGAGCCCAGGCAGGGGCGAGGAGAGGGATGGAAGCAACACTTTTACAAGAGCAACAACTTAAACTGTATTGTTGAATATGGTTAATGCTGAAATATCGCTTGGATGAAAATCCTATAGAAACTGGCCAACTAGTGCGTAATGTACATCCTGGAAAATTAAATGGGACATTTTGAATGCAGGAGATACAGGACCATACAGGAGATAAATCAAATCATATTTTATTTGTCACATTTGTCGCACTGAATACAACACGTGTAGACTTCACCGTGAAATGCTTCCTTACAGGCCCTTAACCAACAGTGCAGTTCAAGAAGAGTTAAGAAAATATTTACCAAATAAACTAAAGTAAAAAATAAAAGTAAAAAAGGTTAATCGAGGTCATTTGTACATGTTGGTGAAGTGACTATGCATAGATAATTAACAGTGAGTTTTAGCAGTGTACAAAACAGGGGGGGGGGGGGGGGGTCAATGTAAATAGTCTGGTGACCATTTGATTCATTGTTCAGTAGTCTTATGGCTTTGGGGTAGAAGCTGTTAAGGAGCCCTTTGGTCCTATACTTGGCCCGCCGTGCAGTAGCAGAGAAAACAGTCTAAGACTTGGGTGACTGGAGTCTCTGACAATTTTATGGGCTTTTCCCTGACACCGCCTATTATATAGGTCCTGGATGGCAGGACGCTTGGGCCCAGTGATGTACTGGGCCGTATGCACTACCCTCTGTAGCACCTTCCGGTAAGATGTTGGACAGTTGCCATACCATGTAGTGATGCAACCGGTCAGGATGCTCTCGATGGTGCAGCTGTAGAACTTTTTGAGGATCTGGGGACCCATGACAAATCTTTTCAGTCTCCTGAGTGGGAAAAAGTTTTATAGTGCCCTATTCACGACTGTCTTGGTGTGTTTGGACCATGATAGTTTGTTGGTGATGTGGACACCAAGGAACTTGAAACTCTCAACCCGCTCCACTACAGCCCTGTTGATTTTAATGGGGGCCTGTTCGGCCCGCCTTTTCCTGTAGTCCACGATCAGCTCCTTTGTCTTGCTCACATTGAGGGAGAGGCACCACACTGCCAGGTCTCTGACCTCCTCCCTATAGGCTGTCTCATCGTTGTCGGTGATCAGGCCTACCAATGTTGTGGTAGGAGTGGGTCTAGGGTATCCGGGAGGGTGCTGTTGATGTGAGTACCATACAGGAGATACAGTAGATACAGTACCATACAGGAGATACAGTAGATACAGTACCATACAGGTGATACAGTAGATACAAGAGATACAGGAGATACAGTAGATACAGTACCATACAGGTGATACAGTAGATACAAGAGATACAGGAGATACAGTAGATACAGTACCATACAGGTGATACAGTAGATACAAGAGATACAGGAGATACAGTAGATACAGTACCATACAGGAGATACAGTAGATACAAGAGATACAGGAGATACAGTAGATACAGTACCATACAGGAGATACAGTAGATACAAGAGATACAGGAGATACAGTAGATACAGTACCATACAGGAGATACAGTAGATACAAGAGATACAGGAGATACAGTAGATACAGTACCATACAGGAGATACAGTAGATACAGTACCATACAGGAGATACAGTAGATACAGTACCATACAGGAGATACAGTAGATACAGTACCATACAGTAGATACAAGAGATACAGGAGATACAGTAGATACAGTACCATACAGGAGATACAGTAGATACAGTACCATACAGGAGATACAGTAGATACAAGAGATACAGGAGATACAAATCAAAATCAAATCAAATGTATTTATATAGCCCTTCGTACATCAGCTGATATCTCAAAGTGCTGTACAGAAACCCAGCCTAAAACCCCAAACAGCAAGCAATGCAGGTGTAGAAGCACGGTGGCTAGGAAAAACTCCCTAGAAAGGCCAATACCTAGGAAGAAACCTAGAGAGGAACCAGGCTATGTGGGGTGGCCAGTCCTCTTCTGGCTGTGCCGGGTGGAGATTATAACAGAACATGGTCAAGATGTTCAATGTTCATAAATGACCAGCATGGTCGAATAATAATAAGGCAGAACAGTTGAAACTAGAGCAGCAGCACAGTCAGGTGGAAGTTGAAACTGGAGCAGCAGCATGGCCAGGTAGACTGGGGACAGCAAGGAGTCATCATGTCAGGTAGTCCTGGGGCATGGTCCTAGGGCTCAGGTCAGTTGAAACTGGAACAGCAGCATGGCCAGGTGGACTGGGGACAGCAAGGAGTCATCATGTCAGGTAGTCCTGGGGCATGGTCCTAGGGCTCAGGTCCTCCGAGAGAGAGAAAGAAAGAGAGAAGGAGAGAATTAGAGAACGCACACTTAGATTCACACAGGACACCGAATAGGACAGGAGAAGTACTCCAGATATAACAAACTGACCCCAGCCCCCCGACACATAAACTACTGCAGCATAAATACTGGAGGCTGAGACAGGAGGGGTCAGGAGACACTGTGGCCCCATCCGAGGACACCCCCGGACAGGGCCAAACAGGAAGGATATAACCCCACCCACTTTGCCAAAGCACAGCCCCCACACCACTAGAGGGATATCTTCAACCACCAACTTACCATCCTGAGACAAGGCTGAGTATAGCCCACAAAGATCTCCGCCATACAGTAGATACAGTACCATACAGGAGATACAGTAGATACAAGAGATACAGGAGATACAGTAGATACAGTACCATGCAGGAGATACAGTAGATACAAGAGATACAGGAGATACAGTAGATACAGTACCATGCAGGTGATACAGTAGATACAGTAGATGAAGTACCATACAGGAGATACAGAAGATACAGGAGATACAGGAGATACAGTAGATACAGTACCATACAGGACCATACAGGAGATACAGTAGATACAGTACCATACAGGACCATACAGGAGATACAGTAGATACAGTACCATACAGGACCATACAGGAGATACAGTACCATACAGGACCATACAGGAGATACAGTACCATACAGGACCATACAGGAGATACAGTACCATACAGGAGATACAGGAGATACAGTAGATACAGTACCATAGAGGAGATACAGGAGATGCAGTACCAAACAGGAGATACAGGAGATGCAGGAGATACAGTAGATACAGTACCATACAGGACTATACAGGACCATACAGGACCATACAGGACCATACAGGAGATACAGTAGATACAGTAGATACAGTACCATACAGGACTATACAGGACCATACAGGACCATACAGGAGATACAGTAGATACAGTACCATACAGGACCATACAGGACCATACAGGAGATACAGTACCATACAGAAGATACAGGAGATACAGAAGATACAGTACCATACAGTAGATACAGTACCATACAGGACCATACAGGAGATACAGTACCATACAGGAGATACAGGAGATACAGTACCATACAGGAGATACAGGAGATACAGAAGATACAGTAGATACAGTACCATAAAGGAGATACAGTAGATGTTAACATTGCCAAAGCAAGTGAAGTAGATAATATACAAAAGTGAAATAATATCAAGGCACAAGGCGAGACACAAATGCAGGAGGCAGAATGGTCAGGCAGGTGGATAAAAAGTCCAGAAACAGGCAAAGGGTCAAAATCGGGAGGAATAGAAAAAGGAAAATGCAAAAACAGGAGAACAGGAAAACCGCTTGTTGACTTGAAAACACACAAGACGAACTGGCACAGAGAGACAGGAAACACAGGGATAAATACACTGGGACAGAGAGACAGGAAACACAGGGATAAATACACTGGGACAGAGAGACAGGAAACACAGGGATAAATACACTGGGATGAGACAGGAAACACAGGGATAAATACACTGGTACAGAGAGACAGGAAACACAGGGATAAATACACTGGGACAGAGAGACAGGAAACACAGGGATAAATACACTGGTATAGAGAGACAGGAAACACAGGGATAAATACACTGGCACAGAGAGACAGGAAACACAGGGATAAATACACTGGCACAGAGAGACAGGAAACACAGGGATAAATACACTGGCACAGAGAGACAGGAAACACAGGGATAAATACACTGGTACAGGGAGAGAGGAAACACAGGGATAAATACACTGGCACAGAGAGACAGGAAACACAGGGAAATATACACTGGTACAGAGAGACAGGAAACACAGGGATAAATACACTGGCACAGAGAGACAGGAAACACGGGGATATATACACTGGCACAGAGAGACAGGACACACAGGGATAAATACACTGGCACAGAGAGACAGGAAACACAGGGATAAATACACTGGGACAGAGAGACAGGAAACACAGGGATAAATACACTGGGACAGAGAGACAGGAAACACAGGGATAAATACACTGGTACAGAGAGACAGGAAACACAGGGATAAATACACTGGACAGAGAGACAGGAAACACAGGGATAAATACACTGGTACAGAGAGACAGGAAACACAGGGATAAATACACTGGGACAGAGAGACAGGAAACACAGGGATAAATACACTGGGACAGAGAGACAGGAAACACAGGGATAAATACACTGGGATGAGACAGGAAACACAGGGATAAATACACTGGTACAGAGAGACAGGAAACACAGGGATAAATACACTGGGACAGAGAGACAGGAAACACAGGGATAAATACACTGGTACAGAGAGACAGGAAACACAGGGATAAATACACTGGCACAGAGAGACAGGAAACACAGGGATAAATACACTGGCACAGAGAGACAGGAAACACAGGGATAAATACACTGGCACAGAGAGACAGGAAACACAGGGATAAATACACTGGTACAGGGAGAGAGGAAACACAGGGATAAATACACTGGCACAGAGAGACAGGAAACACAGGGAAATATACACTGGTACAGAGAGACAGGAAACACAGGGATAAATACACTGGCACAGAGAGACAGGAAACACGGGGATATATACACTGGCACAGAGAGACAGGACACACAGGGATAAATACACTGGCACAGAGAGACAGGAACACAGGGATAAATACACTGGGACAGAGAGACAGGAAACACAGGGATAAATACACTGGACAGAGAGACAGGAAACACAGGGATAAATACACTGGTACAGAGAGACAGGAAACACAGGGATAAATACACTGGGACAGAGAGACAGGAACACAGGGATAAATACACTGGTACAGAGAGACAGGAAACACAGGGATAAATACACTGGCACAGAGAGACAGGAAACACAGGGATATATACACTGGCACAGAGAGAAAGGAAACACAGGGATAAATACACTGGCACAGAGAGACAGGAAACACAGGGATAAATACACTGGTACAGGGAGAGAGGAAACACAGGGATAAATACACTGGCACAGAGAGACAGGAAACACAGGGAAATATACACTGGTACAGAGAGACAGGAAACACAGGGATAAATACACTGGCACAGAGAGACAGGAAACACGGGGATATATACACTGGCACAGAGAGACAGGACACACAGGGATAAATACACTGGCACAGAGAGACAGGAAACACAGGGATAAATACACTGGTACAGGGAGAGAGGAAACACAGGGATAAATACACTGGCACAGAGAGACAGGAAACACAGGGATAAATACACTGGTACAGAGAGACAGGAAACACAGGGATAAATACACTGCTACAGAGAGACAGAAAACACAGGGATAAATACACTGCTACAGAGAGACAGGAAACACAGGGATAAATACACTGGCCATGAGAGACAGGAAACACAGGGATAAATACACTGGTACAGAGAGACAGGAAACACAGGGATAATACACTGGTACAGAGAGACAGGAAACACAGGGATAAATACACTGGCACAGAGAGACAGGAAACACAGGGATATATACACTGGCACAGAGAGACAGGAAACTCAGGGATAAATACATTGGCACAGAGAGACAGGAAACACAGGGATAAATACACTGGCACAGAGAGAAAGGAAACACAGGGATAAATACACTGGTACAGGGAGAGAGGAAACACAGGGATAAATACACTGGCACAGAGAGACAGGAAACACAGGGATAAATACACTGGTACAGAGAGACAGGAAACACAGGGATAATACACTGCTACAGAGAGACAGGAAACACAGGGATAAATACACTGGCACAGAGAGACAGGAAATACAGGGATAAATACACTGATACAGGGAGACAGGAAACACAGGGATAAATACACTGGCACAGAGAGTCAGGAAACACAGGGATAAATACACTGGCACAGAGAGACAGGAAACACAGGGATAAATACACTGGTACAGAGAGACAGGAAACACAGGGATAAATACACTGCTACAGAGAGACAGGAAACACAGGGATAAATACACTGCTACAGAGAGACAGGAAACACAGGGATAAATACACTGGCACAGAGAGACAGGAAACACAGGGATAAATACACTGGTACAGAGAGACAGGAAACACAGGGATAAATACACTGGTACAGAGAGACAGGAAACACAGGGATAAATACACTGGTACAGAGAGACAGGAAACACAGGGATAAATACACTGCTACAGAGAGACAGAAAACACAGGGATAAATACACTGCTACAGAGAGACAGGAAACACAGGGATAAATACACTGGCCATGAGAGACAGGAAACACAGGGATAAATACACTGGTACAGAGAGACAGGAAACACAGGGATAAATACACTGGTACAGAGAGACAGGAAACACAGGGATAAATACACTGGCACAGAGAGACAGGAAACACAGGGATATATACACTGGCACAGAGAGACAGGAAACTCAGGGATAAATACATTGGCACAGAGAGACAGGAAACACAGGGATAAATACACTGGCACAGAGAGAAAGGAAACACAGGGATAAATACACTGGTACAGGGAGAGAGGAAACACAGGGATAAATACACTGGCACAGAGAGACAGGAAACACAGGGATAAATACACTGGTACAGAGAGACAGGAAACACAGGGATAAATACACTGCTACAGAGAGACAGGAAACACAGGGATAAATACACTGGCACAGAGAGACAGGAAATACAGGGATAAATACACTGATACAGGGAGACAGGAAACACAGGGATAAATACACTGGCACAGAGAGTCAGGAAACACAGGGATAAATACACTGGCACAGAGAGACAGGAAACACAGGGATAAATACACTGGTACAGAGAGACAGGAAACACAGGGATAAATACACTGCTACAGAGAGACAGGAAACACAGGGATAAATACACTGGCACAGAGAGACAGGAAACACAGGGATAAATACACTGGTACAGAGAGACAGGAAACACAGGGATAAATACACTGGCACAGAGAGTCAGGAAACACAGGGATAAATACACTGGCACAGAGAGACAAGAAACACAGGGATAAATACACTGGTACAGAGTGACAGGAAACACAGGGATAAATACACTGGTACAGAGAGACAGGAAACACAGGAATAAATACACTGGTACAGAGAGACAGGAACACAGGGATGAATACACTGGCACAGAGAGACAGGAAACACAGGGATAAATACACTGGTACAGAGAGACAGGAAACACAGGGATAAATACACTGGCACAGAGAGATAGGAAACACAGGGATAAATACACTGGCACAGAGAGACAGGAAACACAGGGATTAATACACTGGTACAGAGAGACAGGAAAACAGGGATAAATACACTGGTACAGAGAGACAGGAAAAACAGGGATAAATACACTGGTACAGAGAGACAGGAAACACATGGATAAAAACACTGGTACAGAGAGACAGGAAACACAGGGATAAATACACTGGTACAGGGAGAGAGGAAACACAGGGATAATACACTGGCACAGAGAGACAGGAAACACAGGGATAAATACACTGGTACAGAGAGACAGGAAACACAGGGATAAATACACTGCTACAGAGAGACAGAAAACACAGGGATAAATACACTGCTACAGAGAGACAGGAAACACAGGGATAAATACACTGGCCATGAGAGACAGGAAACACAGGGATAAATACACTGGTACAGAGAGACAGGAAACACAGGGATAAATACACTGGTACAGAGAGACAGGAAACACAGGGATAAATACACTGGCACAGAGAGACAGGAAACACAGGGATAAATACACTGGCACAGAGAGACAGGAAACACAGGGATATATACACTGGCACAGAGAGACAGGAAACTCAGGGATAAATACACTGGCACAGAGAGACAGGAAACACAGGGATAAATACACTGGCACAGAGAGAAAGGAAACACAGGGATAAATACACTGGTACAGGGAGAGAGGAAACACAGGGATAAATACACTGGCACAGAGAGACAGGAAACACAGGGATAAATACACTGGTACAGAGAGACAGGAAACACAGGGATAAATACACTGGCACAGAGAGAACAGGAAACACAGGGATAATACACTGCTACAGAGAGACAGGAAACACAGGGATAATACACTGCTACAGAGAGACAGGAAACACAGGGATAAATACACTGGCACAGAGAGACAGGAAACACAAGGGATAAATACACTGGCACAGAGAGACAGGAAACACAGGGATATATACACTGGCACAGAGAGACAGGAAACTCAGGGATAAATACATTGGCACAGAGAGACAGGAAACACAGGGATAAATACACTGGCACAGAGAGAAAGGAAACACAGGGATAAATACACTGGTACAGGGAGAGAGGAAACACAGGGATAAATACACTGGCACAGAGAGACAGGAAATACAGGGATAAATACACTGATACAGGGAGACAGGAACACAGGGATAAATACACTGGCACAGAGAGTCAGGAAACACAGGGATAAATACACTGGCACAGAGAGACAGGAAACACAGGGATAAATACACTGGTACAGCAGAGAGACAGAAGGACAACACAGGGATAATTACACTGCCTAGCAGAGAGACAGGAAACACAGGGATAAATTACACTGCCTACAGAGAGACAGGAAACACAGGGATAAATACACTGGCCACAGAGAGACAGGAAAACACAGGGATAATACACTGGTACATGAGAGACAGGCAAACACTAGGGATAAACTACACTGGTACAGAGAGACAGGAAACACAGGGAAAATACACTGGTACAGAAGGACAGGAAACACAGGGATTAAATAGCACTGCCTACAGGAGAACAGAAAACCACAGGGATAAATACACTGCTACAGAGAGACAGGAAACACAGGGATAAATACACTGGCCATGAGAGACAGGAAACACAGGGATAAATACACTGGTACAGAGAGACAGGAAACACAGGGATAAATACACTGGTACAGATGAGACAGGAAACACAGGGATAATACACTGGCACAGAGAGACAGGAAACACAGGGATATATACACCTGGCACAGAGAGACAGGAAACTCAGGGATAAATACATTGGCACCAAGAGAGACAGGAAACACAGGGATAAATACACTGGCACAGAGAGAAAGGAAACACAGGGATAAATACACTGGTACAGGGAGAGAGGAAACACAGGGATAAATACACTGGCACAGAGAGACAGGAAACACAGGGATAAATACACTGGTACAGAGAGACAGGAAACACAGGGATAAATTACACTGCTACAGAGAGACAGGAAACACAGGGATAAATACACTGCACAGAGAGACAGGATAATACAGGGATAAATACACTGATACAGGGAGACAGGAAACACAGGGATAAATACACTGGCACAGAGAGTCAGGAAACACAGGGATAAATACCTGGCACAGAGAGACAGGAAACACAGGGATAAATACACTGGTACAGAGAGACAGGAAAACACCAGGATAAATACACTGCTACAGAGAGACAGGAAACACAGGGATAAATACACTGGCACAGAGAGACAGGAAACACAGGGATAAATACACTGGTACAGAGAGACAGGAAACACAGGGATAAATACACTGGCACAGAGAGACAGGAAACGATGTGTATAAGAGACAGGATAAATACACTGGCACAGAGAGACAGGAAACACAGGGATAAATACACTGGTACAGAGAGACAGGAAACACAGGGATAAATACACTGGTACAGAGAGACAGGAAACACAGGGATAAATACACTGGTACAGAGAGACAGGAAACACAGGGATAAATACACTGGCACAGAGAGACAGGAAACACAGGGATAAATACACTGGTACAGAGAGACAGGAAACACAGGGATAAATACACTGGCACAGAGAGATAGACAGGAAACACAGGGATAAATACACTGGCACAGAGAGACAGGAAACACAGGGATATTAATACACTGGTACAGAGAGACAGGAAAAACAGGGATAATACACTGGTACAGAGAGACAGGAAAACAGGGATAAATACACTGGTACAGAGAGACAGGAAACACAGGGATAAATACACTGGTACAGAGAGACAGGAAACACAGGGAGAAATACACTGGCACAGAGAGAGAGAGGAAACACAGGGATAAATACACTGGCACAGAGAGACAGGAAACACAGGGATAAATACACTGGTACAGAGAGACAGGAAACACAGGGATAAATACACTGCTACAGAGAGACAGGAAACACAGGGATAAATACACTGGTACAGAGAGACAGGAAACACAGGGATAAATACACTGGCACAGAGAGACAGGAAACACAGGGATAAATACACTGGTACAGAGAGACAGGAAACACAGGGATAAATACACTGGTACAGAGAGACAGGAAACACAGGGATAAATACACTGGCACAGAGAGACAGGAAACACAGGGATAAATACACTGGCACAGAGAGACAGGAAACACAGGATAAATACACTGGCACAGAGAGACAGGAAACACAGGGATAAATACACTGGCACAGAGAGACAGGAAACACAGGGATAAATACACTGGCACAGAGAGAAAGGTAAACACAGGGGATAAAATACACTGGTACAGGGAGAGAGGAATACACAGGGATAAATACACTGGCACAGAGGACAGGAAACACAGGGATAAATACACTGGTACAGAGAGACAGGAAACACAGGGATAAATACACTGGCACAGAGAGACAGGAAACACAGGGATAATACACTGGTACAGAGAGACAGGAAACACAGGGATAAATACACTGCTACAGAGAGACAGGAAACAGGGATAAATACACTGGCACAGAGAGACAGGAAACACAGGGATAAATACACTGGTACAGAGAGACAGGAAACACAGGGATAAATACACTGGTACAGAGAGACAGGAAACACAGGGATAAATACACTGGCACAGAGAGACAGGAAACACAGGGATAAATACACTGGTACAGAGAGACAGGAAAAACAGGGATAAATACACTGGTACAGAGAGACAGGAAACACAGGGATAAATACACTGGCACAGAGAGACAGGAAACACAGGGATAAATACACTGGCACAGAGAGACAGGAAACACAGGGATAAATACACTGGCACAGAGAGACAGGAAACACAGGGATAAATACACTGGCACAGAGAGACAGGAAACACAGGGATAAATACACTGGCACAGAGAGACAGGAAACACAGGGATAAATACACTGGCACAGAGAGACAGGAAACACAGGGATAAATACACTGGCACAGAGAGACAGGAAACACAGGGATAAATACACTGGCACAGAGAGACAGGAAACACAGGGATAAATACACTGGCACAGAGAGACAGGAAAAACAGGGATAAATACACTGGTACAGAGAGACAGAAAACACAGGGATAAATACACTGCTACAGAGAGACAGGAAACACAGGGATAAATACACTGGCCATGAGAGACAGGAAACACAGGGATAAATACACTGGTACAGAGAGACAGGAAACACAGGGATAAATACACTGGCACAGAGAGACAGGAAACACAGGGATAAATACACTGGCACAGAGAGACAGGAAACACAGGGATAAATACACTGGTACAGAGAGAAGGAAACACAGGGATAAATACACTGGCACAGAGAGACAGGAAACACAGGATAATACACTGGTACAGAGAGACAGAAAACACAGGGATAAATACACTGCACAGAGAGAAAGGAAACACAGGGATAAATACACTGGTACAGAGAGAGAGGAAACACAGGGATAAATACACTGGCACAGAGAGACAGGAACACAGGGATAAATACACTGGTACAGAGAGACAGGAAACACAGGATAAATACACTGCTACAGAGAGACAGGAAACACAGGATAAATACACTGGCACAGAGAGACAGGAAACACAGGGATAAATACACGGTACAGAGAGACAGGAAACACAGGGATAAATACACTGGCACAGAGAGACAGGAAACACAGGGATAAATACACTGGCACAGAGAGACAGGAAACACAGGGGATAAATACACTGGTACAGAGAGACAGGAAACACAGGGATAAATACACTGCTACAGAGAGACAGGAAACACAGGGATAATAAATACAACTACAGAGAGACAGGAAACACAGGGATAAATACACTGGCACAGAGAGACAGGAAACACAGGGATAAATACACTGGTACAGAGAGACAGGAAACACAGGGATAAATACACTGGCACAGAGAGACAGGAAACACAGGGATATAAATACACTGGCACAGAGAGACAGGAGACGAAACACAGGGATAAATACACTGGCACAGAGAGACAGGAAACACAGGGATAAATACACTGGGACAGAGAGACAGGACAAACACAGGGATAAATACACTGGCACACAGAGAGACAGGAAACACAGGGATAAATACACTGGTACAGAGAGACAGGAAACACAGGGATAAATAACTGGCACAGAGAGACAGGAAAACACAGGGGATATAAATACACTGGTACAGAGAGACAGGAAAAACAGGGATAAATACACTGCACAGAGAGACAGGAACACAGGGATAAATACACTGGCACAGAGAGACAGGAAACACAGGGATAAATACACTGGTACCAGAGAGACAGGAAGGAAACACAGGGATAAATACACTGGCACAGAGAGATAGGAAACACAGGGATACATACACTGGCACAGAGAGACAGGAAAACAGGGATAAATACACTGGTACAGAGAGACAGGAAACACAGGGATAAATACACTGGTACAGAGAGACAGGAAACACAGGGATAAATACACTGGTACAGAGAGACAGGAAACACCAGGGATAAATACACTGGCACAGAGAGACAGGAAACACAGGGATAAATACACTGGTACAGAGAGACAGGAAACACAGGGATAAATACACTGGTACAGAGAGACAGGAAAAACAGGGATAAATACACTGGCACAGAGAGACAGGAAAACACAGGGATAAATACACTGGCACAGAGAGACAGGAAACACAGGGATAAATACACTGGTACAGAGAGACAGGAAACACAGGGATAAATACACTGGTACAGAGAGAGAAGGAAACACAGGGATAAATACACTGCACAGAGAGACAGGAACACAAGGGATAAATACACTGCACAGAGGACAGGAAACACAGGGTAAATACACTGGTACAGAGAGACAGGACAACAGGGATAAATACACTGGCACAGAGAGACAGGAAACACAGGGATAAATACACTGGCACAGAGAGACAGGAAACACAGGGATAAATACACTGGTACAGAGAGGAGAGGGAAACACAGGGATAAATACACTGGTACAGAGAGACAGGAACACAGGGATAAATACACTGGTACAGAGAGACAGGAAACACAGGGATAAATACACTGGCACAGAGAGACAGGAAACACAGGGATAAATACACTGGTACAGAGAGACAGGAAACACAGGGATAAATACACTGCACAGAGAGACAGGAAACAAAGGGATAAATACACTGGTACAGAGAGACAGGAAACACGGGATAAATACACTGGTACAGAGAGACAGGAAACACAGGGATAAATAACTGGTACAGAGAGACAGGAAACACAGGGATAAATACACTGGTACAGAGAGACAGGAAACACAGGGATAAATACACTGGCACAGAAGAGACAGGAAACACAGGGATAAATACACTGGTACAGAGAGACAGGAAAAACAGGGGATAAATACACTGCTACAGGAGACAGGAAGGAAACACAGGGATAAATACACTGGCACAGAGAGACAGGAAAAACGGGATAAATACACTGGTACAGAGAGACAGGAAACACAGGGATAAAATACACTGGTACAGAGAGACAGGAAACACAGGGATAAATACATGGCACAGAGAGAAGGAAACACAGGGATAAATACACTGGTACAGAGAGACAGGAAAACAGGGATAAATACACTGGCACAGAGAGACAGGAAACACAGGGAAATAAATACACTGGCACAGAGAGACAGGAAACACAGGGATAATATACNAGAGACAGGAAACCAGGGATAAATACACTGGCACAGAGACAGGAAACACAGGAATAAATACACTGGCACATAGAGACAGCAACACAGGATAATACACTGGCACAGAGATACAGGAAACACAGGGATTACATACACTGTCACAGAGAGACAGGAAACACAGGGATTAATACACTGGTACAGAGAGACAGGAAACACAGGGATAATACACTGGTACAGAGAACAGGAAACACAGGATAAACACATGGTACGAGAGACAGAAACAGGATAATACACTGGTACAGAGAGAGAGGACAACAGGGATAAATACCTGGCACAGAGAGACAGGAAACACATGGATAAATACACTGGTACAGAGAGACAGGAAACACAGGGATAATACACTGGCACAGAGAGACACAGGAAACACAGGGATAAATACACTGGTACAGAGAGACAGGAACACAGGGGATAATACACTGCTACAAGAGACCAGGAAACACAGGGATAAATACACTTGCACAGAGAGACAGGAAACACAGGATAATACACTGGTACAGAGAGACAGAAACACAGGGATAATACACTGGCACAGACAGACAGGAAACACAGGGATAATACACTGGCACAGAGAGACAGGAAACACAGGGATAAATACACTGGCACGAGAGACAGGAAACACAGGGATAAATACACTGGCACAGAGAGACAGGAAACACAGGGATAAATACACTGGTACAGAGAGACAGGAAACACAGGGATAAATACACTGGCACAGAGAGACAGGAAACACAGGGATAAATACACTGGCACAGAGAGACAGGAAACACAGGGATAAATACACTGGCACAGAGAGACAGGAAACACAGGGATAACTACCTGGCACAGAGAGACAGGAACACAGGATAAATACACTGGTACAGAGATACAGGAAACACAGGGATAAATACAACACGGGCCAGAGAGACAGGAACACAGGGATAAATACACTTGTACAGAGAGACAGGAAACACGGGATAAATACACTGGTACAGAGAGACAGGAAACACAAGGATAAATACACTGCACAGAGAGACAGAAAACAGGGATAAATACACTGGGTACAGAGAGACAGGAACACAGGGATAAATACACTGGCACAGAGAGTCAGGAAACACAGGGATACATACACTGGCACAGAGAGACAGGAACACAGGGATTAATACACTGGTACGAGAGACAGGAAAACAGGGATAAATACACTGGTACAGAGAGACAAGAAACAGGAATAAATACACTGGTACAAAGAGACAGGAAACACAGGGATAAAAACACCTGGTACAGAGAGACAGGAAACACAGGGATAAATACACTGGCACAGAGAGACAGGAAACACAGGGATAATACACTGGTTACAGAGAGACAGGAAACACAGGGATAAATACACTGGTACAGAGAGACAGGAAACACAGGGATAATACACTGGTACAGAGAGACAGGAAACACAGGGATTAATACACTGGTACAGAGAGACAGGAAACACAGGGATAAATACACTGGCACAGAGAGACAGGAAACACAGGGATAAATACACTGGTTACAGAGAGACAGGAAACACAGGGATAATACACTGGCACAGAGAGACAGGAAACACAGGGATTAATACACTGGTCCAGAAGAGACAGGAAACACAGGATTAAATACACTGGTACAGGGAGACAGGGAAACACAGGGAGATAAAACACTGGTACAGAGAGACAGGAAAACACAGGAATATATACACTGGCACATGAGAGATCAGGAAACACAAGGGATAAATACACTGCTACAGAGAGACAGGAAACACAGGGATAAATACACTGGCACAGAGAGACAGGAAACACAGGGATAAATACACTGGCACAAGAGACAGGAAACACAGGGATAATACACTGGTCCAGAGAGACAGGAACCCAGGGATTAATACACTGGTACAGGAGACAGAACAACAGGGATAAAACACTGGTACAGAGAGAGACAGGAAACACAGGGATAATACACTGGCACAGAGAGACAGGAAACACAGGGATACAACTGCAAAGAGAGACAGGTAGACAGGATAATAGCACGGGGGCAGAAGAGAGCGGAAACACAGTAATAAATACACTGGCACAGAGAGACAGGAAACACAGGGATAAATACACTGGCACAGAGAGAAACAGTGAAACACAGGGATAGAATACAACTGGCACAGAGAGACAGGAAACCAGGGATTAATACACTGGTACAATAGACGGAACAACAGGGATTAAATACACTGGTTACAGAGAGACAGGAACACAGGGATAAATACACCTGGTACAGAAAAAAGAGACAGGAAAAACAGGGATAGACATACACTGGTACAGGGAGAGAGGAAACACAGGGAATAAAATACACTGGCAACAGAGAGACAGGAAACACAGGGATAATAAACTGGTAACAGAGAGACAGGAAACACAGGGGATAAATACAAACTGGCACAAGAGAGACAGGAAACAACAGGGATAAATACACTGCTACAGAGAGACAGGAAACACAGGGATAAATACACTTGGCACAGGAGAGACAGGAAACACAGGGATAAATACACTGGTACAGAGAGACAGGAAACACAGGGATAAATACACTGGTACAGAGAGACAGGAAAAACAGGGATAAATACACTGGCACAGAGAGACAGGAAACACAGGGATATATACACTGGCACAGAGAGACAGGAAACACAGGGATAAATACACTGTCACAGAGAGTCAGGAAACCAGGGGATAAATACACTGGCACAGAGAGACAGGGAACACAGGGATAAATACACTGGTACAGAGAGACAGGAAACACAGGGATAAATACACTGGCACAGAGAGACAGGGAACACAGGGATAAATACACTGGTACAGGGAGAGAGGAAACACAGGGATAAATACACTGGCACAGAGAGACAGGAAACACAGGGATAAATACACTGGTACAGAGAGACAGAAACACAGGGATAAATACACTGCTACAGAGAGACAGGAAAACAGGGATAAATACACTGGCACAGAGAGACAGGAACACAGGGATAAATACACTGGTACAGAGAGACAGGAAACACAGGGAGAATTACACTGGCACAGAGAGTCAGGAAACACAGGGATAAATACACTGGCACAGAGAGACAGGAAACACAGGGATAAATACACTGGTACAGAGAGGACAGGAAACACAAGGATAAATACACTGGTACAAGAGAGACAGGAAACACAGGGATAAATACACTGGCACAGAGAGACAGGAAACACAGGGATAAATACACTGGTACAGAGAGACAGGAAACACAGGGATAAATACACTGGCACAGAGAGATAGGAAACACAGGGATACATACACTGGCACAGAGAGACAGAACACAGGGATTAATACACTGGTACAGAGAGACAGGAAAAACATGGATAAATACACTGGTACAGAGAGACAGGAAAAACAGGGATAAATACACTGGTACAGAGAGGACAGGAAACACAGGGATAAAAACACTGGTACAGAGAGACAGGAAACACAGGTGATAAATACACTGGCACAGAGAGACAGGAAACACAGGGATTAATACACTGGTACAGAGAGACAGGAAACACAGGGATAATACACTGGTACAGAGAGACAGGAAACACAGGGAATAATACACTGGTACAGAGAGACAGGAAACCAGGGATTAATACACTGGTACAGAGAGACAGGAAAACAGGATAAATACACTGGCACAGAGAGACAGGAACACAGGGATAAATACACTGGTACAGAGAGACAGGAAACACAGGGATAAATACACTGGCACAGAGAGACAGGAAACACAGGGATTATACACTGGTCCAGAGAGAACAGGAACACACAGGGATTAATACACTGGTACAGGGAGACAGGAAACACAGGGATAAAAACACTGGTACAGAGAGACAGGAAACACAGGGATATATACACTGGCACAGAGAGACAGGAAACACAGGGATAAATACAACTGGCACAGAGAGACAGGAAACACAGGGATAAATACACTGGTACAGAGAGACAGTAACACAGGGATTAATACACTGGTACAGAGAGACCGGAAACACAGGGATAAATACACTGGTACAGAGAGACAGGAAACACAGGGATAAATACACTGGTCCAGAGAGACAGGAAACACAGGGATAAATACACTGGTACAGGGAGAGAGGAAACACAGGGATAAATACACTGGTACAGAGAGACAGTGTAATCTGAGTGAAATATGTGTCTCTAATATGGCCCTACATTGGGCAGGAGGTTAGGAAGTGCAGGTCAGTTACCACCTTATTTAATGGGCAGTGAGCACATAGCCTGTCTTCTCTTGAGAGCCAGGTCTGCCTACGGCAGCCTTTCTCAATAGCAAGGCTATGCTCACTGAGTCTGTACATAGTCAAAGCTTTCCTTCAATTTAGGTCACAGTGGTCAGGTATTCTACCACTGTGTACTCTGCCAATAGCATTCTAGTTTGCTTAGTTTTTTTGTTAGTTCTTTCCAATGTGTCAAGTAATTATCTTTTTGATTTCTCATGACTTGGTTAGGTCCAATTGTGTTGCTGTCCTAGGGCTCTGTGGAGTCTGTTTGTGTTTGTGAACAGAGCCCCAGGACCAGCTTGCTTAGGGGACTCTTCTCCAGGTTAAGCTCTCTGTAGGTGATGGCTTTGTTAAGGAAGGTTTGGGAATCGTTTCCTTTTAAGTGGTTGTAGAATTGAATGGCTCTTTTATGGATTTTGATAATTAGGAGGTATCGGCCTAATTCTGTTCTTGCTTTGTCTCTCTCTCTCTCTCTCTCTCTCTCTAGTCAGGGCTACATCTCAAATGGCACCCTATTCCCTATAAAATGGACTCCTTTTGACCACAGCACATAACAGGACTCCTTTCGTCCACAGCACATAACAGGACTCCTTTCGACTCAGCACATAACAGGACTCCTTTTGACCACAGCACATAACGGGACTCCTTTTGACCACAGCACATAACGGGACTCCTTTTGACCACAGCACATAACAGGACTCCTTTTGACCACAGCACATAACAGGACTCCTTTTGACCTCAGCACATAACGGGACTCCTTTTGACCACAGCACATAACGGGACTCCTTTTGACCACAGCACATAACAGGACTCCTTTTGACCACAGCACCATAACGAGACTCTGGGAGGGAGGGTGGGAGGGTGGAGGGAGGCAGGGTAGAGGGAGGGGAGGGTGGGAGGGTGGAGGGAGGGTGGGAGGGAGGGGGGGAGAGGGGGGAGGGAGGGAGGGAGGGAGGGAGGGAGGGAGGGAGGGACGGGGAGGGAGGGAGGGAGGGAGGGGGGAGGGATGGAGGGAGGGAGGGGAAGGGAGGGAGTTCTACTCAGCCTCTGGAAATACTGAACTCAATTCTCTAAAGTAGCTTTAGTCAGTCACATCCATATATGTGTTGTTTTTTAGTTTCCTTTGGTTAGTAAACACAGGACCAAAGAGGGTTAGTGAAGTACCTCCATGGCACAAAAGCTTATCGGTTGCATAATACTGAAAGATGGTAGATTTCTTTTGAAAACTCAACAACATTGTTTTATCTTAGTTTCGACATTTCCAAGCTACTGGTGGTGATTGAGTAGAGCCCAAAGTTTCTGGCAACATCTGACAAACTACTCAGAACAACTCAACATCTGACAAACTACTCAGAACAACTCAACATCTGACAAACTACTCAGAACAACTCAACATCTGACAACTACTCAGAACAACTCAACATCTGACAAACTACTCAGAACAACTCAACATCTGACAAACTACTCAGAACAACTCAACATCTGACAAACTACTCAGAACAACTCACATCTGACAAACTACTCAGAACAACTCAACATCTGACAAACTACTCAGAACAACTCAACAAATGACAAACTACTCAGAACAACTCAACATCTGACAAACTACTCAGAACAAACTCAACATCTGACAAACTACTCAGAACAACTCAACAATCTGACAAACTACTCAGAACAACTCAACATCTGACAAACTACTCAGAACAACTCAACATCTGACAAACTACTCAGAACAACTCAACATCTGACAAACTACTCAGAACAACTCAACATCTGACAAACTACTCAGAACAACTCAACAAATGGCAAATGTTTTTTTTAAGAGTTCTTTGTTGAACAAAACAACACAAATGGACCCTGAAGATTTGTCATGTAAATATAAAGACATTCAGAACAGAACCTAGGACACCAATTTAATGACCAAACGGCTGTCGATTTGTAAAATAAATAATTATCTGACAGCGATGTAAGCAGATATATTATTTTCCTGTCATGACTAAAAATGTTTAGACACTTGTTAAAGCCCAAATGTTTGACAGATTTTTTATTGCAAACGATTTGATTGCAACTCAACATCATAACTGTGATGATTGAAACACCTTGTCTTTATTCTGCAGGAACAAGATTTGTTTAATGTTAACAGCATAAAATGACTGTGAAATTACACCCTCAAGTCTGCTGTTAATGTATTTATGTTGACAGTAAATGTAATCACATAAATTTTTCTTTCTTTCCCAGTGTTTTTTTTTGCAGGAAGTCATTAGATCTTTTGTGATGTAGTTATATGTGGATCGAGGGGGGGGGGGGGGGGGGGGGGGGGACTTTTGCATGAGTTTATTTCAATGAATGTGAAACTTTCAAGAGTTTAACGTTGAGCCAGCGACTCTCACCATGTTGTAAAGTGAGCAACAGCAGTCCCCACTACGTACTAATGACAGGCTGTATGACAGGCTGTGATGTGTCTCCCAGCAGAAACCTGTCTGGTCTGATCTGATCAGCACTGGATGGAGCACGAGATACATGAACACTGTCAACAGAGGAGGGAGAGATGGGAGAGAGAGACAGAGAGAGAGAGACAGAGAGAGAGAGAGATGGGAGAGAGAGACAGAGAGAGAGAGACAGAGAGAGAGAGAGACAGAGAGAGAGAGAGAGAAAGGGAGACAGACAGAGAGAGAGAGACAGAGAGAGAGAGAGACAGAGAGAGAGAGAGAGAGAGAGAGACAGAGAGAGAGAGAGAGAGAGAGAGAGAGAGAGGGAGGGAGAGAGAGAGAGAGACAGAGAGATTGACAGAGGGAGAGAGAGAGACAGAGGGAGAGAGAGAGAGAGAGAGAGAGAGACAGAGAGAGAGAGAGAGAGAGAGAGACAGAGAGAGAGAGAGAGAGAGAGAGAGAGAGAGACAGAGACAGAGACAGAGAGAGGGAGAGGGAGAGAGAGAGAGAGAGACAGAGAGACAGAGATACAGAGAGACAGAGAGAAAGAGAGAGACAGAGACAGAGAGAGGAGAGAGAGAGAGAGAGAGAGAGACAGAGAGAGACAGAGAGAGAGAGACAGAGAGAAAGAGACTGTCAAAACCCTCCATTGTTCTCATCTGATCTGGAGACAGCTTGTGCTTCACACCGATGATGCATATGGCCACAGGAGATAGTATCGTGCATGAACATAAAGTTAGCCGTTTGTATTCATAGGCAGTTTGACATTTGGTTGTGTATTCCCATAGGGATGTTTGACTCCAGTTCAAGTTCACACACAAGTATAGAGATGGACAAAAAAAACTATTTTCATCACGTAAAATACACTCCAGCACATTGGAATTTCTCTATAAACCTAGAAAGATATCTTGCTACATGAGCATCTGTGTCATCTCATCCCAATGACAAATCACGTGGGCACATCCTTACAGGACTCAACATATAAATGATGGATGGGGTTGTACGTGCAGCTAGACAGGAAGGATGCCATGCTAATTATCTGAATGGAATACAGCTATTTCAATTCCTTTATATTCTGAATGCAAAATATCAATTTCAATTTCGGTCAAAAGCAGTACATTCGTCTCTTATGCTTTCTCTGTGTTTGAGTAGCCTATAGTTGCAGGCAGTTGAATTGATTGAATAAAAGTATACAGTACACTGACTGTACAAAACATTAAGAACACCTTCCTAATATTGAGTTGGGTCCCCTTTTTTCTCTCCATCGGGAACAACCTTAATTTGTCGGGGGCATGGACTCTACAATGTGTCGGAAGCTTTCCACAGGAATGCTGGCCCATTTTGACTCCAATGCTCCCCACAGTTTTGTCAAGTTGGCTGGATGTCCTTTTGGATGGTTGACCATTCTTGATAAACAGGATTTGTTGAGTGAAAGAAAAAAAACCAGCAGTGTTCCAGTTCTTGACACAAACCGGTGCGCCTGGTACCTACTACCATACCCCGTTCAAAGGCACTTACATCTGTTGTCACACGTACACAATCTATGTCTCAGTTGTCTTGAGGCTTAAAAATCCTTCTTTAACCTGTCTCCTCCCCTTCATCTACACTGATTGAAGTGGATTTAACAAGTGACACGAATATGGGATCTAACTTCCGGCACCGACAGAGATGTCCGCCTCGCTTCACGTTCCTAGGAAACTATGCAGTTTTTTGTTTTTTTACGTGTTATTTCTTACATTAGTACCCCAGGCCATCTTAGGTTTCATTACATACAGTCGAGAAGAACGACTGAATATAAGAGCAGCGTCAACTCACCATCAGTACGACCAAGAATATGATTTTCACGAAGCGGATCCTGTGTTCTGCCTTTCAACCAGGACAACGGAATGGATCCCAGCCGGCGACCCAAAAAAACGACTCCGTAAAAGAGGGAAACGAGGCGGTCTTCTGGTCAGACTCCGGAGACGGGCACATCGTGCACCACTTCCTAGCATTCTTCTCGCCAATGTCCAGTCTCTTGACAACAAGGTTGATGAAATCCGAGCAAGGGTAGCATTCCAGAGGGACATCAGAGACTGTAACGTTCTTTGCTTCACGGAAACATGGCTCACTGGAGAGACGCTATCGGAGGCGGTGCAGCCAGCGGGTTTCTCCACGCATCGCGCCAACAGAAACAAACATCTTTCTGGTAAGAAGAGGGGCGGGGGCGTATGCCTTATGGCTAACGAGACGTGGTGTGATCACAGAAACATACAGGATCTCAAATCCTTCTGTTCAGCTGATTTAGAATTCCTCACAATCAAATGTCGACCGCATTATCTACCAAGAGAATTCTCTTCGATTATAATCACAGCCGTATATATTCCCCCCCAAGCAGACACATCGATGGCTCTGAACAAACTTTATTTGACTCTTTGCAAACTGGAATCCATACATCCTGAGGCTGCATTCATTGTAGCTGGGGATTTTAACAAGGCTAATCTGAAAACAAGACTCCCTAAACTGTATCAGCATATCGATTGCACAACCAGGGCTGAAAAAACCTTGGATCATTGTTACTCTATCTTCCGCGACGCATATAAGGCCCTGCCCCGCCCTCCTTTCGGAAAAGCTGACCACGACTCCATTTTGCTGATCCCTGCCTACAGACAGAAACTAAAACAAGAAGCTCCCACACTGAGGTCTGTCCAACGCTGGTCCGACCAAGCTGATTTCACACTCCAAGACTGCTTCCATCACGTGGACTGGGATATGTTTCGTATTGCGTCAGATAACAACATTAACGAATACGCTGATTCGGTGTGCGAGTTCATTAGAACATGCGTTGAAGATGTCGTTCCCATAGCAACGATTAAAACATTCCCTAACCAGAAACCGTGGATTGATGGCAGCATTTGCGTGAAACTGAAAGCGCGAACCACTGCTTTTAATCAGGGCAAGGTGACTGGTAACATGACTGAATACAAACAGTGCAGCTATTCCCCCCCGCAAGGCTATCAAACAAGCTAAGCGTCAGTATAGAGACAAAGTAGAATCTCAATTCAACGGCTCAGACACAAGAGGCATGTGGCAGGGTCTACAGTCAATCACGGACTACAAGAAGAAAACCAGCCCAGTCACGGACCAGGATGTCTTGCTCCCAGGCAGACTAAATAACTTTTTTGCCCGCTTTGAGGACAATACAGTGCCACTGACACAGCCTGCAATGAAAACATGCGGACTCTCCTTCACTGCAGCCAAGGTGAGTAAAACATTTAAACGTGTTAACCCGCGCAAGGCTGCATGCCCAGACGGCATCCCCAGCCGCGCCCTCAGAGCATGCGCAGACCAGCTGGCCGGTGTGTTCACGGACATATTCAATCAATCCCTATACCAGTCTGCTGTTCCCACATGCTTCAAGAGGGCCACCATTGTTCCTGTTCCCAAGAAAGCTAAGGTAACTGAGCTAAACGACTACCGCCCCGTAGCACTCACTTCCGTCATCATGAAGTGCTTTGAGAGACTAGTCAAGGACCATATCACCTCCACCCTACCTGACACCCTAGACCCACTCCAATTTGCTTTCCGCCCAAATAGGTCCACAGACGATGCAATCTCAACCACACTGCACACTGCCCTAACCCATCTGGACAAGAGGAATACCTATGTGAGAATGCTGTTCATCGACTACAGCTCGGCATTCAACACCATAGTACCCTCCAAGCTTGTCATCAAGCTCGAGACCCTGGGTCTCGACCCCGCCCTGTGCAACTGGGTACTGGACTTCCTGACGGGCCGCCCCCCGGTGGTGAGGGTAGGCAACAACATCTCCACCCCGCTGATCCTCAACACTGGGGCCCCACAAGGGTGCGTTCTGAGCCCTCTCCTGTACTCCCTGTTCACCCACGACTGCGTGGCCACGCACGCCTCCAACTCAATCATCAAGTTTGCGGACGACACAACAGTGGTAGGCTTGATTACCAACAACGACGAGACGGCCTACAGGGAGGAGGTGAGGGCCCTCGGAGTGTGGTGTCAGGAAAATAACCTCACACTCAACGTCAACAAAACTAAGGAGATGATTGTGGACTTCAGGAAACAGCAGAGGGAACACCCCCCTATCCACATCGATGGAACAGTAGTGGAGAGGTTAGTAAGTTTTAAGTTCCTCGGCATACACATCACAGACAAACTGAATTGGTCCACTCACACAGACAGCATCGTGAAGAAGGCGCAGCAGCACCTCTTCAACCTCAGGAGGCTGAAGAAATTTGGCTTGTCACCAAAAGCACTCACAAACTTCTACAGATGCACAATCGAGAGCGTCCTGGCGGGCTGTATCACCGCCTGGTACGGCAACTGCTCCGCCCACAACCGTAAGGCTCTCCAGAGGGTAGTGAGGTCTGCACAACGCATCACCGGGGGCAAACTACCTGCCCTCCAGGACACCTACACCACCCGATGTTACAGGAAGGCCATAAAGATCATCAAGGACAACAACCACCCGAGCCACTGCCTGTTCACCCCGCTATCATCCAGAAGGCGAGGTCAGTACAGGTGCATCAAAGCTGGGACCGAGAGACTGAAAAACAGCTTCTATCTCAAGGCCATCAGACTGTTAAACAGCCACCACTAACATTGAGTGGCTGCTGCCAACACACTGACTCAACTCCAGCCACTTTAATAATGGGAATTGATGGGAAATGATGTAAATATATCACTAGCCACTTTAAACAATGCTACCTAATATAATGTTTACATACCCTACATTATTCATCTCATATGTATACGTATATACTGTACTCTATATCATTGACTGCATCCTTATGTAATACATGTATCACTAGCCACTTTAACTATGACACTTTGTTTACATACTCATCTCATATGTATATACTGTACTCGATACCATCTACTGTATCTTGCCTATGCTGCTCTGTACCATCACTCATTCATATATCTTTATGTACATATTCTTTATCCCCTTACACTGTGTATAAGACAGTAGTTTTTTGGGGAATTGTTAGTTAGATTACTTGCTGGTTATTACTGCATTGTCGGAACTAGAAGCACAAGCATTTCGCTACACTCACATTAACATCTGCTAACCATGTGTATGTGACAAATAAAATTTGATTTGATTTGAGCTTTTCCTATGTCATGGAAAAGAGTGTTTGTAATGTTTTTTTACACTCAGTGTACATACAGTACCAGTCAAAGGTTTGTACACACCTACTCATTCCAGGGTTTGACTTTATTTTCTACATTGTAGAATAATAGTGAAGACATCAACACTATGAAATAACACATATGGAATCAAAAAAGTGTTAAACAAATCAAAATATATTTTAGATTTGAGATTCTTCAAAGTAGCCGCCCTTTGACTTGATGACAACTTTGCACACTCTTGGCATTCTCTCAACCAGCTTCATGACATAGTCACCTGGAATGCATTGTGAGGTATTTTGAAATTGCTATATATTATTAGTGCACCGTTGGAGCTATAAACAGAAGCCTTTTTTGCTGCACCAGCGATAAACAAATCTGTTTATGGGCTCGGTAAACGTTGATTATATTTGATGTCTGTGTGTGTTTTGAGTCATAAGTAGAGCCGTATGTTATTATTATTATTTTTTTAAATGAACCTTTATTTAACTAGGCAAGTCAGTTAAGAACAAATTCTTATTTACAATGATGGCCTACCCCGGCCAAACCTGGGCGACTCTGGGCCAATTGTGCAACGCCCTATGGGACTCCCAATCAGAAGGCTGTTGTATAAAACACCATTCTCTGGATTACATCTTCAAACTAAGGGCAACCATGGCGTCCGTGACAGAGAGGGACAAGCGTCTATCCATGTATACGGGTAAGAGAGTGCAGCTAGCTACATTTTCAGATATTATACATTTGTAATTTAGTCAGAAAGTTGTTTTCATTGCTGCTTAAAACATTATCTGGCTAGCTTGCTAGCTAACGTTACGTGTTTGATCTGTGTCGTAATATTATTCATATCGCAGAGCCATTTGCATTGCTAGTTATAGCCTAATGTTAGCTAGCTAGCTAACGTTGAATCTAGTTGGTTAGTTACCTGCGGATTCATGCAGGATAGTAACGCTATGAGATGGGATTATGGTTCATTGTTAGCTAGCTGCACCAAAGTCAAAGTAGGATATAACATAAACTCACTCACTTTTGACATCACTTTGGTCCGTACAATTGACCTTATGTTAGCGCCCCAGAAACGTAATACTTCCAGATCAACTGTAATGTCAATACCATTGTAAAGCACAATTTCTCCCCTTTCCAACAGAATCAATTACATGACCTCCACGCTGCCCGTTTCTGCATAATTCAAGAAGGCAATGAGCCCCGTCGGGTCTTTTAAAAAAATGGCGGTTGGGGAAGAGAAACTAATGTGTGATAGTGAGAAGGAGAGATGTGTGGAAAAATTGCTTCTTTTTTTTCACTCGATCTGTCCAACTTATCACCTTATCGCCTCTAAGATGTAAATAAAACGCTATAAAGAGTTTATATAATGTGTCATTACATACCTATTGGAAGGTTTGTATAAAGAGTTTATATAATGTGTCATTACATACCTATTGGAAGGTTTGTATAAAGAGTTTATATAATGTGTCATTACATACCTATTGGAAGGTTTGTATAAAGAGTTTATATAATGTGTCATTACATACCTATTGGAAGGTTTGTATAAAGAGTTTATATAATGTGTCATTACAGACCTATTGGAAGGTTTGTATAAAGAGTTTATATAATGTGTCATTACATACCTATTGGAAGGTTTGTATAAAGAGTTTATATAATGTGTCATTACATACCTATTGGAAGGTTTGTATAAAGAGTTTATATAATGTGTCATTACATACCTATTGGAAGGTTTGTATAAAGAGTTTATATAATGTGTCATTACAGACCTATTGGAAGGTTTGTATAAAGAGTTTATATAATGTGTCATTACAGACCTATTGGAAGGTTTGTATAAAGAGTTTATATCATGTGTCATTACAGACCTATTGGAAGGTTTGTGTCGAATTTGAATAGGGTTTTTAGGGCGGTGCTAAAGTGATCTTCAGAAGTAAACAGCGGCTGTGATCGCTTACTGTGATGATGCAAAAAATGACTAGGTATCCCCCCCTTACCCCCGTCACTGTCCATTTCTTGTTTTTAAACGATGAGATAAGTGCTACACCTGGTGGAGAGAGATTTTAAGACAGCTATAGTTGCTTTATGCGTGCTGTACGTTACGACATGACACATCACGATGTAACGGAGGGTCAGTTTTTTCAACTTTTCTCCAATACTATAGAGCCATAACCATGTTGATAAATGCTTGAATAGAAACGTAGTTCACACCCCAGATTTTGAAGTCAACACAGTCGCTACAGTCCCAGTAGTTTTCTTTGTAGCCTCTTTTGAATGTCGCAGTACGGAATGGGGTGTGTTTACATTAATGTTAGGCCAATGAGACACTGTCAAAGTTCAAAAATTCTCCGGTAGAATGGCCTGCTTTTATTTTATCATACTCACCTCCATAAGCTATTTTCTGTAATTAGTAAAAATGGTCTTGTTGTGAGTTTTTTTTCCTGTCAAAATGAACACAAACTAGCTAAAGTTAAGACGTTGTCAGCTATATGATATGGTCATTGTTTGAACTGGCTAGCCAGCTAACTTAACGTTAGCTAGCTAGCTAACAAGCTAGAAACGAACCAAAACATTGTTTAGAAAAGTTCTTTAATAACTTCTCAGGGCTAGGCCCCTTTTTTCTCCACTTCCTGTCTGAATGACGTGCCCAAAGTAAACTGTCTGTAGCTCAGGCAGCTATATAAAATATAAAATATAATTGATACCATTGGAAAGAAAACTTTGGAGTTTGGAAAAATGTTAAAATAATGTAGGAGAATATAACACAACAGATATGGTTGTGAGAAAATGTCTGAAACCGCCGTGTACCCTAATTTCTCTCACCGCTTAACTTGTGTTTACATATGTACTGTGTCTCTTGTGTTTAAATGTGTACCGTGTGTCTTATGTTTAAATGTGTACTGTGTCTCTGTGTGTCCCAAATGGCAACTCATTCCCTATATAGTGCACTACATTTGACCTGAGCCCTGCTCAAACGTTGTGCACTGTAAAGGGAATGGGATGCCATTTGTGTTCTCAGACAGGGTTTCATGAAGACCAATGTATCTCATGTGAAGGCTTCTGCACAGTAACAGAAGTCCTGTTGTGGACTCTAATGTAGGAGAATATAACACAATAGATATGGTAGGAGAAAATCCAAAGAAAAAGAGATCATCCTCTTAGAAATGCAACAGAAAGGTCATATTGAAAATTAGCTCCCTGTATGCAGTTCCTATGGCTTCCACAAGGTGTCAGCAGTCTATGGTCAAGGTTTCAGGCTTGTAACTTCAAAAACAAATAAGAAAGACGTTTTAGCAGAAGGACGCAGTCTTTGAAATTTGTGTTTGCGCACCCCATGAAGACATTACATCCCTGCTAAAATTGGTTTCCTATTGAACATACTTCTTTCTGTAAGAAATAGTATAGTTTGATTACATTTAAGGGTATCTGAGGAGTAAATAGAAATGTATTTTGACTTGTGAAACAAAGTTTAGGGGTAGATTTTCGGGGGCCTTTCTCTGCATGTTGAACGAGTGGATTACTCAAATCAATGGCGCCAACTAAACAGACTTTTTGGAATATAAAGAAGGATTTTATCTAACAAAACGACACTACATGTTGTAGCTGGGACCCTTTGGATGACAAATCAGAGGAAATTCTTCAAAAAGTAAGTGAATATTTAATCGTTATATGTGAATGTATGAAACCTGTGCTGGTGGAAACATATGTTGATGTGTGGCGCCGTCCTCAAACAATCGCATGGTATTATTTTACTGTAATTGCTACTGTAAATCAGACAGTGCAGTTAGATTAACAAGAATGTTAGTTTACAGCTGATATAAGACACTTGTTTGTACATAAATGTTTAAAATCCATATTATTTGTTATTATTTACTAGAATTGCGCGCCCTCCAGTCTCACTGGAAGTTGTCCCACTAGCGGGACCCCTAGCCCTAAGTTGCCTGGTTTGTTTGATTGACATATACTCGATTCATTTTTAAATGGATGGGTTTATTGGTGTTAAAATACAACAGTTATGCTGTTTTTGGACCACCAGGCTGCCGATGTCATGCATGTGGATCCTTAAAGAGATGGGTTGGGCTAAGGCTTCGGAGGGTGTGAATGATGTTAAATGGGCACAGACAAAGAAGAGCTCTCCAGTTGGTGTACCAAAACATTCAAGGGCCATTTTCTCAAAAGTGGGGTTACAAGTTTATCAACTTTCAAAGCAGAATTACTTTCCCATTGTTCCTCAACTGTAGTGTGTGATATACCATTTTCTATCTTTGAGTCTCTACTTTTATCCAATGTAAAAAACAGAATTTCAAATGTTGCTATATTACACCGAATCAAGACGATCGGTCACATTTGTCATTCTGCTAGTACATCATGTTCATGTTTGTCTCTGAAACAGTCTAATTTTGCTTCAGGCACAAAGACCAGAACAACCCACTCCAGCCTATATACAACCAACTGATGTAAGCTATGCACTGTTCTGAGGCAATCTATGTCAACTCGACCTGCTTTTTTGGCTGCGTACCTGTAGTGAGTTACACGTGAAAAGTTACTTTAAAAAAAAAGCTGAATTTCTTTCGTTTTGTAACTGAAGGAGAAGAATGGAAGAATATTCTTTCGTTTTGTAACTGAAGGAGAAGAATGGAAGAATATTCTTTCGTTTTGTAACTGAAGGAGAAGAATGGAAGAATATTCTTTCACAGCTGCAACATTTACCTTATCGGGCAACCCGGCCAAAAGGCACATAGAAATATGAGTTATAGATCTGTTACTCAATGCGACAGATCTATTAAGAAAAAACAACAAATCTTTCCTTCTTTTTATCTGACGTTAGTGTGTAGCCTCATCCTAACCTTTAGGGCCTAACTGTAGAGCGTATCCACTGTGTCATGGATTTCCTCCTCTTCTTCCGAAGAGGAGAGGTGAAAAGGATCAGAGGACCAATATGCGGCGTGGTAATTGTCCATGGTTCTTTTAATATGCAAACATGAACAACTGATTACAAAAAACAAGAAACGTGTGAAACCCTAAACAGCCCTATCTGGTGCAAAACACAGAGACAGGAACAATCACCCACAAACACACAGTGAAACCCTAAACAGCCCTATCTGGTGCAAAACACAGAGACAGGAACAATCACCCACAAACACACAGTGAAACCCTAAACAGCCCTATCTGGTGCAAAACACAGAGACAGGAACAATCACCCACAAACACACAGTGAAACCCAGGCTACCTAAGTATGATTCTCAATCAGAGACAACAAATGACACCTACCTCTGATTGAGAACCATACTAGGCCGAAACATAGAAAACCCCAAATCATAGAAAATCAAACATAGACTGCCCACCCAACTCACGCCCTGACCATACTAACTAAATACAAAACACAGGAAATAAAGGTCAGAACGTGACACACTGAGGCTAAAAGGAAGATGTCAGAGTTTAATTCAACAAGAGAAAAGAGTATGGAGAGTAGAAAGGAGGGTTCAGAACTGTAGCCTAATGTTCGGGAAAGATTTGGTGAAGTGTAGCAGTGCTGGTTATGTTATGTGATGATTGTGAGGCGCTAAAGAAATGTTACAGTCACAAGACGGGGACTTTGAAATGGTCAAGGGAACTGTGCTGTTCTGATGGGTTAAACGGAATAGTCGCCTGACTGAAATCTGGACATTGAATTGGGTCTATAACCTCTTACCTTGCCTAATATGAACTAATATTGCCTAATATGAACTAATATTGCCTAATATGAACTAATATTGCCTAATATGAACTAATATTGCCTAATATGAACTAATATTGCCTAATATGAACTAATATTGCCTAATATTAACTAATATTGCCTAATATTAACTAATTAAAGCATTCTTTGCTTAAAAACTATACAGCAAATGTACATTTAGACTCTGGAACAGGAGAGGAGAAATAGGATGTAATGGTGCTGTCTTTATCAGCATTATAAAAGCCGATTGTACTTCAGCCACATAAAATATGCTTCCAACTGGAACTGAAACTATGTCAAAAAGATGTTGGGTTGTTTTAACAGTTTTAAATTTCCTTAAAAAACTGATCAAACTGATGTAATTTAGAAATTTATAACGGAAAATCTTTCAATTTTTTTTTAAAGATAATGCATTTTCTCCCCGATTCCTTAAATAAAAAGAACTTTACGGATGTCAACTAGATTGAAGCATACATTATATGGATTTATTACATTATTCTGGTGAGCAAGAGTTTCTTCAGTCGTCTAGGGCAACAGGTAATGACAGAAAAGACGCTGCATGTATCTAACCATAGACAAGTTGAATAACAAATAGCCAGCCAAAATGGCGGAAATTATAAGCAGAAAGAAAAGGCCTGTCAAAAAATAGTTCCGTCATCTCTGACTGTACAGCTCATTTTCTATATTTACGGGTCAGGCGGTTGTGGATGGGTCATTAGCAATTGCAGGACGGTGCGGGGTGAAGAAACAGCTGACCCGAGTATCACTAGCATACACAGAGAGACAGAGAGAGAGGCTGCTACACTCTAGACTATCATCATGTATTCCATTAATATTTCAACTTGTTTTAGTATTGTAACTGTATACAGCAGGAGCTCAAGGGAACCTCCATTTCTTACTCATCAAAGAGGAGTGGGAGAGGAGGAGAAGGAAAAGAGGAGGTAGTGAAAATAGGTCAGACCCAGTGATAGGGGCAGATGTTCTTTTGGAGAACTCTCTAGGAGGGTGGCAGATAGTAACAGACTGTACAATGGAGCCTTACAGAACAACATGGCAGACAGACACAGACCGTCTCCTGGGGCCTTACAGCACAACATGGCTGACAGACACAGACCGTCTCCTGGGGCCTTACAGCACAACATGGCGGACAGACACAGACCGTCTCCTGGGGCCTTACAGCACAACATGGCTGACAGACACAGACCGTCTCCTGGGGCCTTACAGCACAACATGGCTGACAGACACAGACCGTCCCCTGGGGCCTTACAGCACAACATGGCTGGCAGACACAGACCGTCCCCTAGAGCCTTACAGCACAACATGGCTGACAGACACAGACCGTCCCCTAGAGCCATACAGCACAACATGGCTGACAGACACAGACCGTCTCCTGGGGCCTTACAGCACAACATGGCTGGCAGGATAGTGGGAAATAAAGACAGGTAGTCTGTCCAAATACTCTTTAATGTTCTCTCAGGTTTCCTAACAGACATTTCCAAGTGTCTTTCATTGGCACCCTATTCTCTAGAGGGTGGACTTATTTAGACCAGGGCCCCTAGGGCACTTTGTAAAGAATAGGGTGACTTTTTGGACACAACCTTGGTTTATTGGGTTGACTTTATCTGGAAAGTCTGGATAGTCCATCTGATGCACTACATACTATCAACGAACAATCTGTTTTTTAATTTTTCTATTTAACCTTTATTTAAGTCGGTTAAGAACAAATTCTTATTTACAATGACGGCCTACCAAGGGCCAAACCCGGACGAAGCTGAGCAGATTGTACGCTGCCCTATGGGACTCCCAATCACAGCCGGTTGTGATACAGCCTGGAATCGAACCAGGGTCTGTAGTTATGCCTCTAGCAATGAGATGCAGTGCCTTAGACCGCTGCACAACTCGGGATAAGCCCAGTTGATAAGCAACTTCTTTCTAAGGTTATGGTTAGGGTTAGAATAAGGGTTAGGGTTAAGGTTAAGGTTAGGGGTAGGGTTAGAATAAGGGTTAGGGTCAAGGTTAGGGTTAGGGTTAGGTTTAGAATAAGGGTTAGGGTTAAGGTTAGGGTTAGGGTAAGAATAAGGGTTAGGGTAAGGGTTAAGGGTAAGGGTTAAGCTTAGGGTAAGGGTATAAGGGTTAGGGTTAGGGTTAGAATAAGGGTTAGGGTTAAGGTTAGGGTTAGGGTTAGAATAAGGGTTACGGTTAAGGTTAGGGTTACGGTTCAAGTTGGGGTTAGGGTCAGGGTCAGGGTTAGGGTTAGGGTTATGGTTCAAATTGGGGTTAGGGTCAGGGTTAGGGTAAGGTTAAGGGCTAAGCTTAGGGTAAGTGTAAGGGTTAAGGTTAGGGCTATGGTTAAAGTTGGGGTTAGAGTTAGGTTTAGGATTAGGGTTAGGGTTAGGGTAAGAATAAGGGTTAGGGTAAGGGTTAAGGGTAAGGGTTAAGCTTAGGGTAAGGGTATAAGGGTTAAGGTTAGGGTTAGGGTTAGAATAAGGGTTAGGGTTAAGGTTAGGGTTAGGGTTAGAATAAGGGTTAGGGTAAGGGTTAAGGGTAAGGGTTAAGCTTAGAGTAAGGGTATAAGGGTTAAGGTTAGGGTTAGGGTTAGAATAAGGGTTAGGGTTAAGGTTAGGGTTAGGGTTAGGATTAGAAGATTGTAAATTCAAATGTTACTGACAGTCTGTAAAGCATCAACTTCATAATTGTTTTCCATGTTTGAGCTAACTACCTACTTCTGAAGAACAGATAGACTGTAAAGTTTTTCAACATAGTCGACGGTAAAAAGATTATTTCAGTTCCTCATTAACAAAAGGTGGTTTGCTGTGTCCATCTAACTCCCCCTAGATGTATGTTATGGTGTGAAACTGAGCGATCTGTTTCATTTTCTTTGCTATCAGCACACAGATTTCTCCAAGGTCCAATTAGAGACATCTCGTATTAACATCTCTTCAATGGCCAGATAAGAGGACCACAGAGTCAAGATAAAAAAAATTGGGAGAAATCCCCCGTGGAAAGGTAGATTCACTCCACTAGTGCGTCATCGCAGACACCTTCGACGTCCTGCATAATTATTTAAAATGTGTTCAGTAGTTGTCTTGGTAATCAAACAAACAGACTTGCTAGCTTAGCTAACCGAACAATTAGTCCTTCTAGCTTGGTTATTATGATAATCTAATTCAACAATACCAATAATATTTTCAATTTGACTTTTGTAACCCACACAGTTTATAATTAAGCAATACGGCCCGAGGGGTTGTGGTATATAGCCAATATACCACAGCTGTTCCCTTGCACAACGCAACGCGGAGTACTAGGACACAGCCCTTTGCCGTTGTATATTGGCCATATACCACAACCCCTCGAGGTGCCTTATTGCTATTATAAACTGGTTACCAACATAATTAGAGCAGAAAATACATGTATTTTATCATACCCATTGTATACGTTCTGATATACCACGGCTTTCAGCCAATCAGTATTCAGGGCTTGAACCACCCAGTTTATAATTGTATTTATAGCATGGCATTTTTGAATACTTGCTTCTGATTGGCTTGAAGGGGATTTTAGAGTGTTCATTATGTCGTTATAATGCCTGACAATATTCAGTGGCTATGATGTTCATTCTTGCATGTTCTATGTTTGAGCTGCTTTTGAAACGAAAAGTCGAATTGAAAATATCATTGGCATTGTTGGGGCGGCAGGGTAGCCTAGTGGTTAGAGCGTTGGACTAATAACCGGAAGGTTGCAAGTTCAAACCCCCGAGCTGACAAGGTACAAATCTGTCGTTCTGCCCCTGAACAGGCAATTAACCCACTGTTCCTAGGCTGTCATTGAAAATAAGAATTTGTTCTTAATTGACTGGACTAGTTAAATAAAGGTAAAATTTAAAATTGTTGAATTCGATTTTCAAATAAGCTAGCTAGCAAGACTGTTTGGTTGGTTAGCGATGCAACTACTGTAGCTATCTCAAAGTTTCTAGCTACCTCAGTGCATTTATACTTTCTAGAGGCAAATATGTTAAATTATAGCCGTGATACAAGTAGGATAATCAACTTGGGGCTTTATGCGTATTCTGAAAAAGAATGCAACTCTGTGGATGGTGAGTGCCACTTCTGTCACGACTCCCACTGCAGGTGGCTCCTCTTCCTGTTCGGGTGGCGCTCGGCGGTCGTCGTCACCGGTCTACTAGCTGACACCGAAGGTGGCTCCTCTTCCTGTTCGGGCGACGCTCGGCGGTCGTCGTCACCGGTCTACTAGCTGACACCGAAGGTGGCTCCTCATCCTGTTCGGGCGGCGCTCGGCGGTCGTCGTCACCGGTCTACTAGCTGACACCGAAGGTGGCTCCTCTTTCTGTTCGGGCGGCGCTCGGCGGTCGTCGTCACCGGTCTACTAGCTGACACCGAAGGTGGCTCCTCTTCCTGTTCGGGCGGCACTCGGCGGTCGTCGTCACCGGTCTACTAGCTGCCACCGATCCCCTTTTCTTTTTCTTTTAGTTTTGTCTTATTGGTTACACCTGTTACTTGTTTAGGTTTTGGTTAGGGCTATTTAAGCCGGTTATGCCCGCCTGCTTTGGTGCGGGCTTGTTCCTCTTGTGCATTTTTCTTGTTTTCTCCGGACTGTTTGGGTCCTGTCTTTGGGCCGGTCATTTGTATGCGCCTGGTGTTTTGGCGTGACCGTTTCTGTGCTGGAATAAACACGTTAACCCTCTGCTCTCTGCGCTTGACTCCGCACCCTCTACTCCTAGAAGTGTGGAATAACTTTGCTCCTTTGCAATATTTTCCATAGAACGCATAGCCCCTCATTGATTATCACTCACGTAATAGACCTACAGTATTATCAGTAGGAGAAGCATTACCAGTAGGAGAAGCATTACCAGTAGGCTACAGACAGAGAGGACAGGTTTCCACCAGGCTTCTTACATGATTTATTCTACCCCTCTCCCCTTCTCCCTCTCCCCCTCCCCCTCTCTCCCCCTCTCCCTCCCCCTCTCTCCCCCCTCTCCCTCTCTCTCCCTCTCTCCCCCTCCTCTCCATCTCTCTCCCTTTCTCTCCCCCTCTCCCTCCTCCCCCTCTCTCCCCTCTCTCCCCCTCTCCCCTCTCTCTCCCCCTCTCTCCCCCTCTCCCTCTCTCCCCCTCTCCTTCTCTCCCCCTCCTTTCCCCTCTCTCCCCCTCTCCCCCTCTCTCTCCCTCTCTCCCCCTCCCCCTCTCTCCCCCTCTATAACTATTTATAGAGGGGGAGAGGTAAGGAAGCTGAGGTAAGGAGGACATGATGGACGAATAGAAGGAGGGAGTGATGGATAATACACAGCTTCGATCCCTCCTCATATCCTCCTGTAGGGTGCTACCTCTCTCCTCTCTGCTGAGTTAAGGAAGACATGATGGAGGGATTGAAGGAGGGAGTGATAGATCTTACACAGCATCTTTCTTTAATGTTCTCTGTAAATCCTGTGGGGAAATGACCCTGAAGCTGGTCACTGCCGTTTGTGACAGATAGGAGGGGGGATTATGATGCTCTAGCCTGGCTCTCTTTCTCATTTCATCTAAAACCCATCATCAGGTATGACTAACCTGTCAGCGTCTCTGTAGTCTGGACTGTAGTCTGGACTGTAGTCTGAACTGAGGTGGATGCTGAGTCCCTAATGGCATGCTATTCCTAAATATTACAGAGAGAAAGAGAAAGATAATGTTTATATTTATGCTAATTTATTTTCCCTTGTGTACTTTAACCATTTGTACATTGTTACAACACTGATATATATATATATATATATATATATATATATATACATATAATATGACATTTGTAATGTAATGTCTTTATTGTTTACTGTACATTTTTATTGTTTATTTCACTTTTGTATATTATCTACCTCACTTGCTTTGGTTTCCCATGCAAATAGAGCCCCTTGAATTGAATTGAATTGAAACTTTAATTGAGATGAGAGATTGAAATGTCTTTATTCTTTTGGAGCTTGTGAGAGTGTAATGTTTACTGTTCATTTTCCTTTTGTTTATCCAATTAATTTGCTTTGGCAACGTGAACATATGTTTCCCATGACAATTAGCCCCTTGAACTGAATTGAGTTGAAATGAGAGCGCAAGAGAGAGAGAGAGAGACAGAGAGAGAGACAAACAGAGAGAGGCAGAGAGAGAGAGACAGAGAGAAAGAGAGAAAGAGAGAGAGAGAGAGAGAGAGAGAGAGACATTGTGATCATCTCATCAGACCTGAAGGAAGAGTATTGTGACACAAGACGAGACCCAAATGCAGACACAGGAGGCAGATGGTTGGAATTTAAGATGTTTAATGAATCTAAAGGGAATAGGCAAGAGAATGGTCATGGACAGGCAAAACCAGATCAGAGTCCAGGAGGTACAGAGTGGCAGACAGGCTCGAGGTCAGGGCAGGTAGAATGGTCAGGCAGGCGGGTACAGAGTCCAGAACAGGTAAGGATCAAAACCGGGAGGACTAGAAAAAGGATAAATACACTGGTACAGAGAGACAGGAAACACAGGGATAAATACACTGGTACAGAGACACAGGAAACACAGGGATAAATACACTGGTACAGAGAGACAGGAAACACAGGGATAAATACACTGCTACAGAGAGACAGGAAACACAGGGATAAATACACTGGTACAGAGAGACAGGAAACACAGGGATAAATACACTGGCACAGAGAGGCAGGAAACACAGGGATAAATACACTGGGGAGAACAAGCGACACCTGGAGGGGATGGAGACAATAACGAGGATGTCACACCCTGACCATAGTTTGCTTTGTATGTTTCTATGTTTTGTTTGGTCAGGGTGTGATCTGAGTGGGCATTCTATGTTACATGTCTATTTCTATGTTTGGCCTGATATGGTTCTCAATCAGAGGCAGGTGTTAGTCATTGTCTCTGATTGGGAACCATATTTAGGTAGCCTGTTTGGTGTTGGGTTTTGTGGGTGATTGTTCCTGTCTCTGTGTTTGCACCAGATAGGGCTGTTTTTTTTCCTTCACATTTCTTGTTTTGTTAGTTTGTTCATGTCTTTATTAACGAAGCATGAATGGAAACCACGCTGCATTTTGGTCCGCCTCTCCTTCAAGTCAAGAAAACCGTTACAGAGGTGAAACGGATCAGGGTGTGACAGAAGAGATCCTTCTTTATGACCTCTGTCTCCAGTCGTTCTCAGACAACACAGTGGTATGGAGGTGTGTCGTATGAAATGTACCCTGATAGATAACTGACAATCGTTCTTCCTCAGCCCTCTTACATACTACTGTCAACCCCAAACCATAAAGAGACTGTGCTCTTTCCTTTCTCCCATCCCCTCTGGACCTATGTTGTATGTGAAATGGCTTTTACAAAACATGGTTTATCTTGGAGGGCGAGATCCTGGATGATACAATGACAGAAGCCTGGATGAACTCTTTCCATTACAGAGGATATTGTGGTTTTTTCTCCCATATAGAATGGGAGCTGTTGGAATGGGAGAATGAGGTTTTGATCTGGACAACAAGGGGAGGATTACACTCCATTGTTGAATGTTACAGACACTCTATACATCAAATATCATCTATTGGTGACAATTTGCTTGTCCTCATTCTACAAAAGTTTGTATTTAAAATGAATTCCCATTACCATTCCATCTGTGTGGATTTGCTGTTTGCTTCAGGCTATTCTCAAAACCTACACCCTCAACACAAGCACTCTGTTGTGCCTCTGGTCTCTTGGCCCTCCCATCCGTAAAGGGCGTCAGCTCCCGCTCATCCAAGTCCAAGCTCTTCTCCATCCTAGAAACCCCATTTGTAAACCATTTGTCCTGCTGATGTTAGGAAAGCAAAGTCCCTGGTCACCTCCCGTCACCAAAAGTTCAACCTGTCTGTAGTTCAACCTGTCTGTAGTTCAACCGGTCTGTAGTTCACCATGTCTGTAGTTCAACCGGTCTGTAGTTCAACCTGTCTGTAGTTCAACCTGTCTGTAGTTCACCCTGTCTGTAGTTCACCCTGTCTGTAGTTCAACCGGTCTGTAGTTCAACCGGTCTGTAGTTCAACCGGTCTGTAGTTCAACCGGTCTGTAGTTCAACCGGTCTGTAGTTCAACCGGTCTGTAGTTCAACCTGTCTGTAGTTCACCCTGTCAGTAGTTCACCCTGTCTGTAGTTCAACCTGTCTGTAGTTCAACCTGTCTGTAGTTCAACATGTCTGTAGTTCAACCGGTCTGTAGTTCAACCTGTCTGTAGTTCAACCTGTCTGTAGTTCAACCTGTCTGTAGTTCAACCTGTCTGTAGTTCAGTCTGTCTGTAGTTCAGTCTGTCTGTAGTTCAGTCTGTCTGTAGTTCAGTCTGTCTGTAGTTCAGTCTGTCTGTAGTTCAGTTTGTTTGAATGAGGTTATCTGATGAAGCATGTCAGATATGGAATAGATGACAGAGGTTATCTGATGAAGCAGGTCAGATATGTAATAGACAGAGGTTATCTGTTGAAGCATGTCAGATATGTAATAGACAGAGGTTATCTGTTGAAGCATGTCAGATATGTAATAGACAGAGGTGATCTGATGAAGCATGTCAGATATGTAATAGACAGAGGTGATCTGATGAAGCATGTCAGATATGTAATAGACAGAGGTTATCTGATCTAGTCTAGGTTATCTGGTCTAAAGTAGTGCACTATATAGGGAATAGGGCCCTATAGGGCTCTGGTCTAAAGTAGTGCACTATACAGGGAATATGGTGCCATTTCAGACACACTTCATCTCAGCACCCAGTAGTTACAGACATGGAATGAAGCAATCAACTGTGGTCTCTATGTCTTTAACATCTTCTAGTGTGAGGCCTCCTCTACCTCCTCCCATTCACTTTTAAATACAAAATGTACAAATGTTCTCCTAGTGAAAATCAGAATGAGAAGATGGACTACAATAATGTGTTGTTTCTACATTGAAGATTGGGTGTCTGACTCCCAAATGGCAACCTGTTCCATTTAAAGTGTACTACATTTGACCAGGGTCCATATGGGCTGGTAGTGCACTATGAAGGAGGAAATTATGTCATTTGGGGACGCAGTCGGGTAGATCCCCATGGGATAGACGGACCTGGTTTTCATCGTGATAGAAGATAAAGTAGTACTTTAGTTCTGATTGTCAGCAGGTAAATGCCAAAATGGCATATTTAGACTACAATTTACCATTCCTCTTTTGGTTAAAAACAATCACGTCGAAAGCAGTTGTCAGATAAATAGGGACAGCTCCGTCTCCATACCACAGCTACGTCCCGAATAGCACCTTATCCCCTATATAGTGCACTACTTTGAGGCGGGCCCATAGGGCTCTGGTGAAAAGTAAAGCACTGTGTAGGGAATAGGGTGCCATTTGGGATGCAATCCTCACTTCTACAGAAAATGTCACATTAATGTATTGTCTGTGTTGGAAATGGCATCGGCTCGTATTTTCTGGTATTTCAACCTGCATACAATTCAGATTACATTGTGAATATCACCTCTCCGTTGGCCCCTCCCTACACCCCCCCAGCAATGTGAATATCACCTCTCCGTTGGCCCCTCCCTACACCCCCCCAGTAATGTGAATATCACCTCTCCGTTGGCCCCTCCCTACACCCCCCCAGCAATGTGAATATCACCTCTCCGTTGGCCCCTCCCTACACCCCCCCAGCAATGTGAATATCACCTCTCCGTTGGCCCCTCCCTACACCCCCCCAGCAATGTGAATATCACCTCTCCGTTGGCCCCTCCCTACACCCCCCCAGCAATGTGAATATCACCTCTCCGTTGGCCCCTCCCTACACCCCCCCAGCAATGTGAATATCACCTCTCCGTTGGCCCCTCCCTACACCCCCCCAGCAATGTGAATATCACCTCTCCGTTGGCCCCTCCCTACACCCCCCCAGCAATGTGAATATCACCTCTCCGTTGGCCCCTCCCTACACCCCCCCAGTAATGTGAATATCACCTCTCCGTTGGCCCCTCCCTACACCCCCCAGCATGTTCGTATGAAGGAGAATCCCTGAAACATGGTTGACAGAGTCAGAACTACTGTATCTATATATTCACATCCCAATTGTCAACCTAGGGTTGCCAGTGCTCTGGTCAACAGTAGTGCACTGCGGGCCTCTCGGGTGGCGCAGTGGTTAAGGGCGCTGTACTGCAGTGCCATCAGAGTCCCTGGGTTCGCGCCCAGGCTCTGTCGCAACCGGCCGCAACCGGCAGGTCCGTGGGGCGACGCACAATTGGCCTAGCGTCGCTCCCTAGCGGGTTAGGGAGGGCTTGGTTGGTAGGGATGTCCTTGTCTCATAGTGCACCAGCGACTCTTGTGGCGGGCCGGGCGCAGTGCGCGCTAACCAAGGTTGCCAGGTGTGCGGTGTTTCCTCTGACACATTGGTACGGCTGGCCCCCGGGTTGGATGAGCGCTGTGTTAAGAAGCAGTGCGGCTTGGTTGGGTTGTGTATCGGAGGACGCATGACTTTCAACCTTTGTCTCTCCAGAGCCCGTACGGGACTTGTAGCGATGAGACAAGATAGTAGCTACTACAACAATTGGATACCACGAAATTGGGGAGAAAAAGGGGTAAAATAAAAATAAAATAAAAAAAACAGTAGTGCTCTGTACAGTATTTTCAACAGGAATGACTTTTGGAACGCATCCTATCTGTCAGGTCCACATTAACCCTATCTGTCAGGTCCACATTAACCCTATCTGTCAGGTCCACATTAACCCGATCTGTCAGGTCCACATTAACCCTTATCCTATCTGTCAGGTCCACATTAACCCTATCTGTCAGGTCCACATTAACCCTTATCCTATCTGTCAGGTCCACATGAACCCCATCTGTCAGGTCCACATTAACCCTATCTGTCAGGTCCACATTAACCCTATCTGTCAGGTCCACATTAACCCTTATCCTATCTGTCAGGTCCACATTAACCCTTACCCTATCTGTCAGGTCCACATTAACCCTTACCCTATCTGTCAGGTCCACATTAACCCTTACCCTATCTGTCAGGTCCACATTAACCCTTACCCTATCTGTCAGGTCCACATTAACCCTATCTGTCAGGTCCACATTAACCCTATCTGTCAGGTCCACATTAACCCTTACCCTATCTGTCAGGTCCACATTAACCCTTACCCTATCTGTCAGGTCCACATTAACCCTATCTGTCAGGTCCACATTAACCCTTATCCTATCTGTCAGGTCCACATTAACCCTTACCCTATCTGTCAGGTCCACATTAACCCTTATCCTATCTGTCAGGTCCACATGAACCCTTACCCTATCTGTCAGGTCCACATTAACCCTATCTGTCAGGTCCACATTAACCCTATCTGTCAGGTCCACATTAACCCTATCTGTCAGGTCCACATTAACCCTATCTGTCAGGTCCACATTAACCCTATCTGTCAGGTCCACGTTAACCCTATCTGTCAGGTCCACATTAACCCTATCTGTCAGGTCCACATTATCCCTATTTGTCAGGTCCACATTAACCCTATCTGTCAGGTCCACATTAACCCTATCTGTCAGGTCCACATTAACCCTTACTCTATCTGTCAGGTCCACATTAACCCTTACTCTATCTGTCAGGTCCACATTAACCCTTACCCCATCTGTCAGGTCCACATTAACCCTATCTGTCAGGACCACATTAACCCTATCTGTCAGGTCCACATTAACCCTATCTGTCAGGTCCACATTAACCCTATCTGTCAGGTCCACATTAATCCTATCGGTCAGGTCCACATTAATCCTATCGGTCAGGTCCACATTAACCCTATCGGTCAGGTCCACATTAACCCTATCTGTCAGGTCCACATTAACCCTTACCCTATCTGTCAGGTCCACATTAACCCTATCTGTCAGGTCCACATTAACCCTATCTGTCAGGTCCACATTCACCCTTACTCTATCTGTCAGGACCACATTAACCCTATCTGTCAGGTCCACATTAACCCTATCTGTCAGGTCCACATGAACCCTTACTCTATCTGTCAGGTCCACATTAACCCTTACCCTATCTGTCAGGTCCACATTAACCCTTACCCTATCTGTCAGGTCCACATTAACCCTATCTGTCAGGTCCACATTAACCCTATCTGTCAGGTCCACATTAACCCTTACCCTATCTGTCAGGTCCACATTAACCCTATCTGTCAGGTCCACATTAACCCTATCTGTCAGGTCCACATTAACCCTTACCCTATCTGTCAGGTCCACATTAACCCTATCTGTCAGGTCCACATTAACCCCTATCTGTCAGGTCCACATTCACCCTTACTCTATCTGTCAGGACCACATTAACCCTTACCCTATCTGTCAGGTCCACATTAACCCTATCTGTCAGGTCCACATTAACCCTATCTGTCAGGTCCACATGAACCCTTACTCTATAAGTCAGGTCCACATTAACCCTTACTCTATCTGTCAGGTCCACATTAACCCTTACTCTATCTGTCAGGACCACATTAACCCTTACCCTATCTGTCAGGTCCACATTAACCCTTACCCTATCTGTCAGGTCCACATTAACCCTATCTGTCAGGACCACATTAACCCTTACTCTATCTGTCAGGTCCACATTAACCCTATCTGTCAGGTCCACGTTAACCCTATCTGTCAGGTCCACATTAACCCTATCTGTCAGGTCCACATTAACCCTATCTGTCAGGACCACATTAACCCTTACTCTATCTGTCAGGTCCACATTAACCCTATCTGTCAGGTCCACATTAACCCTATCTGTCAGGTCCACATTAACCCTTACTCTATCTGTCAGGTCCACATTAACCCTTACTCTATCTGTCAGGTCCACATTAACCCTATCTGTCAGGTCCACATTAACCCTTACCCTATCTGTCAGGTCCACATTAACCCTTACCCTATCTGTCAGGTCCACATTAACCCTTACCCTATCTGTCAGGTCCACATTAACCCTTACCCTATCTGTCAGGTCCACATTAACCCTATCTGTCAGGTCCACATTAACCCTATCTGTCAGGTCCACATTAACCCTTACTCTGTCAGGTCCACATTAACCCTATCTGTCAGGTCCACATTAAACCTTACCCTATCTGTCAGGTCCACATTAACCCTTACCTTAACTGTCAGGTCCACATTAACCCTATCTGTCAGGTCCACATTAAACCCTATCTGTCAGGTCCACATTACCCTTACCCTATCTGTCAGGTCCACATTAACCCTATCTGTCAGGTCCACATTAACCCTATCTGTCAGGTCCACATTAACCCTATCTGTCAGGTCCACATTCACCCTTACTCTATCTGTCAGGACCACATTAACCCTATCTGTCAGGTCCACATTAACCCTATCTGTCAGGTCCACATGAACCCTTACTCTATCTGTCAGGTCCACATTAACCCTTACTCTATCTGTCAGGACCACATTAACCCTTACCCTATCTGTCAGGTCCACATTAACCCTTACCCTATCTGTCAGGTCCACATTAACCCTATCTGTCAGGTCCACATTAACCCTATCTGTCAGGTCCACATTAAACCTTACCCTATCTGTCAGGTCCACATTAAACCTTACCTTAACTGTCAGGTCCACATTAACCCTATCTGTCAGGTCCACATTAACCCTATCTGTCAGGTCCACATTAACCCTATCTGGCAGGTCCACATTAACCCTTACCCTATCTGTCAGGTCCACATTAACCCTATCTGTCAGGTCCACATTAACCCTATCTGTCAGGTCCACATTCACCCTTACTCTATCTGTCAGGACCACATTAACCCTATCTGTCAGGTCCACATTAACCCTATCTGTCAGGTCCACATGAACCCTTACTCTATCTGTCAGGTCCACATTAACCCTTACTCTATCTGTCAGGACCACATTAACCCTTACCCTATCTGTCAGGTCCACATTAACCCTTACCCTATCTGTCAGGTCCACATTAACCCTATCTGTCAGGTCCACATTAACCCTATCTGTCAGGTCCACATTAACCCTTACCCTATCTGTCAGGTCCACATTAACCCTATCTGTCAGGTCCACATTAAACCTTACCCTATCTGTCAGGTCCACATTAACCCTTACCTTAACTGTCAGGTCCACATTAACCCTATCTGTCAGGTCCACATTAACCCTATCTGTCAGGTCCACATTAACCCTTACCCTATCTGTCAGGTCCACATTAACCCTATCTGTCAGGTCCACATTAACCCTTACCCTATCTGTCAGGTCCACATTAACCCTATCTGTCAGGTCCACATTAACCCTTACCCTATCTGTCAGGTCCACATTAACCCTATCTGTCAGGTCCACATTAACCCTTACCCTATCTGTCAGGTCCACATTAACCCTATCTGTCAGGTCCACATTAACCCTTACCCTATCTGTCAGGTCCACATTAACCCTTACCCTATCTGTCAGGTCTACATTAACCCTTACCCTATCTGTCAGGTCTACATTAACCTATCTGTCAGGTCACATTAACCCTATCTGTCAGGTCCACATTAACCCTATCTGTCAGGTCCACATTAACCCTATCTGTCAGGTCCACATTAACCCTATCTGTCAGGTCCACATTAACCCTATCTGTCAGGTCCACATTAACCCTATCTGTCAGGTCCACATTAACCCTATCTGTCAGGTCCACATTAACCCTATCTGTCAGGTCCACATTAACCCATACTCTATCTGTCAGGACCACATTCACCCTTACTCTATCTGTCAGGACCACATTAACCCTTACCCTATCTGTCAGGTCCACATTAACCCTATCTGTCAGGTCCACATTAACCCTATCTGTCAGGTCCACATGAACCCTTACTCTATAAGTCAGGTCCACATTAACCCTTACTCTATCTGTCAGGTCCACATTAACCCTTACTCTATCTGTCAGGACCACATTAACCCTTACCCTATCTGTCAGGTCCACATTAACCCTTACCCTATCTGTCAGGTCCACATTAACCCTATCTGTCAGGACCACATTAACCCTTACTCTATCTGTCAGGTCCACATTAACCCTATCTGTCAGGTCCACGTTAACCCTATCTGTCAGGTCCACATTAACCCTATCTGTCAGGTCCACATTAACCCTATCTGTCAGGTCCACATTAACCCTTACTCTATCTGTCAGGTCCACATTAACCCTATCTGTCAGGTCCACATTAACCCTATCTGTCAGGTCCACATTAACCCTATCTGTCAGGTCCACATTAACCCTTACCCTATCTGTCAGGTCCACATTAACCCTATCTGTCAGGTCCACATTAACCCTTACTCTATCTGTCAGGTCCACATTAACCCTTACTCTATCTGTCAGGTCCACATTAACCCTTACCCTATCTGTCAGGTCCACATTAACCCTATCTGTCAGGACCACATTAACCCTATCTGTCAGGTCCACATTAACCCTATCTGTCAGGTCCACATTAACCCTATCTGTCAGGTCCACATTAATCCTATCGGTCAGGTCCACATTAATCCTATCGGTCAGGTCCACATTAACCCTATCGGTCAGGTCCACATTAACCCTATCTGTCAGGTCCACATTAACCCTTACCCTATCTGTCAGGTCCACATTAACCCTATCTGTCAGGTCCACATTAACCCTATCTGTCAGGTCCACATTCACCCTTACTCTATCTGTCAGGACCACATTAACCCTATCTGTCAGGGTCCACATTAACCCTATCTGTCAGGTCCACATGAACCCTTACTCTATCTGTCAGGTCCACATTAACCCTTACTCTATCTGTCAGGACCACATTAAACCCTTACCCTATCTGTCAGGTCCACATTAACCCTTACCCTATCTGTCAGGTCCACATTAACCCTATCTGTCAGGTCCACATTAACCCTATCTGTCAGGTCCACATTAACCCTTACCCTATCTGTCAGGTCCACATTAACCCTATCTGTCAGGTCCACATTAACCCTATCTGTCAGGTCCACATTAACCCTTACCCTATCTGTCAGGTCCACATTAACCCTATCTGTCAGGTCCACATTAACCCCTATCTGTCAGGTCCACATTCACCCTTACTCTATCTGTCAGGACCACATTAACCCTTACCCTATCTGTCAGGTCCACATTAACCCTATCTGTCAGGTCCACATTAACCCTATCTGTCAGGTCCACATGAACCCTTACTCTATAAGTCAGGTCCACATTAACCCTTACTCTATCTGTCAGGTCCACATTAACCCTTACTCTATCTGTCAGGACCACATTAACCCTTACCCTATCTGTCAGGTCCACATTAACCCTTACCCTATCTGTCAGGTCCACATTAACCCTATCTGTCAGGACCACATTAACCCTTACTCTATCTGTCAGGTCCACATTAACCCTATCTGTCAGGTCCACGTTAACCCTATCTGTCAGGTCCACATTAACCCTATCTGTCAGGTCCACATTAACCCTATCTGTCAGGACCACATTAACCCTTACTCTATCTGTCAGGTCCACATTAACCCTATCTGTCAGGTCCACATTAACCCTATCTGTCAGGTCCACATTAACCCTTACTCTATCTGTCAGGTCCACATTAACCCTTACTCTATCTGTCAGGTCCACATTAACCCTATCTGTCAGGTCCACATTAACCCTTACCCTATCTGTCAGGTCCACATTAACCCTTACCCTATCTGTCAGGTCCACATTAACCCTTACCCTATCTGTCAGGTCCACATTAACCCTTACCCTATCTGTCAGGTCCACATTAACCCTATCTGTCAGGTCCACATTAACCCTATCTGTCAGGTCCACATTAACCCTTACTCTGTCAGGTCCACATTAACCCTATCTGTCAGGTCACATTAAACCTTACCCTATCTGTCAGGTCCACATTAACCCTTACCTTAACTGTCAGGTCCACATTAACCCTATCTGTCAGGTCCACATTAACCCTATCTGTCAGGTCCACATTAACCCTTACCCTATCTGTCAGGTCCACATTAACCCTATCTGTCAGGTCCACATTAACCCTATCTGTCAGGTCCACATTAACCCTATCTGTCAGGTCCACATTCACCCTTACTCTATCTGTCAGGACCACATTAACCCTATCTGTCAGGTCCACATTACCCTATCTGTCAGGTCCACATGAACCCTTACTCTATCTGTCAGGTCCACATTAACCCTTACTCTATCTGTCAGGACCACATTAACCCTTACCCTATCTGTCAGGTCCACATTAACCCTTACCCTATCTGTCAGGTCCACATTAACCCTATCTGTCAGGTCCACATTAACCCTATCTGTCAGGTCCACATTAACCTTACCCTATCTGTCAGGTCCACATTAAACCTTACCTTAACTGTCAGGTCCACATTAACCCTATCTGTCAGGTCCACATTAACCCTATCTGTCAGGTCCACATTAACCCTATCTGGCAGGTCCACATTAACCCTTACCCTATCTGTCAGGTCCACATTAACCCTATCTGTCAGGTCCACATTAACCCTATCTGTCAGGTCCACATTCACCCTTACTCTATCTGTCAGGACCACATTAACCCCTATCTGTCAGGTCCACATTAACCCTATCTGTCAGGTCCACATGAACCCTTACTCTATCTGTCAGGTCCACATTAACCCTTACTCTATCTGTCAGGACCACATTAACCCTTACCCTATCTGTCAGGTCCACATTAACCCTTACCCTATCTGTCAGGTCCACATTAAACCCTATCTGTCAGGTCCACATTAACCCTATCTGTCAGGTCCACATTAACCCTTACCCTATCTGTCAGGTCCACATTAACCCTATCTGTCAGGTCACATTAAACCTTACCCTATCTGTCAGGTCCACATTAACCCTTACCTTAACTGTCAGGTCCACATTAACCCTATCTGTCAGGTCCACATTAACCCTATCTGTCAGGTCCACATTAACCCTTACCCTATCTGTCAGGTGCCACATTAACCCTATCTGGTCAGGTCCACATTAACCCTTACCCTATCTGTCAGGTCCAATTAACCCTATCTGTCAGGTCCACATTAACCCTTACCCTATCTGTCAGGTCCACATTAACCCTTACCCTATCTGTCAGGTCCACATTAACCCTTACCCTATCTGTCAGGTCTACATTAACCCTTACCCTATCTGTCAGGTCTACATAACCCTATCTGTCAGGTCCACATTAACCCTATCTGTCAGGTCCACATTAACCCTATCTGTCAGGTCCACATTAACCCTATCTGTCAGGTCCACATTAACCCTATCTGTCAGGTCCACATTAACCCTATCTGTCAGGTCCACATTAACCCTATCTGTTCAGGTCCACATTAACCCTATCTGTCAGGTCCACATTAACCCATACTCTATCTGTCAGGACCACATTCACCCTTACTCTATCTGTCAGGACCACATTAACCCTTACCCTATCTGTCAGGTCCACATTACCCTATCTGTCAGGTCCACATTAAACCCTATCTGTCAGGTCCACATGAACCCTTACTCTATAAGTCAGGTCCACATTAACCCTTACTCTATCTGTCAGGTCCACATTAACCCTTACTCTATCTGTCAGGACCACATTAACCCTTACCCCTATCTGTCAGGTCCACATTAACCCTTACCCTATCTGTCAGGTCCACATTAACCCTATCTGTCAGGACCACATTAACCCTTACTCTATCTGTCAGGTCCACATTAACCCTATCTGTCAGGTCCACGTTAACCCTATCTGTCAGGTCCACATTAACCCTATCTGTCAGGTCCACATTAACCCTATCTGTCAGGTCCACATTAACCCTTACTCTATCTGTCAGGTCCACATTACCCTATCTGTCAGGTCCACATTAACCCTATCTGTCAGGTCCACATTAACCCTATCTGTCAGGTCCACATTAACCCTTACCCTATCTGTCAGGTCCACATTAACCCTTACCCTATCTGTCAGGTCCACATTAACCCTATCTGTCAGGTCCACATTAACCCTATCTGTCAGGTCCACATTAACCCTATCTGTCAGGTCCACATTAACCCTTACTCTGTCAGGTCCACATTAACCCTATCTGTCCAGGTCCACATTAAACCTTACCCTATCTGTCAGGTCCACATTAACCCTTACCTTAACTGTCAGGTCCACATTAACCCTATCTGTCAGGTCCACATTAACCCTATCTGTCAGGTCCACATTAACCCTTACCCTATCTGTCAGTCCACATTAACCCTATCTGTCAGGTCCACATTAACCCTTACCCTATCTGTCAGGTCCACATTAACCCTATCTGTCAGGTCCACATTAACCCTTACCCTATCTGTCAGGTCCACATTAACCCTATCTGTCAGGTCCACATTAACCCTTACCCTATCTTGCAGGTCCACATTAACCCTATCTGTCAGGTCCACATTAACCCTTACCCTATCTGTCAAGGTCCACATTAACCCTTACCCTATCTGTCAGGTCCACATAACCTACCCTATCTGTCAGGTCCACATTAACCCTTACCCTATCTGTCAGGTCCACATTAACCCTATCTGTCAGGTCCACATTAACCCTATCTGTCAGGTCCACATTAACCCTATCTGTCAGGTCACATTAACCCTATCTGTCAGGGTCCACATTAACCCTATCTGTCAGGTCCACATTAACCCTTACTCTATCTGTCAGGACCACATTAACCCTTACTCTATCTGTCAGGACCACATTAACCCTTACTCTATCTGTCAGGACAACATTAACCCTTACCCTATCTGTCAGGTCCACATTAACCCTTACCCTATCTGTCAGGTCCACATTAACCCTATCTGTCAGGTCCACATTAACACTATCTATGAGGTCCACATTAACCCTATCTGTCAGGTCCACATTAACCCTATCTGTCAGGTCCACATTAACCCTATCTGTCAGGTCCACATTAACCCTATCTGTCAGGTCCACATTAACCTTACTCTCTCTGTCAGGTCCACATTAACCCTATCTGTCAGGTCCACATTAACCCTATCTGTCAGGACCACATTAACCCTTACTCTATCTGTCAGGTCCACATTAACCCTATCTGTCAGGTCCACATTAACCCTATCTGTCAGGTCCACATTACCCCTATCTGTCAGGTCCACATTACCCCTATCTGTCAGGTCCACATTAACCCTTACTCTATCTGTCAGGTCCACATTAACCCTTACTCTATCTGTCAGGTCCACATTAACCCTTACCCTATCTGTCAGGTCCACATTAACTCTTACCCTATCTGTCAGGTCCACATTAACTCTTACCCTATCTGTCAGGTCCACATTAACCCTATCTGTCAGGTCCACATTAACCCTATCTGTCAGGTCCACATTAACCCTTACCCTATCTGTCAGGACCACATTAACCCTTACCCTATCTGTCAGGTCACACATTAACCCTATCTGTCAGGTCACACATTAACCCTATCTGTCAGGTCCACATTAACCCTATCTGTCAGGTCCACATTAACCCTATCCCTATCTGTCAGGTCCACATTAACCCTATCTGTCAGGTCCACATTAACCCTATCTGTCAGGTCCACATTAACCCTATCTGTCAGGTCCACATTAACCCTATCTGTCAGGTCCACATTAACCCTATCTGTCAGGTCCACATTAACCCTATCTGTCAGGTCCACATTAACCCTATCTGTCAGGTCCACATTAACCCTATCTGTCAGGTCCACATTAACCCTATCTGTCAGGTCCACATTAACCCTATCTGTCAGGTCCACATTAACCCTATCTGTCAGGTCCACATTAACCCTATCTGTCAGGTCCACATTAACCCTATCTGTCAGGTCCACATTAACCCTATCTGTCAGGTCCACATTAACCCTATCTGTCAGGTCCACATTAACCCTATCTGTCAGGTCCACATTAACCCTATCTGTCAGGTCCACATTAACCCTATCTGTCAGGTCCACATTAACCCTATCTGTCAGGTCCACATTAACCCTTACTCTATCTGTCAGGTCCACATTAACCCTATCTGTCAGGTCCACATTAACCCTATCTGTCAGGTCCACATTAACCCTATCTGTCAGGTCCACATTAAACCTATCTGTCAGGTCCACATTAACCCTATCTGTCAGGTCCACATTAACCCTATCTGTCAGGTCCACATTAACCCTATCTGTCAGGTCCACATTAACCCTTACTCTATCTGTCAGGTCCACATTAACCCTTACTCTATCTGTCAGGTCCACATTAACCCTATCTGTCAGGTCCACATTAACCCTATCTGTCAGGTCCACATTAACCCTTACCCTATCTGTCAGGTCCACATTAACCCTTACCCTATCTGTCAGGTCCACATTAACCCTATCTGTCAGGTCCACATTAACCCTATCTGTCAGGTCCACATTAACCCTATCTGTCAGGTCCACATTAACCCTATCTGTCAGGTCCACATTAACCTTACCCTATCTGTCAGGTCCACATTAACCCTTACCTTAACTGTCAGGTCCACATTAACCCTATCTGTCAGGTCCACATTAACCCTATCTGTCAGGTCCAAATAAACCCTATCTGTCAGGTCCACATTAACCCTATCTGTCAGGTCCACATTAACCCTATCTGTCAGGTCCACATTAACCTTACCCTATCTGTCAGGTCCACATTAACCCTATCTGTCAGGTCCACATTAACCCTATCTGTCAGGTCCACATTAACCCTTACCCTATCTGTCAGGTCCACATTAACCCTTACCCTATCTGTCAGGTCCACATTAACCCTATCTGTCAGGTCCACATTAACCCTATCTGTCAGGTCCACATTAACCCTATCTGTCAGGTCCACATTAACCCTATCTGTCAGGTCCACATTAACCCTATCTGTCAGGTCCACATTAACCCTATCTGTCAGGTCCACATTAACCCTATCTGTCAGGTCCACATTAACCCTATCTGTCAGGTCCACATTAACCCTATCTGTCAGGTCCACATTAACCCTATCTGTCAGGTCCACATTAACCCTATCTGTCAGGTCCACATTAACCCTATCTGTCAGGTCCACATTAACCCTATCTGTCAGGTCCACATTAACCCTATCTGTCAGGTCCACATTAACCCTATCTGTCAGGTCCACATTAACCCTATCTGTCAGGTCCACATTAACCCTATCTGTCAGGTCCACATTAACCCTATCTGTCAGGTCCACATTAACCCTATCTGTCAGGTCCACATTAACCCTTACTCTATCTGTCAGGTCCACATTAACCCTATCTGTCAGGTCCACATTAACCCTATCTGTCAGGTCCACATTAACCCTTACTCTATCTGTCAGGTCCACATTAACCCTTACTCTATCTGTCAGGTCCACATTAACCCTTACTCTATCTGTCAGGTCCACATTAACCCTTACCCTATCTGTCAGGTCCACATTAACCCTATCTGTCAGGTCCACATTAACCCTATCTGTCAGGTCCACATTAACCCTATCTGTCAGGTCCACATTAACCCTATCTGTCAGGTCCACATTAACCCTATCTGTCAGGTCCACATTAACCCTATCTGTCAGGTCCACATTAACCCTATCTGTCAGGTCCACATTAACCCTATCTGTCAGGTCCACATTAACCCTTACCCTATCTGTCAGGTCCACATTAACCCTATCTGTCAGGTCCACATTAACCCTATCTGTCAGGTCCACATTAACCCTATCTGTCAGGTCCACATTAACCCTTACTCTATCTGTCAGGTCCACATTAACCCTATCTGTCAGGTCCACATTAACCCTATCTGTCAGGTCCACATTAACCCTTACTCTATCTGTCAGGTCCACATTAACCCTACTCTATAAGTCAGGTCCACATTAACCCTTACTCTATCTGTCAGGACCACATTAACCCTTACCCTATCTGTCAGGTCCACATTAACCCTTACTCTATCTGTCAGGTCCACATTAACCCTATCTGTCAGGTCCACATTAACCCTATCTGTCAGGTCCACATTAACCCTTACCCTATCTGTCAGGTCCACATTAACCCTATCTGTCAGGTCCACATTAACCCTATCTGTCAGGTCCACATTAACCCTTACCCTATCTGTCAGGTCCACATTAACCCTATCTGTCAGGTCCACATTAACCCTTACCCTATCTGTCAGGTCCACATTAACCCTTACCCTATCTGTCAGGTCCACATTAACCCTATCTGTCAGGTCCACATTCACCCTTACTCTATCTGTCAGGACCACATTAACCCTTACTCTATCTGTCAGGTCCACATTAACCCTATCTGTCAGGTCCACATTAACCCTATCTGTCAGGTCCACATTAACCCTTACTCTATCTGTCAGGTCCACATTAACCCTTACTCTATCTGTCAGGTCCACATTAACCCTTACCCTATCTGTCAGGTCCACATTAACCCTTACCCTATCTGTCAGGTCCACATTAACCCTATCTGTCAGGTCCACATTAACCCTTACTCTATCTGTCAGGTCCACATTAACCCTATCTGTCAGGTCCACATTAACCCTATCTGTCAGGTCCACATTAACCCTATCTGTCAGGTCCACATTAACCCTATCTGTCAGGTCCACATTAACCCTTACTCTATCTGTCAGGTCCACATTAACCCTATCTGTCAGGTCCACATTAACCCTATCTGTCAGGTCCACATTAACCCTTACTCTATCTGTCAGGTCCACATTAACCCTTACTCTATCTGTCAGGTCCACATTAACCCTATCTGTCAGGTCCACATTAACCCTTACCCTATCTGTCAGGTCCACATTAACCCTTACCCTATCTGTCAGGTCCACATTAACCCTATCTGTCAGGTCCACATTAACCCTATCTGTCAGGTCCACATTAACCCTTACCCTATCTGTCAGGTCCACATTAACCCTATCTGTCAGGTCCACATTAACCTTACCCTATCTGTCAGGTCCACATTAACCCTATCTGTCAGGTCCACATTAACACTATCTGTCAGGTCCACATTAACCCTATCTGTCAGGTCCACATTAACCCTATCTGTCAGGTCCACATTAACCCTATCTGTCAGGTCCACATTAACCCTTACTCTATCTGTCAGGTCCACATTAACCCTATCTGTCAGGTCCACATTAACCCTTACTCTATCTGTCAGGTCCACATTAACCCTATCTGTCAGGTCCACATTAACCCTTACTCTATCTGTCAGGTCCACATTAACCCTATCTGTCAGGTCCACATTAACCCTATCTGTCAGGTCCACATTAACCCTATCTGTCAGGTCCACATTAACCCTATCTGTCAGGTCCACATTAACCCTATCTGTCAGGTCCACATTAACCCTATCTGTCAGGTCCACATTAACCCTTACTCTATCTGTCAGGTCCACATTAACCCTTACTCTATCTGTCAGGTCCACATTAACCCTTACCCTATCTGTCAGGTCCACATTAACTCTTACCCTATCTGTCAGGTCCACATTAACCCTATCTGTCAGGTCCACATTAACCCTATCTGTCAGGACCACGTTAACCCTTACCCTATCTGTCAGGTCACACATTAACCCTATCTGTCAGGTCCACATTAACCCTATCTGTCAGGTCACACATTAACCCTATCTGTCAGGTCCACATTAACCCTATCTGTCAGGTCCACATTAACCCTATCTGTCAGGTCCACATTAACCCTATCCCTATCTGTCAGGTCCACATTAACCCTATCCCTATCTGTCAGGTCCACATTAACCCTATCTGTCAGGTCCACATTAACCCTATCTGTCAGGTCCACATTAACCCTATCTGTCAGGTCCACATTAACCCTATCTGTCAGGTCCACATTAACCCTATCTGTCAGGTCCACATTAACCCTATCTGTCAGGTCCACATTAACCCTATCTGTCAGGTCCACATTAACCCTATCTGTCAGGTCCACATTAACCCTATCTGTCAGGTCCACATTAACCCTATCTGTCAGGTCCACATTAACCCTTACTCTATCTGTCAGGTCCACATTAACCCTATCTGTCAGGTCCACATTAACCCTATCTGTCAGGTCCACATTAACCCTTACCCTATCTGTCAGGTCCACATTAACCCTTACCCTATCTGTCAGGTCCACATTAACCCTATCTGTCAGGTCCACATTAACCCTATCTGTCAGGTCCACATTAACCCTATCTGTCAGGTCCACATTAACCCTATCTGTCAGGTCCACATTAACCCTTACCCTATCTGTCAGGTCCACATTAACCCTTACCTTAACTGTCAGGTCCACATTAACCCTATCTGTCAGGTCCACATTAACCCTATCTGTCAGGTCCACATTAACCCTATCTGTCAGGTCCACATTAACCCTATCTGTCAGGTCCACATTAACCCTTACCCTATCTGTCAGGTCCACATTAACCCTATCTGTCAGGTCCACATTAACCCTTACCCTATCTGTCAGGTCCACATTAACCCTATCTGTCAGGTCCACATTAACCCTATCTGTCAGGTCCACATTAACCCTTACCCTATCTGTCAGGTCCACATTAACCCTATCTGTCAGGTCCACATTAACCCTTACCCTATCTGTCAGGTCCACATTAACCCTTACCCTATCTGTCAGGTCCACATTAACCCTTACCCTATCTGTCAGGTCCACATTAACCCTTACCCTATCTGTCAGGTCCACATTAACCCTATCTGTCAGGTCCACATTAACCCTATCTGTCAGGTCCACATTAACCCTATCTGTCAGGTCCACATTAACCCTATCTGTCAGGTCCACATTAACCCTATCTGTCAGGTCCACATTAACCCTATCTGTCAGGTCCACATTAACCCTATCTGTCAGGTCCACATTAACCCTTACTCTATCTGTCAGGTCCACATTAACCCTTACTCTATCTGTCAGGTCACATTAACCCTTACCCTATCTGTCAGGTCCACATTAACCCTTACCCTATCTGTCAGGTCCACATTAACCCTATCTGTCAGGTCCACATTAACCCTATCTGTCAGGTCCACATTAACCCTATCTGTCAGGTCCACATTAACCCTATCTGTCAGGTCCACATTAACCCTATCTGTCAGGTCCACATTAACCCTATCTGTCAGGTCCACATTAACCCTTACTCTCTCTGTCAGGTCCACATTAACCCTATCTGTCAGGTCCACATTAACCCTTACTCTATCTGTCAGGTCCACATTAACCCTATCTGTCAGGTCCACATTAACCCTTACTCTATCTGTCAGGTCCACATTAACCCTTACTCTATCTGTCAGGTCCACATTAACCCTATCTGTCAGGTCCACATTAACCCTATCTGTCAGGTCCACATTAACCCTATCTGTCAGGTCCACATTACCCCTATCTGTCAGGTCCACATTACCCCTATCTGTCAGGTCCACATTAACCCTATCTGTCAGGTCCACATTAACCCTATCTGTCAGGTCCACATTAACCCTTACCCTATCTGTCAGGTCCACATTAACCCTATCTGTCAGGTCCACATTAACCCTATCTGTCAGGACCACATTAACCCTTACCCTATCTGTCAGGTCACACATTAACCCTATCTGTCAGGTCACACATTAACCCTATCTGTCAGGTCACACATTAACCCTATCTGTCAGGTCCACATTAACCCTATCTGTCAGGTCCACATTAACCCTTACCCTATCTGTCAGGTCCACATTAACCCTATCTGTCAGGTCCACATTAACCCTATCTGTCAGGTCCACATTAACCCTATCTGTCAGGTCCACATTAACCCTATCTGTCAGGACCACATTAACCCTTACTCTATCTGTCAGGTCCACATTAACCCTATCTGTCAGGTCCACATTAACCCTATCTGTCAGGTCCACATTAACCCTATCTGTCAGGTCCACATTAACCCTATCTGTCAGGTCCACATTAACCCTATCTGTCAGGTCCACATTAACCCTATCTGTCAGGTCCACATTAACCCTATCTGTCAGGTCCACATTAACCCCATCTGTCAGGTCCACATTAACCCTATCTGTCAGGTCCACATTAACCCTATCTGTCAGGTCCACATTAACCCTTACTCTATCTGTCAGGTCCACATTAACCCTATCTGTCAGGTCCACATTAAACCTATCTGTCAGGTCCACATTAACCCTATCTGTCAGGTCCACATTAACCCTTACTCTATCTGTCAGGTCCACATTAACCCTTACTCTATCTGTCAGGTCCACATTAACCCTATCTGTCAGGTCCACATTAACCCTATCTGTCAGGTCCACATTAACCCTATCTGTCAGGACCACATTAACCCTTACTCTATCTGTCAGGTCCACATTAACCCTATCTGTCAGGTCCACATTAACCCTATCTGTCAGGTCCACATTAACCTATCTGTCAGGTCCACATTAACCCTTACCCTATCTGTCAGGTCCACATTAACCCTATCTGTCAGGTCCACATTAACCCTTACCCTATCTGTCAGGTCCACATTAACCCTTACTCTATCTGTCAGGTCCACATTAACCCTATCTGTCAGGTCCACATTAACCCTATCTGTCAGGTCCACATTAACCCTATCTGTCAGGTCCACATTAACCCTATCTGTCAGGTCCACATTAACCCTTACCCTATCTGTCAGGTCCACATTAACCCTATCTGTCAGGTCCACATTAACCCTATCTGTCAGGTCCACATTAACCCTTACTCTATCTGTCAGGTCCACATTAACCCTATCTGTCAGGTCCACATTAACCCTATCTGTCAGGTCCACATTAACCCTATCTGTCAGGTCCACATTAACCCTTACTCTATCTGTCAGGTCCACATTAACCCTATCTGTCAGGTCCACATTAACCCTATCTGTCAGGTCCACATTAACCCTATCTGTCAGGTCCACATTAACCCTTACTCTATCTGTCAGGTCCACATTAACCCTTACTCTATCTGTCAGGTCCACATTAACCCTTACTCTATCTGTCAGGTCCACATTAACCCTATCTGTCAGGTCCACATTAACCCTATCTGTCAGGTCCACATTAACCCTATCTGTCAGGTCCACATTAACCCTATCTGTCAGGTCCACATTAACCCTTACCCTATCTGTCAGGTCCACATTAACCCTTACCCTATCTGTCAGGTCCACATTAACCCTATCTGTCAGGTCCACATTAACCCTATCTGTCAGGTCCACATTAACCCTATCTGTCAGGTCCACATTAACCCTATCTGTCAGGTCCACATTAACCCTATCTGTCAGGTCCACATTAACCCTATCTGTCAGGTCCACATTAACCCTATCTGTCAGGTCCACATTAACCCTATCTGTCAGGTCCACATTAACCCTATCTGTCAGGTCCACATTAACCCTATCTGTCAGGACCACATTAACCCTTACTCTATCTGTCAGGTCCACATTAACCCTATCTGTCAGGTCCACATTAAACCTTACCTTATCTGTCAGGTCCACATTAACCCTTACCTTAACTGTCAGGTCCACATTAACCCTATCTGTCAGGTCCACATTAACCCTTACCCTATCTGTCAGGTCCACATTAACCCTATCTGTCAGGTCCACATTAACCCTTACCCTATCTGTCAGGTCCACATTAACCCTTACCCTATCTGTCAGGTCCACATTAACCCTATCTGTCAGGTCCACATTAACCCTATCTGTCAGGTCAACATTAACCCTATCTGTCAGGTCCACATTAACCCTTACCCTATCTGTCAGGTCCACATTAACCCTATCTGTCAGGTCCACATTAACCCTATCTGTCAGGTCCACATTAACCCTATCTGTCAGGTCCACATTAACCCTATCTGTCAGGTCCACATTAACCCTTACCTTAACTGTCAGGTCCACATTAACCCTATCTGTCAGGTCCACATTAACCCTATCTGTCAGGTCCACATTAACCCTTACCCTATCTGTCAGGACCACATTAACCCTTACTCTATCTGTCAGGTCCACATTAAACCTTACCTGTCAGGTCCACATTAACCCTTACCTTAACTGTCAGGTCCACATTAACCCTATCTGTCAGGTCCACATTAACCCTATCTGTCAGGTCCACATTAACCCTATCCCTATCTGTCAGGTCCACATTAACCCTATCCCTATCTGTCAGGTCCACATTAACCCTATCTGTCAGGTCCACATTAACCCTATCTGTCAGGTCCACATTAACCCTATCTGTCAGGTCCACATTAACCCTATCTGTCAGGTCCACATTAAACCTTACCCTATCTGTCAGGTCCACATTAACCCTTACCTTAACTGTCAGGTCCACATTAACCCTATCTGTCAGGTCCACATTAACCCTATCTGTCAGGTCCACATTAACCCTATCTGTCAGGTCCACATTAACCCTATCTGTCAGGTCCACATTAACCCTTACCCTATCTGTCAGGTCCACATTAACCCTATCTGTCAGGTCCACATTAACCCTTACCCTATCTGTCAGGTCCACATTAACCCTATCTGTCAGGTCCACATTAACCCTATCTGTCAGGTCCACATTAACCCTTACCCTATCTGTCAGGTCCACATTAACCCTATCTGTCAGGTCCACATTAACCCTTACCCTATCTGTCAGGTCCACATTAACCCTTACCCTATCTGTCAGGTCCACATTAACCCTTACCCTATCTGTCAGGTCCACATTAACCCTTACCCTATCTGTCAGGTCCACATTAACCCTATCTGTCAGGTCCACATTAACCCTATCTGTCAGGTCCACATTAACCCTATCTGTCAGGTCCACATTAACCCTATCTGTCAGGTCCACATTAACCCTATCTGTCAGGTCCACATTAACCCTATCTGTCAGGTCCACATTAACCCTATCTGTCAGGTCCACATTAACCCTTACTCTATCTGTCAGGTCCACATTAACCCTTACTCTATCTGTCAGGACCACATTAACCCTTACCCTATCTGTCAGGTCCACATTAACCCTTACCCTATCTGTCAGGTCCACATTAACCCTATCTGTCAGGTCCACATTAACCCTATCTATCAGGTCCACATTAACCCTATCTGTCAGGTCCACATTAACCCTATCTGTCAGGTCCACATTAACCCTATCTGTCAGGTCCACATTAACCCTATCTGTCAGGTCCACATTAACCCTTACTCTCTCTGTCAGGTCCACATTAACCCTATCTGTCAGGTCCACATTAACCCTTACTCTATCTGTCAGGTCCACATTAACCCTATCTGTCAGGAACACATTAACCCTTACTCTATCTGTCAGGTCCACATTAACCCTTACTCTATCTGTCAGGTCCACATTAACCCTATCTGTCAGGTCCACATTAACCCTATCTGTCAGGTCCACATTACCCCTATCTGTCAGGTCCACATTACCCCTATCTGTCAGGTCCACATTACCCCTATCTGTCAGGTCCACATTACCCCTATCTGTCAGGACCACATTAACCCTATCTGTCAGGACCACATTAACCCTTACCCTATCTGTCAGGTCCACATTAACCCTATCTGTCAGGTCCACATTAACCCTATCTGTCAGGACCACATTAACCCTTACCCTATCTGTCAGGTCCACATTAACCCTATCTGTCAGGTCCACATTAACCCTATCTGTCAGGTCCACATTAACCCTATCTGTCAGGTCCACATTAACCCTATCTGTCAGGTCCACATTAACCCTTACCCTATCTGTCAGGTCCACATTAACCCTATCTGTCAGGTCCACATTAACCCTATCTGTCAGGTCCACATTAACCCTATCTGTCAGGTCCACATTAACCCTATCTGTCAGGTCCACATTAACCCTTACTCTATCTGTCAGGTCCACATTAACCCTATCTGTCAGGTCCACATTAACCCTATCTGTCAGGTCCACATTAACCCTATCTGTCAGGTCCACATTAACCCTATCTGTCAGGTCCACATTAACCCTATCTGTCAGGTCCACATTAACCCTATCTGTCAGGTCCACATTAACCCTATCTGTCAGGTCCACATTAACCCTATCTGTCAGGTCCACATTAACCCTATCTGTCAGGTCCACATTAACCCTATCTGTCAGGTCCACATTAACCCTTACTCTATCTGTCAGGTCCACATTAACCCTATCTGTCAGGTCCACATTAAACCTATCTGTCAGGTCCACATTAACCCTATCTGTCAGGTCCACATTAACCCTTACTCTATCTGTCAGGTCCACATTAACCCTTACTCTATCTGTCAGGTCCACATTAACCCTATCTGTCAGGTCCACATTAACCCTATCTGTCAGGTCCACATTAACCCTATCTGTCAGGTCCACATTAACCCTTACTCTATCTGTCAGGTCCACATTAACCCTATCTGTCAGGTCCACATTAACCCTATCTGTCAGGTCCACATTAAACCTATCTGTCAGGTCCACATTAACCCTTACCCTATCTGTCAGGTCCACATTAACCCTATCTGTCAGGTCCACATTAACCCTTACCCTATCTGTCAGGTCCACATTAACCCTTACTCTATCTGTCAGGTCCACATTAACCCTATCTGTCAGGTCCACATTAACCCTATCTGTCAGGTCCACATTAACCCTATCTGTCAGGTCCACATTAACCCTATCTGTCAGGACCACATTAACCCTTACCCTATCTGTCAGGTCCACATTAACCCTATCTGTCAGGTCCACATTAACCCTATCTGTCAGGTCCACATTAACCCTTACTCTATCTGTCAGGTCCACATTAACCCTATCTGTCAGGTCCACATTAACCCTATCTGTCAGGTCCACATTAACCCTATCTGTCAGGACCACATTAACCCTTACTCTATCTGTCAGGTCCACATTAACCCTATCTGTCAGGTCCACATTAACCCTATCTGTCAGGTCCACATTAACCCTATCTGTCAGGTCCACATTAACCCTTACTCTATCTGTCAGGTCCACATTAACCCTTACTCTATCTGTCAGGTCCACATTAACCCTTACTCTATCTGTCAGGTCCACATTAACCCTATCTGTCAGGTCCACATTAACCCTATCTGTCAGGTCCACATTAACCCTATCTGTCAGGTCCACATTAACCCTTACCCTATCTGTCAGGTCCACATTAACCCTTACCCTATCTGTCAGGTCCACATTAACCCTATCTGTCAGGTCCACATTAACCCTATCTGTCAGGTCCACATTAACCCTATCTGTCAGGTCCACATTAACCCTATCTGTCAGGTCCACATTAACCCTATCTGTCAGGTCCACATTAACCCTATCTGTCAGGTCCACATTAACCCTATCTGTCAGGTCCACATTAACCCTATCTGTCAGGTCCACATTAACCCTATCTGTCAGGTCCACATTAACCCTATCTGTCAGGTCCACATTAACCCTTACTCTATCTGTCAGGTCCACATTAACCCTATCTGTCAGGTCCACATTAAACCTTACCTTATCTGTCAGGTCCACATTAACCCTTACCTTAACTGTCAGGTCCACATTAACCCTATCTGTCAGGTCCACATTAACCCTTACCCTATCTGTCAGGTCCACATTAACCCTATCTGTCAGGTCCACATTAACCCTTACCCTATCTGTCAGGTCCACATTAACCCTTACCCTATCTGTCAGGTCCACATTAACCCTATCTGTCAGGTCCACATTAACCCTATCTGTCAGGTCCACATTAACCCTATCTGTCAGGTCCACATTAACCCTTACCCTATCTGTCAGGTCCACATTAACCCTATCTGTCAGGTCCACATTAACCCTATCTGTCAGGTCCACATTAACCCTATCTGTCAGGTCCACATTAACCCTATCTGTCAGGTCCACATTAACCCTTACCTGTCAGGTCCACATTAACCCTTACCTTAACTGTCAGGTCCACATTAACCCTATCTGTCAGGTCCACATTAACCCTATCTGTCAGGTCCACATTAACCCTTACCCTATCTGTCAGGTCCACATTAACCCTTACTCTATCTGTCAGGTCCACATTAACCCTATCTGTCAGGTCCACATTAACCCTTACCTTATCTGTCAGGTCCACATTAACCCTATCTGTCAGGTCCACATTAACCCTATCTGTCAGGTCCACATTAACCCTATCCCTATCTGTCAGGTCCACATTAACCCTATCCCTATCTGTCAGGTCCACATTAACCCTATCCCTATCTGTCAGGTCCACATTAACCCTATCTGTCAGGTCCACATTAACCCTATCTGTCAGGTCCACATTAACCCTATCTGTCAGGTCCACATTAACCCTATCTGTCAGGTCCACATTAACCCTATCTGTCAGGTCCACATTAACCCTTACTCTATCTGTCAGGTCCACATTAACCCTATCTGTCAGGTCCACATTAACCTTACCTTATCTGTCAGGTCCACATTAACCCTTACCTTATCTGTCAGGTCCACATTAACCCTTACCCTATCTGTCAGGTCCACATTAACCCTATCTGTCAGGTCCACATTAACCCTTACCCTATCTGTCAGGTCCACATTAACCCTTACCCTATCTGTCAGGTCCACATTAACCCTATCTGTCAGGTCCACATTAACCCTATCTGTCAGGTCCACATTAACCCTATCTGTCAGGTCCACATTAACCCTATCTGTCAGGTCCACATTAACCCTTACCCTATCTGTCAGGTCCACATTAACCCTATCTGTCAGGTCCACATTAACCCTATCTGTCAGGTCCACATTAACCCTATCTGTCAGGACCACATTAACCCTTACTCTATCTGTCAGGTCCACATTAACCCTTACCCGTCAGGTCCACATTAACCCTTATCTTAACTGTCAGGTCCACATTAACCCTATCTGTCAGGTCCACATTAACCCTATCTGTCAGGTCCACATTAACCCTTACCCTATCTGTCAGGTCCACATTAACCCTATCTGTCAGGTCCACATTAACCCTTACTCTATCTGTCAGGTCCACATTAAACCTTACCTGTCAGGTCCACATTAACCCTTACCTTAACTGTCAGGTCCACATTAACCCTATCTGTCAGGTCCACATTAACCCTATCCCTATCTGTCAGGTCCACATTAACCCTATCCCTATCTGTCAGGTCCACATTAACCCTATCTGTCAGGTCCACATTAACCCTATCTGTCAGGTCCACATTAACCCTATCTGTCAGGTCCACATTAACCCTATCTGTCAGGTCCACATTAACCCTATCTGTCAGGTCCACATTAACCCTATCTGTCAGGTCCACATTAACCCTATCTGTCAGGTCCACATTAACCCTATCTGTCAGGTCCACATTAACCCTATCTGTCAGGTCCACATTAACCCTATCTGTCAGGTCCACATTAACCCTATCTGTCAGGTCCACATTAACCCTATCTGTCAGGTCCACATTAACCCTATCTGTCAGGTCCACATTAACCCTATCTGTCAGGTCCACATTAACCCTATCTGTCAGGTCCACATTAACCCTATCTGTCAGGTCCACATTAACCCTATCTGTCAGGTCCACATTAACCCTATCTGTCAGGTCCACATTAACCCTTACTCTATCTGTCAGGTCCACATTAACCCTTACTCTATCTGTCAGGTCCACATTAACCCTTACTCTATCTGTCAGGTCCACATTAACCCTATCTGTCAGGTCCACATTAACCCTATCTGTCAGGTCCACATTAACCCTATCTGTCAGGTCCACATTAACCCTATCTGTCAGGTCCACATTAACCCTTACTCTATCTGTCAGGTCCACATTAACCCTATCTGTCAGGTCCACATTAACCCTATCTGTCAGGTCCACATTAACCCTATCTGTCAGGTCCACATTAACCCTATCTGTCAGGTCCACATTAACCCTATCTGTCAGGTCCACATTAACCCTTACTCTATCTGTCAGGTCCACATTAACCCTTACTCTATCTGTCAGGTCCACATTAACCCTTACTCTATCTGTCAGGTCCACATTAACCCTATCTGTCAGGTCCACATTAACCCTATCTGTCAGGTCCACATTAACCCTATCTGTCAGGTCCACATTAACCCTATCTGTCAGGTCCACATTAACCCTTACTCTATCTGTCAGGTCCACATTAACCCTATCTGTCAGGTCCACATTAACCCTATCTGTCAGGTCCACATTAACCCTATCTGTCAGGTCCACATTAAACCTATCTGTCAGGTCCACATTAAACCTATCTGTCAGGTCCACATTAAACCTATCTGTCAGGTCCACATTAACCCTTACTCTATCTGTCAGGTCCACATTAACCCTTACTCTATCTGTCAGGTCCACATTAACCCTTACTCTATCTGTCAGGTCCACATTAACCCTATCTGTCAGGTCCACATTAACCCTATCTGTCAGGTCCACATTAACCCTATCTGTCAGGTCCACATTAACCCTTACTCTATCTGTCAGGTCCACATTAACCCTTACTCTATCTGTCAGGTCCACATTAACCCTATCTGTCAGGTCCACATTAACCCTATCTGTCAGGTCCACATTAACCCTATCTGTCAGGTCCACATTAACCCTATCTGTCAGGTCCACATTAACCCTATCTGTCAGGTCCACATTAACCCTATCTGTCAGGTCCACATTAACCCTATCTGTCAGGTCCACATTAACCCTTACCCTATCTGTCAGGTCCACATTAACCCTTACTCTATCTGTCAGGTCCACATTAACCCTATCTGTCAGGTCCACATTAACCCTATCTGTCAGGTCCACATTAACCCTATCTGTCAGGTCCACATTAACCCTATCTGTCAGGTCCACATTAACCCTTACTCTATCTGTCAGGTCCACATTAACCCTATCTGTCAGGTCCACATTAACCCTATCTGTCAGGTCCACATTAACCCTATCTGTCAGGTCCACATTAACCCTATCTGTCAGGTCCACATTAACCCTATCTGTCAGGTCCACATTAACCCTTACTCTATCTGTCAGGTCCACATTAACCCTATCTGTCAGGTCCACATTAACCCTATCTGTCAGGTCCACATTAACCCTATCTGTCAGGTCCACATTAACCCTATCTGTCAGGTCCACATTAACCCTATCTGTCAGGTCCACATTAACCCTATCTGTCAGGTCCACATTAACCCTATCTGTCAGGTCCACATTAACCCTATCTGTCAGGTCCACATTAACCCTATCTGTCAGGTCCACATTAACCCTATCTGTCAGGACCACATTAACCCTTACTCTATCTGTCAGGTCCACATTAACCCTATCTGTCAGGTCCACATTAAACCTTACCTTATCTGTCAGGTCCACATTAACCCTTACCCTATCTGTCAGGTCCACATTAACCCTATCTGTCAGGTCCACATTAACCCTTACCCTATCTGTCAGGTCCACATTAACCCTTACCCTATCTGTCAGGTCCACATTAACCCTATCTGTCAGGTCCACATTAACCCTATCTGTCAGGTCCACATTAACCCTATCTGTCAGGTCCACATTAACCCTATCTGTCAGGTCCACATTAACCCTTACCCTATCTGTCAGGTCCACATTAACCCTATCTGTCAGGTCCACATTAACCCTATCTGTCAGGTCCACATTAACCCTATCTGTCAGGTCCACATTAACCCTTACCTTAACTGTCAGGTCCACATTAACCCTATCTGTCAGGTCCACATTAACCCTTACTCTATCTGTCAGGTCCACATTAACCCTACCTGTCAGGTCCACATTAACCCTTACCTTAACTGTCAGGTCCACATTAACCCTATCTGTCAGGTCCACATTAACCCTTACCCTATCTGTCAGGTCCACATTAACCCTTACCCTATCTGTCAGGTCCACATTAACCCTATCTGTCAGGTCCACATTAACCCTATCTGTCAGGTCCACATTAACCCTTACTCTATCTGTCAGGTCCACATTAAACCTTACCTGTCAGGTCCACATTAACCCTTACCTTAACTGTCAGGTCCACATTAACCCTATCTGTCAGGTCCACATTAACCCTTACCCTATCTGTCAGGTCCACATTAACCCTTACCCTATCTGTCAGGTCCACATTAACCCTATCTGTCAGGTCCACATTAACCCTATCTGTCAGGTCCACATTAACCCTATCTGTCAGGTCCACATTAACCCTATCTGTCAGGTCCACATTAACCCTATCTGTCAGGTCCACATTAACCCTATCTGTCAGGTCCACATTAACCCTATCTGTCAGGTCCACATTAACCCTATCTGTCAGGTCCACATTAACCCTATCTGTCAGGTCCACATTAACCCTATCTGTCAGGACCACATTAACCCTTACTCTATCTGTCAGGTCCACATTAACCCTATCTGTCAGGTCCACATTAACCCTATCTGTCAGGTCCACATTAACCCTATCTGTCAGGTCCACATTAACCCTATCTGTCAGGACCACATTAACCCTTACTCTATCTGTCAGGTCCACATTAACCCTATCTGTCAGGTCCACATTAACCCTATCTGTCAGGTCCACATTAACCCTTACTCTATCTGTCAGGTCCACATTAACCCTATCTGTCAGGTCCACATTAACCCTTACTCTATCTGTCAGGTCCACATTAACCCTTACTCTATCTGTCAGGTCCACATTAACCCTATCTGTCAGGTCCACATTAACCCTATCTGTCAGGTCCACATTAACCCTATCTGTCAGGTCCACATTAACCCTATCTGTCAGGTCCACATTAACCCTATCTGTCAGGTCCACATTAACCCTTACTCTATCTGTCAGGTCCACATTAACCCTTAATCTATCTGTCAGGTCCACATTAACCCTATCTGTCAGGTCCACATTAACCCTATCTGTCAGGTCCACATTAACCCTATCTGTCAGGACCACATTAACCCTTACTCTATCTGTCAGGTCCACATTAACCCTATCTGTCAGGTCCACATTAACCCTATCTGTCAGGTCCACATTAACCCTATCTGTCAGGTCCACATTAACCCTATCTGTCAGGTCCACATTAACCCTTACCCTATCTGTCAGGTCCACATTAACCCTATCTGTCAGGTCCACATTAACCCTATCTGTCAGGTCCACATTAACCCTTACTCTATCTGTCAGGTCCACATTAACCCTATCTGTCAGGTCCACATTAACCCTTACTCTATCTGTCAGGTCCACATTAACCCTATCTGTCAGGTCCACATTACCCCTATCTGTCAGGTCCACATTAACCCTATCTGTCAGGACCACATTAACCCTTACTCTATCTGTCAGGTCCACATTAACCCTATCTGTCAGGTCCACATTAACCCTTACTCTATCTGTCAGGTCCACATTAACCCTATCTGTCAGGTCCACATTAACCCTATCTGTCAGGTCCACATTAACCCTATCTGTCAGGTCCACATTAACCCTATCTGTCAGGTCCACATTAACCCTTACTCTATCTGTCAGGTCCACATTAACCCTATCTGTCAGGTCCACATTAACCCTTACTCTATCTGTCAGGTCCACATTAACCCTATCTGTCAGGTCCACATTAACCCTATCTGTCAGGTCCACATTAACCCTATCTGTCAGGTCCACATTAACCCTTACTCTATCTGTCAGGTCCACATTAACCCTATCTGTCAGGTCCACATTAACCCTTACTCTATCTGTCAGGTCCACATTAACCCTATCTGTCAGGTCCACATTAACCCTATCTGTCAGGTCCACATTAACCCTATCTGTCAGGTCCACATTAACCCTTACCCTATCTGTCAGGTCCACATTAACCCTATCTGTCAGGACCACATTAACCCTTACTCTATCTGTCAGGTCCACATTAACCCTATCTGTCAGGTCCACATTAACCCTATCTGTCAGGTCCACATTAACCCTATCTGTCAGGTCCACATTAACCCTATCTGTCAGGTCCACATTAACCCTATCTGTCAGGACCACATTAACCCTTACCCTATCTGTCAGGTCCACATTAACCCTTACTCTATCTGTCAGGTCCACATTAACCCTATCTGTCAGGTCCACATTAACCCTTACTCTATCTGTCAGGTCCACATTAACCCTATCTGTCAGGTCCACATTACCCCTATCTGTCAGGTCCACATTACCCCTATCTGTCAGGACCACATTAACCCTTCTCTATCTGTCAGGTCCACATTAACCCTTCTCTATCTGTCAGGTCCACATTAACCCTATCTGTCAGGTCCACATTAACCCTATCTGTCAGGTCCACATTAACCCTATCTGTCAGGTCCACATTAACCCTATCTGTCAGGTCCACATTAACCCTATCTGTCAGGTCCACATTAACCCTATCTGTCAGGTCCACATTAACCCTATCTGTCAGGTCCACATTAACCCTATCTGTCAGGTCCACATTAACCCTATCTGTCAGGTCCACATTAACCCTATCTGTCAGGTCCACATTAACCCTATCTGTCAGGTCCACATTAACCCTATCTGTCAGGTCCACATTAACCCTATCTGTCAGGTCCACATTAACCCTTACTCTATCTGTCAGGTCCACATTAACCCTATCTGTCAGGTCCACATTAACCCTATCTGTCAGGTCCACATTAACCCTTACTCTATCTGTCAGGTCCACATTAACCCTATCTGTCAGGTCCACATTAACCCTATCTGTCAGGTCCACATTAACCCTATCTGTCAGGTCCACATTAACCCTTACTCTATCTGTCAGGTCCACATTAACCCTTACTCTATCTGTCAGGTCCACATTAACCCTATCTGTCAGGTCCACATTAACCCTATCTGTCAGGTCCACATTAAACCTATCTGTCAGGTCCACATTAACCCTATCTGTCAGGTCCACATTAACCCTTACTCTATCTGTCAGGTCCACATTAACCCTATCTGTCAGGTCCACATTAACCCTTACTCTATCTGTCAGGTCCACATTAACCCTATCTGTCAGGTCCACATTAACCCTATCTGTCAGGTCCACATTAACCCTATCTGTCAGGTCCACATTAACCCTTACTCTATCTGTCAGGTCCACATTAACCCTATCTGTCAGGTCCACATTAACCCTTACTCTATCTGTCAGGTCCACATTAACCCTATCTGTCAGGTCCACATTAACCCTATCTGTCAGGTCCACACTAACCCTATCTGTCAGGTCCACATTAACCCTTACCCTATCTGTCAGGTCCACATTAACCCTATCTGTCAGGTCCACATTAACCCTTACTCTATCTGTCAGGTCCACATTAACCCTATCTGTCAGGTCCACATTAACCCTATCTGTCAGGTCCACATTAACCCTATCTGTCAGGTCCACATTAACCCTATCTGTCAGGTCCACATTAACCCTATCTGTCAGGACCACATTAACCCTTACCCTATCTGTCAGGTCCACATTAACCCTTACTCTATCTGTCAGGTCCACATTAACCCTTACTCTATCTGTCAGGTCCACATTAACCCTATCTGTCAGGTCCACATTAACCCTTACTCTATCTGTCAGGTCCACATTAACCCTATCTGTCAGGTCCACATTACCCCTATCTGTCAGGTCCACATTACCCCTATCTGTCAGGACCACATTAACCCTTCTCTATCTGTCAGGTCCACATTAACCCTATCTGTCAGGTCCACATTAACCCTATCTGTCAGGTCCACATTAACCCTATCTGTCAGGTCCACATTAACCCTATCTGTCAGGTCCACATTAACCCTATCTGTCAGGTCCACATTAACCCTATCTGTCAGGTCCACATTAACCCTATCTGTCAGGTCCACATTAACCCTATCTGTCAGGTCCACATTAACCCTATCTGTCAGGTCCACATTAACCCTATCTGTCAGGTCCACATTAACCCTATCTGTCAGGTCCACATTAACCCTATCTGTCAGGTCCACATTAACCCTATCTGTCAGGTCCACATTAACCCTTACTCTATCTGTCAGGTCCACATTAACCCTATCTGTCAGGTCCACATTAACCCTATCTGTCAGGTCCACATTAACCTTACTCTATCTGTCAGGTCCACATTAACCCTTACTCTATCTGTCAGGTCCACATTAACCCTTACTCTATCTGTCAGGTCCACATTAACCCTATCTGTCAGGTCCACATTAACCCTATCTGTCAGGTCCACATTAACCCTATCTGTCAGGTCCACATTAACCCTATCTGTCAGGTCCACATTAACCCTTACTCTATCTGTCAGGTCCACATTAACCCTATCTGTCAGGTCCACATTAACCCTATCTGTCAGGTCCACATTAACCCTTACTCTATCTGTCAGGTCCACATTAACCTTACTCTATCTGTCAGGTCCACATTAACCCTATCTGTCAGGTCCACATTAACCCTTACTCTATCTGTCAGGTCCACATTAACCCTTACTCTATCTGTCAGGTCCACATTAACCCTATCTGTCAGGTCCACATTAACCCTATCTGTCAGGTCCACATTAACCCTATCTGTCAGGTCCACATTAACCCTATCTGTCAGGTCCACATTAACCCTTACTCTATCTGTCAGGTCCACATTAACCCTTAATCTATCTGTCAGGTCCACATTAACCCTATCTGTCAGGTCCACATTAACCCTATCTGTCAGGTCCACATTAACCCTATCTGTCAGGTCCACATTAACCCTATCTGTCAGGTCCACATTAACCCTATCTGTCAGGTCCACATTAACCCTTACTCTATCTGTCAGGTCCACATTAACCCTATCTGTCAGGTCCACATTAACCCTATCTGTCAGGTCCACATTAACCCTATCTGTCAGGTCCACATTAACCCTATCTGTCAGGTCCACATTAACCCTTACCCTATCTGTCAGGTCCACATTAACCCTATCTGTCAGGTCCACATTAACCCTATCTGTCAGGTCCACATTAACCCTATCTGTCAGGTCCACATTAACCCTATCTGTCAGGTCCACATTAACCCTTACTCTATCTGTCAGGTCCACATTAACCCTATCTGTCAGGTCCACATTAACCCTTACTCTATCTGTCAGGTCCACATTAACCCTATCTGTCAGGTCCACATTAACCCTATCTGTCAGGTCCACATTAACCCTATCTGTCAGGTCCACATTAACCCTATCTGTCAGGTCCACATTAACCCTTACTCTATCTGTCAGGTCCACATTAACCCTATCTGTCAGGTCCACATTAACCCTTACTCTATCTGTCAGGTCCACATTAACCCTATCTGTCAGGTCCACATTACCCCTATCTGTCAGGTCCACATTAACCCTATCTGTCAGGACCACATTAACCCTTACTCTATCTGTCAGGTCCACATTAACCCTATCTGTCAGGTCCACATTAACCCTTACTCTATCTGTCAGGTCCACATTAACCCTATCTGTCAGGTCCACATTAACCCTATCTGTCAGGTCCACATTAACCCTATCTGTCAGGTCCACATTAACCCTTACCCTATCTGTCAGGTCCACATTAACCCTATCTGTCAGGTCCACATTAACCCTTACTCTATCTGTCAGGTCCACATTAACCCTATCTGTCAGGTCCACATTAACCCTATCTGTCAGGTCCACATTAACCCTATCTGTCAGGTCCACATTAACCCTATCTGTCAGGTCCACATTAACCCTATCTGTCAGGTCCACATTAACCCTTACTCTATCTGTCAGGTCCACATTAACCCTATCTGTCAGGTCCACATTAACCCTATCTGTCAGGTCCACATTAACCCTTACCCTATCTGTCAGGTCCACATTAACCCTTACTCTATCTGTCAGGTCCACATTAACCCTATCTGTCAGGTCCACATTAACCCTTACTCTATCTGTCAGGTCCACATTAACCCTATCTGTCAGGTCCACATTACCCCTATCTGTCAGGTCCACATTACCCCTATCTGTCAGGACCACATTAACCCTTCTCTATCTGTCAGGTCCACATTAACCCTTCTCTATCTGTCAGGTCCACATTAACCCTATCTGTCAGGGTCCACATTAACCCTATCTGTCAGGTCCACATTAACCCTATCTGTCAGGTCCACATTAACCCTATCTGTCAGGTCCACATTAACCCTATCTGTCAGGTCCACATTAACCCTATCTGTCAGGTCCACATTAACCCTATCTGTCAGGTCCACATTAACCCTATCTGTCAGGTCCACATTAACCCTATCTGTCAGGTCCACATTAACCCTATCTGTCAGGTCCACATTAACCCTATCTGTCAGGTCCACATTAACCCTATCTGTCAGGTCCACATTAACCCTATCTGTCAGGTCCACATTAACCCTATCTGTCAGGACCACATTAACCCTTACTCTATCTGTCAGGTCACATGAACCCCATCTGTCAGGTCCACATTAACCCTATCTGTCAGGACCACGTTAACCCTTACTCTATCTGTCAGGTCCACATTAACCCTATCTGTCAGGTCCACATTAACCCTATCTGTCAGGTCCACATTAACCCTATCTGTCAGGTCCACATTAACCCTTACTCTATCTGTCAGGTCCACATTAACCCTTACTCTATCTGTCAGGTCCACATTAATCCTATCTGTCAGGTCCACATTAAACCTATCTGTCAGGTCCACATTAAACCTATCTGTCAGGTCCACATTAACCCTATCTGTCAGGTCCACATTAACCCTTACTCTATCTGTCAGGTCCACATTAACCCTTAATCTATCTGTCAGGTCCACATTAACCCTATCTGTCAGGTCCACATTAACCCTATCTGTCAGGTCCACATTAACCCTATCTGTCAGGTCCACATTAACCCTATCTGTCAGGACCACATTAACCCTTACTCTATCTGTCAGGTCCACATGAACCCCATCTGTCAGGTCCACATGAACCCATCTGTCAGGTCCACATTAACCCTATCTGTCAGGTCCACATTAACCCTATCTGTCAGGTCCACATTAACCCTATCTGTCAGGACCACATTAACCCTTACCCTATCTGTCAGGTCCACATTAACCCTATCTGTCAGGTCCACATTAACCCTTACTCTATCTGTCAGGTCCACTTTAACCCTATCTGTCAGGTCCACATTACCCCCTATCTGTCAGGTCCACATTAACCCTATCTGTCAGGACCACATTAACCCCTTACTCTATCTGTCAGGTCCACATTAACCCTATCTGTCAGGACCACATTAACCCTTACTCTATCTGTCAGGTCCACATTAACCCTATCTGTCAGGTCAACACTAACCCTATCTGTCAGGTCCACATTAAACCCTTACCCTATCGTGTCAGGTCCACATTAACCCTTACCCTATCTGTCAGGTCCACATTAACCCTATCTGTCAGGACCACATTAACCCTTACTCTATCTGTCAGGTCCACATTAACCCTATCTGTCAGGTCCACATTAACCCTATCTGTCAGGTCCACATTAACCCTATCTGTCAGGTCCACATTAACCCTATCTGTCAGGTCCACATTAACCCTATCTGTCAGGACCACATTAACCCTTACTCTATCTGTCAGGTCCACATGAACCCCATCTGTCAGGGTCCACATTAACCCTATCTGTCAGGACCACATTAACCCTTACCCTATCTGTCAGGTCCACATTAACCCTTACTCTATCTGTCAGGTCCACATTAACCCTATCTGTCAGGTCCACATTAACCCTTACTCTATCTGTCAGGTCCACATTAACCCTATCTGTCAGGTCCACATTACCCCTATCTGTCAGGTCCACATTACCCCTATCTGTCAGGACCACATTAACCCTTCTCTATCTGTCAGGTCCACATTAACCCTTCTCTATCTGTCAGGTCCACATTAACCCTATCTGTCAGGTCCACATTAACCCTATCTGTCAGGTCCACATTAACCCTATCTGTCAGGTCCACATTAACCCTATCTGTCAGGTCCACATTAACCCTATCTGTCAGGTCCACATTAACCCTATCTGTCAGGTCCACATTAACCCTATCTGTCAGGTCCACATTAACCCTATCTGTCAGGTCCACATTAACCTATCTGTCAGGTCCACATTAAACCTATCTGTCAGGTCCACATTAAACCTATCTGTCAGGTCCACATTAACCCTATCTGTCAGGTCCACATTAACCCTATCTGTCAGGTCCACATTAACCCTATCTGTCAGGTCCACATTAACCCTAACCCTATCTGTCAGGTCCACATTAACCCTTACTCTATCTGTCAGGTCCACATTAACCCTATCTGTCAGGTCCACATTAACCCTATCTGTCAGGTCCACATTAACCCTATCTGTCAGGTCCACATTAACCCTATCTGTCAGGTCCACATTAACCCTATCTGTCAGGACCACATTAACCCTTACTCTATCTGTCAGGTCCACATGAACCCCATCTGTCAGGTCCACATTAACCCTATCTGTCAGGACCACGTTAACCCTTACTCTATCTGTCAGGTCCACATTAACCCTATCTGTCAGGTCCACATTAACCCTTCTCTATCTGTCAGGTCCACATTAACCCTATCTGTCAGGTCCACATTAACCCTATCTGTCAGGTCCACATTAACCCTATCTGTCAGGTCCACATTAACCCTATCTGTCAGGTCCACATTAACCCTATCTGTCAGGTCCACATTAACCCTATCTGTCAGGTCCACATTAACCCTATCTGTCAGGTCCACATTAACCCTATCTGTCAGGTCCACATTAAACCTATCTGTCAGGTCCACATTAACCCTATCTGTCAGGTCCACATTAACCCTATCTGTCAGGTCCACATTACCCTAATCTGGTCAGGTCCACATAACCCTAACCCTATCTGTCAGGTCCACATTAACCCTTACTCTATCTGTCAGGTCCACATTAACCCTATCTGTCAGGTCCACATTAACCCTATCGGTCAGGTCCACATTAACCCTATCTGTCAGGTCCCACATTAACCCTATCTGTCAGGTCCACATTAACCCTATCTGTCAGGACCACATTAACCCTTACTCTATCTGTCAGGTCCACATGAACCCCATCTGTCAGGTTCCACATTAACCCTATCTGTCAGGACCACGTTAACCCTTACTCTATCTGTCAGGTCCACATTAACCCTATCTGTCAGGTCCACATTAACCCTATCTGTCAGGTCCACATTAACCCTATCTGTCAGGTCCACATTAACCCTTACTCTATCTGTCAGGTCCACATTAACCCTTACTCTATCTGTCAGGTCCACATTAATCCTATCTGTCAGGTCCACATTAAACCTATCTGTCAGGTCCACATTAACCTATCTGTCAGGTCCACATTAACCCTATCTGTCAGGTCCACATTAACCCTTACTCTATCTGTCAGGTCCACATTAACCCTTAATCTATCTGTCAGGTCCACATTAACCCTATCTGTCAGGTCCACATTAACCCTATCTGTCAGGTCCACATTACCCTATCTGTCAGGTCCACATTAACCCTATCTGTCAGGTCCACATTAACCCTATCTGTCAGGACCACATTAACCCTTACTCTATCTGTCAGGTCCACATGAACCCATCTGTCAGGTCCACATTAACCCTATCTGTCAGGTCCACATTAACCCTATCTGTCAGGTCCACATTAACCCTATCTGTCAGGACCACATTAACCCTTACCCTATCTGTCAGGTCCACATTAACCCTATCTGTCAGGTCCACATTAACCCTTACTCTATCTGTCAGGTCCACATTAACCCTATCTGTCAGGTCCACATTACCCCTATCTGTCAGGTCCACATTAACCCTATCTGTCAGGACCACATTAACCTTACTCTATCTGTCAGGTCCACATTAACCCTATCTGTCAGGACCACATTAACCCTTACTCTATCTGTCAGGTCCACATTAACCCTATCTGTCAGGTCCACATTAACCCTATCTGTCAGGTCAACACTAACCCTATCTGTCAGGTCCACATTACCCTTACCCTATCTGTCAGGTCCACATTAACCCTTACCCTATCTGTCAGGACCACATTAACCCTTACTCTATCTGTCAGGGTCCACATTAACCCTATCTGTCAGGTCCACATTAACCCTATCTGTCAGGTCCACATTAACCCTATCTGTCAGGTCCACATTAAACCTATCTGTCAGGTCCACATTAAACCTATCTGTCAGGTCCACATTAAACCTATCTGTCAGTCCACATTAAACCTATCTGTCAGGTCCACATTAACCCTATCTGTCAGGTCCACATTAACCCTATCTGTCAGGTCCACATTAACCCTATCTGTCAGGTCCACATTAACCTATCTGTCAGGTCCACATTAACCCTTACTCTATCTGTCAGGTCCACATTAACCCTTACTCTATCTGTCAGGTCCACATTAACCCTTACTCTATCTGTCAGGTCCACATTAACCCTATCTGTCAGGTCCACATTAACCCTATCTGTCAGGTCCACATTAACCCTATCTGTCAGTCCACATTAACCCTATCTGTCAGGTCCACATTAACCCTATCTGTCCAGGTCCACATTAACCCTTACTCTATCTGTCAGGGTCCACATTAACCCTTACTCTATCTGTCAGGTCCACATTAACCCTATCTGTCAGGTCCACATTAACCCTATCTGTCAGGTCCACATTAACCCTATCTGTCAGGTCCACATTAACCCTATCTGTCAGGACCACATTAACCCTTACTCTATCTGTCAGGTCCACATTAACCCTATCTGTCAGGTCCACATTAACCCTATCTGTCAGTGTCCACATTAAACCTATCTGTCAGGTCCACATTAACCCTATCTGTCAGGACCACATTAACCCTTACTATATCTGTCAGGTCCACATGAACCCCATCTGTCAGGACCACATTAACCCTTACTCTATCTGTCAGGTCCACATTAACCCTATCTGTCAGGTCCACATTAACCCTATCTGTCAGGTCCACATTAACCCTATCTGTCAGGTCCACATTAACCCTTACTCTATCTGTCAGGTCCACATTAACCCTTACTCTATCTGTCAGGTCCACATTAATCCTATCTGTCAGGTCCACATTAACCCTATCTGTCAGGTCCACATTAACCCTTACTCTATCTGTCAGGTCCACATTAACCCTTAATCTATCTGTCAGGTCCACATTAACCCTTAATCTATCTGTCAGGTCCACATTAACCCTATCTGTCAGGTCCACATTAACCCTATCTGTCAGGTCCACATTAACCCTATCTGTCAGGTCCACATTAACCCTATCTGTCAGGTCCACATTAACCTATCTGTCAGGACCACATTAACCCTTACTCTATCTGTCAGGTCCACATGAACCCCATCTGTCAGGTCCACATTAACCCTATCTGTCAGGTCCACATTAACCCTATCTGTCCGGACCACATTAACCCTTACTCTATCTGTCAGGTCCACATTAACCCTATCTGTCAGGACCACATTAACCCTTACTCTATCTGTCAGGTCCACATTAACCCTATCTGTCAGGTCCACATTAACCCTATCTGTCAGGTCAACACTAACCCTATCTGTCAGGTCCACATTAACCCTTACCCTATCTGTCAGGACCACATTAACCCTTACTCTATCTGTCAGGTCCACATTAACCCTATCTGTCAGGACCACATTAACCCTTACTCTATCTGTCAGGTCCACATTAACCCTATCTGTCAGGTCCACATTACCCCTATCTGTCAGGTCCACATTAACCCTATCTGTCAGGACCACATTAACCCTTACTCTATCTGTCAGGTCCACATTAACCCTATCTGTCAGGACCACATTAACCCTTACTCTATCTGTCAGGTCCACATTAACCCTATCTGTCAGGTCCACATTACCCCTATCTGTCAGGTCCACATTAACCCTATCTGTCAGGTCCACATTAACCCTATCTGTCAGGTCCACATTAACCCTATCTGTCAGGTCCACATTAACTCTATCTGTCAGGTCCACATTAACCCTATCTGTCAGGTCCACATTAACCCTATCTGTCAGGTCCACATTAACCCTATCTGTCAGGTCCACATTAACCCTATCTGTCAGGTCCACATTAACCCTATCTGTCAGGTCCACATTAACCCTATCTGTCAGGTCCACATTAACCCTATCTGTCAGGTCCACATTAACGCTATCTGTCAGGTCCACATTAACGCTATCTGTCAGGTCCACATTAACCCTTTCTGTCAGGTCCACATTAACCCTAACTGTCAGGTCCACATTAACCCTATCTGTCAGGACCACATTAACCTACTCTATCTGTCAGGTCCACATTAACCCTATCTGTCAGGTCCACATTAACCCTATCTGTCAGGTCCACATTAACCCTATCTGTCAGGTCCACATTAACCCTATCTGTCAGGTCCACATTAACCCTATCTGTCAGGTCCACATTAACCCTATCTGTCAGGTCCACATTAACCCTATCTGTCAGGTCCACATTAACCCTATCTGTCAGGTCCACATTAACTCTATCTGTCAGGTCCACATTAACCCTATCTGTCAGGTCCACATTAACCCTATCTGTCAGGTCCACATTAACGCTATCTGTCAGGTCCACATTAACGCTATCTGTCAGGTCCACATTAACCCTATCTGTCAGGTCCACATTAACCCTTTCTGTCAGGTCCACATTAACCCTATCTGTCAGGTCCACATTAACCCTATCTGTCAGGTCCACATTAACCCTATCTGTCAGGTCCACATTAAACCTATCTGTCAGGTCCACATTAACCTATCTGTCAGGTCCACATAACCCTTACTCTATCTGTCAGGTCCACATTAACCCTTACTCTATCTGTCAGGTCCACATTAACCCTTACTCTATCTGTCAGGTCCACATTAACCCTATCTGTCAGGTCCACATTAACCCTATCTGTCAGGTCCACATTAACCCTATCTGTCCAGGTCCACATTAACCCTATCTGTCAGGACCACATTAACCCTTACTCTATCTGTCAGGTCCACATTAACCCTATCTGTCAGGTCCACATTGACCCTATCTGTCAGGTCCACATTGACCCTATCTGTCAGGACCACATTAACCCTATCTGTCAGGTCCACATTAACCCTATCTGTCAGGTCAACATTAACCCTATCTGTCAGGTCCACATAACCCTTACCCTATCTGTCAGGTCCACATTAACCCTATCTGTCAGGTCCACATTAACCCTTACTCTATCTGTCAGGTCCACATTAACCCTTACTCTATCTGTCAGGTCCACATTAACCCTTACTCTATCTGTCAGGTCCACATTACCCCTATCTGTCAGGTCCACATTAACCCTATCTGTCAGGACCACATTAACCCTTACTCTATCTGTCAGGTCCACATTAACCCTATCTGTCAGGTCCACATTAACCCTATCTGTCAGGTCAACATTAACCCTATCTGTCAGGTCAACATTAACCCTATCTGTCAGGTCAACATTAACCCTATCTGTCAGGTCAACATTAACCCTATCTGTCAGGTCCACATTAACCCTTACCCTATCTGTCAGGTCACATTAACCCTTACTCTATCTGTCAGGTCCACATTAACCCTTACTCTATCTGTCAGGTCCACATTAACCCTTACTCTATCTGTCAGGTCCACATTAACCCTTACTCTATCTGTCAGGTCCACATTAACCCTTACTCTATCTGTCAGGTCCACATTAACCCTTACTCTATCTGTCAGGTCCACATTAACCCTATCTGTCAGGTCCACATTAACCCTATCTGTCAGGTCCACATTAACCCTATCTGTCAGGACCACATTAACCCTTACTCTATCTGTCAGGTCCACATTAACCCTATCTGTCAGGTCCACATTAACCCTATCTGTCAGGACCACATTAACCCTTACTCTATCTGTCAGGTCCACATTAACCCTTACTCTATCTGTCAGGTCCACATTAACCCTTACTCTATCTGTCAGGTCCACATTAACCCTTACTCTATCTGTCAGGTCCACATTAACCCTATCTGTCAGGTCCACATTAACCCTATCTGTCAGGTCCACATTAACCCTATCTGTCAGGTCCACATTAACCCTATCTGTCAGGTCCACATTAACCCTATCTGTCAGGTCCACATTAACCCTATCTGTCAGGTCCACATTAACCCTATCTGTCAGGTCCACATTAACCCTATCTGTCAGGTCCACATTAACCCTATCTGTCAGGTCCACATTAACCCTATCTGTCAGGTCCACATTAACCCTATCTGTCAGGTCCACATTAACCCTATCTGTCAGGTCCACATTAACCCTATCTGTCAGGTCCACATTAACCCTATCTGTCAGGTCCACATTAACCCTATCTGTCAGGTCCACATTAACCCTATCTGTCAGGTCCATGGTAAAAGGATACTTTGGCATTTAGTCAGATGAACTTGTGGATACCAAGTCCATTATGAAGAAAGTTAGAAGTAGTTTTCCGAGCCAATGATAACTAGCGTTAGCGTATCTGCTAGCAGATACCCATAGACTTCTAGTCATTGCGCTAACACTTTTTAGCAATCTCAAATATAAAATATTTATGTTTAACCAAACACTCTCTTGGATACTACATGATTCCATATGTGTTATTTAATAATTTTGATGTCTAGACTTTTATTATACAAAGTACTCTAGAGAAGAATAAAAAATAAAGAAAAACACTGGAATGAGTAGGTGTGTCCTAGGTTTTGACTGGTGCTGTATGTTAGGCAGAGCCTGGAATCCACACATGCCTCTTCAATGTTAAAAGCCCACCATCTGCAGTTTCTCACTGCCACTTTTGAATTATAGAAGACAGTTGTTGAATCTATATATATCGGTATATCGCTGTGTTTAGTCTGTTCTCTTTCTTTCATCTCCGTGTTTTCGTGTACAAGGAAGAAATATTCCTCATACAATTCTGTTGCATGTGACGATATATCAACGACCCAGTTCTTAAACTTGTCGATTGAAAAGACAACGGACAGACTGACTGAACTACAGACAGACTGAATTACAAACAAACTGAACTACAGACAGACTGAACTACAGACAGACTGAATTACAAACAAACTGAACTACAGACAGACTGAACTACAAACAAACTGAACTACAAACAAACTGAACTACAGGCTGACTGAACTACAAACGGGCTGAACTACAGACAGGGTGAACTACAGACAGGTTGACTTACAGACAGACTGAACTACAAACAAACTGAACTACAGACAGACGGAACTACAAACAAACTGAACTACAGGCTGACTGAACTACAAACAAACTGAACTACAGACTGACTGAACTACAAATGGGCTGAACTACAGACAGGGTGAACTACAGACAGGGTGAACTGCAGATATGTAGGCATAACACAAACTCATCATTAGACTATTGTCTTTCTAAATTAAATCAACATCTTCACCTTCCTTATCATTCAGTTAGGCTTAATTTAAATTAAATTTTGAAATAAGTTAAGTTATTGTGAAGTTGAGAGATTGGCAAGAGTGTGCAAAGCTTTCATCAAGGCAAAAGGTGGCTACTTTGAAACATATTTCATATTTTAGATTCTTAACACTTTTTTGGTTAATACATGATTCAATAAGTGTTATTTGATAGTTTTGATGACTTCATTATAGAAAATAGTTCAAATAATAAATAAAAACCTCTTTGTAAAGACTATTATAATCTTTTTTTTACTTTCATTGCTTATTCAGGCCAAACGGGACGGTGCTTATTCAGGCCCACGGGGACGGTGCTTATTCAGGCCCACGGGGACGGTGCTTATTCAGGCCCACGGGGACGGTGCTTATTCAGGCCCACGGGGACGGTGCTTATTCAGGCCCACGGGGACGGTGCTTATTCAGGCCCACGGGGACGGTGCTTATTCAGGCCCACGGGGAGGGTGCTTATTCAGGCCCACGGGGAGGGTGCTTATTCAGGCCAAACGGGACGGTGCTTATTCAGGCCAAACGGGACGGTGCTTATTCAGGCCCACGGGGACGGTGCTTATTCAGGCCAAACGGGACGGTGCTTATTCAGGCCAAACGGGAAGGTGCTTATTCAGGCCCACGGGGACGGTGCTTATTCAGGCCCACGGGGACGGTGCTTATTCAGGCCAAACGGGACGGTGCTTATTCAGGCCAAACGGGACGGTGCTTATTCAGGCCAAACGGGACCGTGCTTATTCAGGCCCACGGGGACGGTGCTTATTCAGGCCCACGGGGACGGTGCTTATTCAGGCCCACGGGGACGGTGCTTATTCAGGCCCACGGGGACGGTGCTTATTCAGGCCAAATGGGACGTTGCTTATTCAGGCCCACGGGGACGGTGCTTATTCAGGCCCACGGGGACGGTGGTTATTCAGGCCCACGGGGACGGTGCTTATTCAGGCCCACGGGGACGGTGCTTATTCAGGCCAAACGGGACGGTGCTTATTCAGGCCCACGGGGACGGTGCTTATTCAGGCCAAACGGGACGGTGCTTATTCAGGCCCACGGGGACGGTGCTTATTCAGGCCCACGGGGACGGTGCTTATTCAGGCCCACGGGGACGGTGCTTATTCAGGCCCACGGGGACGGTGCTTATTCAGGCCCACGGGGACGGTGCTTATTCAGGCCCACGGGGACGGTGCTTATTCAGGCCCACGGGGACGGTGCTTATTCAGGCCCACGGGGACGGTGCTTATTCAGGCCCACGGGGACGGTGCTTATTCAGGCCCACGGGGACGGTGCTTATTCAGGCCCACGGGGACGGTGCTTATTCAGGCCAAACGGGACGGTGCTTATCCAGGCCCACGGGGACGGTGCTTATTCAGGCCCACGGGGACGGTGCTTATTCAGGCCCACGGGGACGGTGCTTATTCAGGCCAAAGGGGACGGTGCTTATTCAGTTCAAAGGGGACGGTGGCGTGTATTCATGAACGGAGGAAAAACAAAGCATTATTTCATAGGCATCAGAAGCAACTACTTCTTAAAATAAATACAAAATAAATTGAAAATGTGTCAACTGCAACATGTTTCAGTATAGAGTCAAGTATGGAGTTCCTGAGAATTAATAAGGGGCAGGCTGCTTTCCAAATGGCACAAAATTCCATACATAGTGCAATGGACCCTGGTCAAAAGTAGTGCACTATAAAGGGAATAGGGTCAAATTTGGGACACAGATTTTCATCTACTTCGTTTGGCATGTTCCACTTATGACACTCCTCTACATTCAAATCAAATCGAATCAAATCAAATGTATTTATATAGCCCTTCATACATCAGCTGATATCTCAAAGTGCTGTACAGAAACCCAGCCTAAAACCCCAAACAGCAAGCAATGCAGGTGTAGAAGCACGGTGGCTAGGAAAAACTCCCTAGAAAGGCCAAAATCTAGGAAGAAACCTAGAGAGGAACCAGGCTATGTGGGGTGGCCAGTCCTCTTCTGGCTGTGCCGGGTGGAGATTATAACAGAACATGGCCAATAATAATAAGGCAGAACAGTTGAAACTGGAGCAGCAGCATGGCCAGGTGGACTGGGGACAGCAAGGAGTCATCATGTCAGGTAGTCCTGAGGCATGGTCCTAGGGCTCAGGTCCTCCGAGAGAGAGAAAGAAAGAGAAAGAGAGAATTAAATTCACACAGGACATTGAATAGGACAGGAGAAGTACTCCAGATATAACAAACTGACCCTAGCCCCCCGACACATAAACTACTGCAGCTTAAATACTGGAGGCTGAGACAGGAGGGGTCAGGAGACACTGTGGCCCCATCTGAGGACACCCCCGGACAGGGCCAAAAAGGAAGGATATAACCCCACCCACTTTGCCAAAGCACAGCCCCCACACCACTAGAGGGATATCTTCAACCACCGACTTACCATCCTGAGACAAGGCTGAGTATAGCCCACAAAGATCTCCGCCACGGCACAGCCCAAGGGGGGGGGGGGGGCGCCAACACAGACAGGATGATCACATCAGGATGATCACATCCACTAAGGTGACGCAACCCTCCCAGGGACATTCCCCTGACAATACCTGGTGATACTCCTCTACCTGATGGTCCTCCTCTACCTGATGATACTCCTCTAACTGATGATACTCCTCTACCTGATGATGCTGCTCTACCTGATGATCCTCTTCTACCTGATGATCCTCCTCTACATTCTCCTGATGATCCTCCTCTACCTGATGATCCTCCTCTACCTGATGATACTCCTCTACCTGATGATACTCCTCTACCTGATGATACTGCTCTACCTGATGATCCTCCTTTACCTGTTGATACTCCTCTACATTCTCCTGATGATCCTCCTCTACCTGATGATCCTCCTCTACCTGATTATCCTCCTCTACCTGATGATACTCCTCTACCTGATGATACTCCTCTACCTGATGATACTCCTCTACATTCCCCTGATGATACTCCTCTACCTGATGATCCTCCTTTACCTGATGATACTCCTCTACATTCTCCTGATGATACTCCTCTACCTGATGATACTCCTCCACCTGATGATACTCCTTTACATTCTCCTGATGATACTATTCTACATTCCCCTGACGATACTCCTCTAACTGATGATACTCTTCTACCTGACGATACTCCTCTACCTGATGATACTCCTCTAAATTCTCCTGATGATCCTCCTCTACCTGATTATCCTCCACTACCTGATTATCCTCCACTACGGGATGACACTCCTCCACCTGATGATACTCCTCTACCTGATGATACTCCTCTACATTCTCCTGATGCTACTCCTCTACATTCCCCTGATGATACTCCTCTACCCGATGATACTCCTCTACCTGATGATACTCCTCTACCTGACGATCCTCCTCTACCTGACGATGCTCCTCTACCTGATGATCCTCTTCTACCTGATGATCCTCCTCTAACTGATGATACTCCTCTATCTGATGATACTCCTTTACATTCTCCTGATGATACTATTCTACATTCCCCTGACGATACTCCTCTAACTGATGATACTCTTCTACCTGACAATACTCCTCTACCTGATGATACTCCTCTACATTCCCCTGACGATACTCCTCTACAATCCCCTGATGATACTCCTCTACCTGATGATACTCCTCTACATTCTCCTGATGATACTCCTCTACCTGATGATACTCCTCTACCTGATGATGCTGCTCTACCTGATGATCCTCTTCTACCTGATGATCCTCCTCTACATTCTCCTGATGATCCTCCTCTACCTGATGATCCTCCTCTACCTGATGATACTCCTCTACCTGATGATACTCCTCTACCTGATGATACTCCTCTACCTGATGATACTCCTCTACCTGATGATACTCCTCTACATGATTATACTGCTCTACCTGATGATCCTCCTCTACCTGTCGATACTCCTCTACATTCTCCTGATGATCCTCCTCTACCTGATGATCCTCCTCTACCTGATGATACTCCTCTACCTGATGATACTCCTCTACATGATTATACTGCTCTACCTGATGATCCTCCTCTACCTGTCGATACTCCTCTACATTCTCCTGATGATCCTCCTCTACCTGATGATCCTCCTCCACCTGATGATACTCCTCCACCTGATGATACTCCTCCACCTGATGATACTCCTCCACCTGATGATACTCCTCCACCTGATGATACTCCTCCACCTGATGATACTCCTCCACCTGATGATACTCCTCTACATTCTCCTGATGCTACTCCTCTACATTCCCCTGATGATACTCCTCTACCTGATGATACTCCTCTACATTCTCCTGATGATACTCCTCTACCTGATGATCCTCCTCTACCTGATGATACTCCTCTACCTGACGATACTCCTCTACCTGACGATCCTCCTCTACCTGACGATCCTCCTCTACCTGACGATCCTCCTCTACCTGACGATCCTCCTCTACCTGACGATCCTCCTCTACCTGACGATCCTCCTCTACCTGACGATACTCCTCTACCTGATGATACTCCTCTACCTGATGATACTCCTTTACATTCTCCTGATGATACTATTCTACATTCCCCTGACGATACTCCTCTAACTGATGATACTCTTCTACCTGACGATACTCCTCTAAATTCTCCTGATGATCCTCCTCTACCTGACGATCCTCCTCTACCTGACGATCCTCCTCTACCTGACGATACTCCTCTACCTGATGATACTCCTCTACCTGATGATACTCCTTTACATTCTCCTGATGATACTATTCTACATTCCCCTGACGATACTCCTCTAACTGATGATACTCTTCTACCTGACGATACTCCTCTAAATTCTCCTGATGATCCTCCTCTACCTGATGATACTCCTCTACATTCCCCTGACGATACTCCTCTACAATCCCCTGATGATACTCCTCTACCTGATGATACTCCTCTACATTCTCCTGATGATACTCCTCTACCTGATGATACTCCTCTACCTGATGATACTCCTCTACATGATTATACTGCTCTACCTGATGATCCTCCTCTACCTGTCGATACTCCTCTACATTCTCCTGATGATCCTCCTCTACCTTATGATCCTCCTCTACCTGATGATCCTCCTCTACCTGATTATCCTCCACTACCTGATGATACTCTACCTGATGATACTCCTCTACCTGATGATACTCCTCTACAGTCTCCTGATGCTACTCCTCTACATTCCCCTGATGATACTCCTCTACCCGATGATACTCCTCTACCCCATGATACTCCTCTACATTCTCCTGATGATACTCCTCTACCTGATGATCCTCCTCTACCTGATGATCATCCTCTACTTGATGATACTCCTCTACCTGACGATACTCCTCTACCTGATGATGCTCCTCTACCTGATGATGCTCCTCTACCTGATGATCCTCTTCTACCTGATGATCCTCCTCTACATTCTCCTGATGATCCTCCTCTACCTGATGATACTCCTCTACCTGATGATACTCCTCTACCTGATGATACTCCTCTACCTGATGATCCTCTTCTACCTGATGATCCTCCTCTACATTCTCCTGATGATACTCCTCTACCTGATGATGCTCCTCTACCTGATGATCCTCTTCTACCTGATGATCCTCTTCTACCTGATGATCCTCCTCTAAATTCTCCTGATGATGCTCCTCTACCTGATGATCCTCTTCTACCTGATGATCCTCCTCTACATTCTCCTGATGATCCTCCTCTACCTGATGATCCTCCTCTACCTGATGATCCTCCACTACCTGATGATACTCCTCTACCTGATGATACTCCTCTACATTCCCCTGATGATACTCCTCTACCTGAAGATACTCCTCTACCTGATGATACTCCTCTACATTCTCCTGATGATACTCCTCTACCTGATGATACTCCTCTACATTCTCCTGAAGATACTCCTCTACATTCCCCTGATGATACTCCTCTACCTGATGATACGCCTCTACCTGATGATACGCCTCTACCTGATGATACTCCTCTACCTGATGATACTCCTCTACCTGATGATACTCCTCTACCTGATGATACTCCTCTACATTCTCCTGATGATACTCCTCTACATTCTCCTGATGATACTCCTCTACATTCCCCTGATGATACTCCTCTACCTGATGATGCTCCTCTCCCCGACGATACTCCTCTACATTCCCCTGACGATACTCCTCTACATTCCCCTGACGATACTCCTCTACCTGATGATACTTCTCTACATTCTCCTGATGGCACTCCTCTACCTGATGATACTCGTCTACCTGATGATACTCCTCTACATTCTCCTGATGATACTCCTCTACATTCCCCTGATGGTACTCCTCTACATTCCCCTGATGATCCTCCTCTACCTGACGCTACTCCTCTACCTGACGCTACTCCTCTACCTGACGATACTCCTCTACCTGACGATACTCCTCTACCTGACGATACTCCTCTACCTGACGATACTCCTCTACCTGACGATACTCCTCTACCTGACGATACTCCTCTACCTGACGATACTCCTCTACCTGATGATTCCCCTTATTGTAATGCTCATAATGTATCATCTCATGCTGCGTCCGAAATGGCCCTATGAACCCTGGTCAAAAGTAGTGCACTATTTAGGGATTAGGGTGACATTTGGGGTCAAAAGTAGTGCACTATTTAGGGATTAGGGTGCCATTTGGGGTCAAAAGTAGTGCACTATTTAGGGATTAGGGTGCCATTAGGGAGACAGACAATTCCTATTCAAGGTCAAGTCCCACTTGATATTGAAATAGTCAGCTATTAAAACAATGACATACAATTCTCAGTCTTTGTGGGACAACGGAACAGATGGAGGTGTACAGCCTCTGAACCCTAGTCGCCTACTGATACTATGATCCGGATTAATCTGCTGCTGCAGTCCAGTGGTTTTGCAATATGAAAAGCATTTCCTAAACATCATGCATCTAAGACATACATTTATGTTAATTCAAGACATGTCAAGGGATAATTGAGGCTTTTGATGTGAGGTATTGAAGATATTGTCAAAATAAGTGCATGTTTGGCTCCATAATAGCAAACTATCCTGAACATCGACAGTTGGATTTACTCCTCTAGTCATAACAAAGTTTGAGATTCCTCAGTAATTGTGGCTTTGGCAGAGATGGTTTTCAGTGGTTACATGTCAAATGGCACTCTATTCCCTATATAGTGCACTACTTTTGACCCCAAATGGCACCCTATTCCCTATATACGGCATTACTTTTGACTAGAACTCTTTAGGTCCATATAGGGGATAGGTTGCCATTTGGGGTGCATCCTCTGAGTCCTCAGAATGCCATCCATTCTCAATTCCAGAACAGCCAATTGACAACAGAATTTATTTCCTGATTAATGTCCCGGCCCCTTCCATTGGCTAACAGGCCTTGGAGACATGATAAATATCAGCATCAACATGGATAAACACTGATGTTATTATGGGCCTAGTGGGCATAGGATGGTTGTGGCTCCAATAACAATAAATGCTGTGGTTATTGTCATGGTGTTCATTGTTATGATAGGTTACCTGGCCTGCGCGTAAATGTAGGCTTATCAAATGTGTCCATTTGGCGGGGGGGGGGGGGGATCTGATACTCTTTGATTGCCTTAACTCACCATCAATGTGGAACTTCTTAAATAAAACAATTCTTCTCATAAAGCAAAGTTTTTACATCCACTGAGAATGACAACTATTCCTCAACGTGTCCTATTTGAGAAGTCTTTCCAGCCCTTTCCACCACTCAGCATGAATAGAGGGGAAAAAATGTCATGGAAAAAAAGCCGACCTGATTACTTCTTATCCCTTGCACAAATAGCCTACAGCTGTGTCTGCCTGTCCGGAGATCACTGGCACAGGAAACTCCCGTACAAAAGAAAAGTATGCAGTCTTCAAACTGCAGTAAAAGTGCAGTAACTGCAGTCGACTATGGTATTTTGGACTCAGTAATTGCAGAATAGCTGCAGTTACACTTCATAAGGGCTCTGAGGTTCCCAGAATATTTTAGAGCAAGCTTCAGGCTGGACCAAAGTTAATGTCAGGTGGTCTATGTGTAGCTGGTGTATAGGAGTCAGGCTCATGACAGCAGATCTGAGTAAATAAACTTATTTTACTCAACATAATAATGAATGCAATACAAAACAGAGCCCACAATAACAGACCTTCCTACATAGAAACAATCACTCACAAACAAACATGGAGGGACAGAGGGTTAAATAATGAACAGGTAATTGGGGGATTGAAACCAGGTGTGTAACAAAGACAAAACAAATGGAAAATGAAAAGTGGATTGGCATCGACCGCCGAACGGTCGACGTCACTGTTCCAAACTGTTCACTGTTCCAAACTGTTCACTGTTCCAAACTGTTCACTGTTCCAAACTGTTCCATGAAAGTGTGTATAAAAATGCTAACTGGCACACAGATCAGTAGAAATGGTAGGATAACTTGGCAGCAGTGGGCAGCGGGTCAGGTAGGGAATAGGGTTTTATTCTTCTCGTTTGGCTTTATTGGTCTCTGGCTCCCTCTTTAATAATTTGTGCGTCTTCATTTGTAATATCAGTGCTTAAAGCAAACAGACAAGCTCAGTAGCCAACATATAGTTGATTTATTTGTTGACCGATCAATTGGTTGAAAGAACAGACAACTCTTGGTCAAACAATATTTTGTTTTAGTCAGGGACAGTCCTAAATGATCTCTCTCTCTCTCTACGTGCTAGCTAACTGTAGCTTATGCTTACTGGACAAACGCCCTTCACTCATCAACCCCAGACTTGTCTCGTCATCATTACACACACCTGGTTCCAATCCCCACTCTATATATGCGCACTCTGTCATTCGTCTTTGTCGGTCAATGTAAATGTTGCTTGTTTTCCTGAGAGGAATCTCTCCTACTATTTCCTGAGAGGAATCTCTCCTACTATTTCCTGAGCACTTTATTATTTTGCACTTTGGGTTTCGTTCAGCTTTCATATATGATTCTTTAATAAATTCAGTAGTTCTAAACTGCCTCCTGCCTACTCTGATCATTTGATTGGGTGGACAACATGCCAGTTCATGCTGCAAGAACTCTGATAGGTTGGAGGATGTCCTCCAGAAGTTGTCATAATTAGTGTGTAAGTCTATGGAAGGGGAAGTATTGATGTCAATTTACCCAGAGGAGGACGGAAATAATCTAGTCCTTCGGCTACACCATGGTGCTACCATACAGAGTGCTGTTGAGGCTACTGTAGACCTTCATTGCAAAACAATGTGTTTTAATCAATTATTTAGTTACATGAATATATTAAGTATAGTTTTATCTAAAAAGGATTACTTTTTTAACATTTTTTTTTTCTTCTGAAATCCACTGAAGAGGATGGTCCTCCCGTTCCTCCTCTGAGGAGCCTCCACTGACGTACACTGTAGGTGTCTCCACTAGTTCTTCTAAACTATTGTCTTCTTGTAATATAAAACAGGTATAGAACTTCCTTCCTGTGGTTGTGGATTGCTCACCGCTGATTTTACTTGACGACCGGAGGGGAAATATGTATAGAGCCAGTCGTCTAAAATTAGCTTTGCCTTTAATTAGCCTCCATTCACTACTTTCAAACATCTCCAGTAGCTTTAAAAAAAAGTCCTTAAAATAGATCCTCATCGCTCCATAACTAAATGATGATGATGTCACTGTGGAGAAGATGGATGATTCTATACTTCCACACTGCTGCAATAATGAGGATGTCATGGATACATGCTGTATGTTGTAACGAGGAAAGTTATATTATAGAACATGTTTACTGAAGGTTGGAATATAAGATTATATAATTATATGTATATTACTGGTGATGATGTGTGTATACTGTACCGTGTCATTATACATTGTCAGACTGTGTCTGTCTCCTCTGAAGAAGTGTCTCGAAGCCCAGCTTGATTCAGTCCAGGATATACGGAGCCTGTGAGTCTACTCTGAAGAAGACTCTCGAAGCCCAGCTTGATTCAGTCAAGGATACACGGAGCCTGTGAGTTCTCGTCTCTAACTGCTGCTGTTGCCCCAGGCCATCCCTTGGAACCGCTCCCCTCAGAACACATATATATATATATATATATAAATGAGAGAGAGAGAGAGAGACAGAGAGACAGAGAGAGAGAGACAGAGAGAGAGAGACAGAGAGAGAGAGACAGAGAGAGAGAGACAGAGAGAGACAGAGAGAGAGAGACAGAGAGAGACAGACAGAGACAGAGACAGAGACAGAGAGACAGAGACAGAGAGACAGAGACAGAGAGACAGAGACAGAGACAGAGAGACAGAGAGACAGAGAGACAGAGAGAGACAGAGAGAGACAGAGAGAGACAGAGAGAGACAGAGAGAGACAGAGAGAGACAGAGAGAGACAGAGAGAGACAGAATGGATGAGAGAAGAGGGGGATAGAGGGAGGGATAACCCAGGGGCGTGAAGATAAATTAATCTAAAGAGGACACTAAAAGCTAAGCCAGAGGAGAGGGATGGTATTACTCCATCCATCATCTCACCCACTAGATTAGAGACAGATGAAGAGAAAAAGATATCCCTCCTTTCATCTTTCTTCCTCATTCTGTCTATCGGGCCTTGCAAAAGTATTCATCCCCCTTGGTGTTTTTACTATTTTGTTGCAATACAACCTGTCATTTAAATCGATATTTATTTGGATGTCATATAATAGACATACACAAATATATAATATATAATATATAATATATATAATATATAAAATATATTACATGTTGGTGAAGTGAAGCGAAAAAAATTACTTGTTTCAAAGAAAAATAATGTTCCCAAAGTAAACAGCATATTTCTCAGGACCAGATGCTAGAATATGCAGATAATTGACAGATTAGGATAGAAAACTCTAACGTTTCCAAAACTGTCAAAATATTATCTGTGAGTATAACAGAACTGATATTGCAGGCAAAACCCTGAGGAAAATTCAATCAGGAAGTGCATCTTATTTTGAAACCCTTCTGTTCCTATGCATGCCTATCCTCCATTTAAAGGGATATTAACCAGATTCCTTTTTCTCTGGCTTCCCTAAGGTGTCAGCAGTCTTTAGACATAGTTTCAGGCTTTTATTTTGAAAAATGAGTGAAAGATCACATTGCGTAAGTGGATAGGTGGGGGCTCTCAGAGTGAGTCTTTGCGCAACTGAGTAAAGCCGCCATTGTTCCTCCCGCTGTTATTGAAAAACCTACACACTCGGTTGATATATTAATCGAATATATATTTTAAAAACTACCTGAGGAATGATTATAAAAAACATTTGACATGTTTCTGTGGACATTATGAAAACTATTTGGAATTTCCGTCTGCGTTGTCGTGACCTCTCTTTCCTGTGGATTTCTGAACATAACGCGACAAACAAACAGAGGTATTTTGGGTATAAAAATAATCTTTATGGAACAAAATGAACATTTGTTGTGTAACTGGGAGTCTCCTGAGTGAAAACATCCAAAGATCATCAAAGGTAAACGGCTAATTTGATTGCTTTTCTGATTTTCGTGACCAAGCTTCCTTATGCTAAGTGTACATAATGCTATGCTAGGCTATCGATAAACTTACAAACGCTTGGATTGTGTTTTGCAATATTGCACTTGTGATTTCATGAATATGAATATTTTTTTGTAATATTATTTGACTATGCTATTCAGCGGTTGCTGACAAATGATCCCGTGACATGGATGGGTAGCGTCAAGAAGTTAACTTCAGAAGTCACATACTGTAATTAGTTAAATAAAGTCCACCTGTGTGCAAGTGTCACATGATCTCAATACATATACACATGTTCTGAAAGGCCCCAGAGTCTGCAACACCACTAAGCAAGGGGCACCACCAAGCAAGGGGCACCACCAAGCAAGCGGCACCATGAAGACCAAGGAGCTCTCCAAACAGGTCAGGGACAAAGTTGTGGAGAAGTACAGATCAGGGTTGGGTTATAAAAAAATATCAGAAAGTTTGAACATCCCACAGAGCATCCATTATAAAAAAAATGGAAACAATATGGCACCACAACAAACCGGCCAAGAGAGGGCCGCCCACCAAAACTCACAGACATTAATCAGAGAGGCAACAAAGAGACCAAAGATAACCCTGAAGGAGCTGCAAAGCTCCACAGCGGAGATTGGAGTATCTGTCCATAGGACCACTTTAAGCCGTACACTCCCCAGAGCTGGGCTTTACGGAAGAGTGGCCAGAAAAAAGCCATTGCTTAAAAAATATGCAAAGGTGTTTGATGTTCACCAAAAGTCATGCAGGAGACTCTCCAAACATATGGAAGAAGGTACTCTGGTCAGATGAGACTAAAATGTAGTTTTGGCCATCAAGGAAAATGCTGTGTCTGGCACAAACCCAACACCTCCCATCACCCCGAGAACACCATCCCCACAGTGAAGCATGGTGGTGGCAGCATCATGCTGTGGGGATGTTTTTCACCGGCAGGGACTGGGACACTGGTCAGAAATGAAGGAATGATGATGCTAAATACAGGGAAATTCTTGAGGGAAACCTGTTTCAGAGGTTCACCTTCCAGCAGGACAATGACCCTAAGTATACTGCTAAAGCAACACTCGAGTCGTTTAAAGGGAAACATTGAAATGTCTTGGAATGACCTAGTCAAAGCCAAGACCTCAATCCAATTGAGAATCTGTGGTATGACTGTACACAGATTGCTGTATACCTACGGAACCTGAGCAGTTTTGCCTTGAAGAATGGACAAAAATCCCTGTGGCTAGATGTGCCAAGCTTATAGAGACAAACCCCAACAGACTTGCAGCTGTAATTTCTGCAAAAGGTGTCTCTACAAAGTATTGACTTTGAATAGTTTTGCACACTCAAGTTCAGATTTTTTTTGTCTTATTTCCTGTTTGTTTCACAATAAAACATATTTTGCATCTTCAAAGAGGTAGGCATGTTGTGTAATTCAAATGATACAAACCCCCCCCCAAAATATATTTTAATTCCAGGTTGTAAGGCAACAAAATAGGAAAAATGCCAAGTTGGGTGAATACTTTCACAAGCCACTGTCTTTATTATCTGTGGCTTTAGATAACCACACAGGAAGAGGAAGTGTGGCTTTAGATAACCACACAGGAAGAGGAAGTGTGGCTTTAGATAACCACACAGGAAGAGGAAGTGTGGCTTTAGATAACCACACAGGAAGAGGAAGTGTGGCTTTAGATAACCACACAGGAAGAGGAAGTGTGGCTTTAGATAACCACACAGGAAGAGGAAGTGTGGCTTTAGATAACCACACAGGAAGAAGAGGTGTGGCTTTAGATAACCACACAGGAAGAGGAGGTGTGGCTTTAGATAACCACACAGGAAGAAGAGGTGTGGCTTTAGATAACCACACAGGAGAAAGAGGTGTAGCATTATAACCACACAGGAAGAGGAAGTGTGGCTTTAGATAACCACACAGGAAGAGGAAGTGTGGCTTTAGATAACCACACAGGAAGAAGAGGTGTAGCATTATATAACCACACAGGAAGAAGAGGTGTGGCTTTATATAACCACACAGGAAGAAGAGGTGTAGCATTATATAACCACACAGGAAGAGGAAGTGTGGCTTTAGATAACCACACAGGAAGAAGAGGTGTGGCTTTAGATAACCACACAGGAAGAGGAGGTGTGGCTTTAGATAACCACACAGGAAGAAGAGGTGTGGCTTTAGATAACCACACAGGAAGAAGAGGTGTAGCATTATATAACCACACAGGAAGAGGAAGTGTGGCTTTAGATAACCACACAGGAGAAAGAGGTGTAGCATTATAACCACACAGGAAGAGGAAGTGTGGCTTTAGATAACCACACAGGAAGAGGAAGTGTGGCTTTAGATAACCACACAGGAAGAGGAAGTGTGGCTTTAGATAACCACACAGGAAGAGGAAGTGTGGCTTTAGATAACCACACAGGAAGAGGAAGTGTGGCTTTAGATAACCACACAGGAAGAGGAAGTGTGGCTTTAGATAACCACACAGGAAGAGGAAGTGTGGCTTTAGATAACCACACAGGAAGAGGAAGTGTGGCTTTAGATAACCACACAGGAAGAGGAAGTGTGGCTTTAGATAACCACACAGGAAGAAGAGGTGTGGCTTTAGATAACCACACAGGAAGAAGAGGTGTGGCTTTAGATAACCACACAGGAAGAAGAGGTGTGGCTTTAGATAACCACACAGGAAGAAGAGGTGTGGCTTTAGATAACCACACAGGAAGAGGAAGTGTGGCTTTAGATAACCACACAGGAAGAAGAGGTGTGGCTTTAGATAACCACACAGGAAGAAGAGGTGTGGCTTTAGATAACCACACAGGAAGAAGAGGTGTGGCTTTAGATAACCACACAGGAAGAAGAGGTGTGGCTTTAGATAACCACACAGGAAGAAGAGGTGTGGCTTTAGATAACCACACAGGAAGAGGTGTGGCTTTAGATAACCACACAGGAAGAAGAGGTCTGGCTTTAGTTATCACACAGGAAGAAGAGGTGTACTGATACTATGCTGTCTATGCTAAACCTACTTTACTGAACCTGCTAGAAAAGTGAAGAAATAGTACAGATTATGTTTGGGGACAATATACAAATATTTAAAGCTACTAAGTGTAACGGTCGTCGTTGCATGAAGGATCGGACCAAAGCGCCTGATTTTTTTGGATCAACAAACACTCGAACAAAATAAACCAAGAGGGACAAAACCGAAACAGTCCTGTCAGGTGCAGAACACTAAACAGAACGACCCACAAAACACTGGTGGGAAAAGGCTACCTAAGTATGGTTCCCAATCAGAGACAAAGATAGTCAGCTGTCCCTGATTGAGAACCATACCCGGCCAAAACAAAGAAATTCAAAACATAGAAAAAAGAACATAGAATGCCCACCCCAAATCACACCCTGACCAAACCAAAATAAAAGAGCCATAAAAAGCTCTCTAAGGTCAGGGTGTGACACTAAGTGTATTTATTGGTTTCTTTTCATTTTGATAAGAGATGAAAATGCAATGAATTGAAGGTTATTTGTTGTATAAGAAAATATTAAGAATGAGTCATTAGATTTAGGGTGGGGTGTGTCGTGGGAAATTCTTTAAAAAATTGTTTCGTCTCAAACCACTGTGCTAGAGTGAAAATATGTGGCTATACGTTTTTTACACACACACACACACACACACACACACACACACACACACACACACACACACACACACACACACACACACACACACACGACATATTAAGTGTGTTCTTTCCAAGCATCACAGTAAACAGAATCACCCTTTTCTACACTTAACGTTTCACTCTGAGCTTTGACTGAGACTGAGTGCCAAATGGCACACTAATCACTAAATAGTGCATGGGCCCTAGTCAACACTAGTACCCTATAAGGAATGGGGTGCTATTTGGGATGTAAACCTGCCCCTCCGATCTTCCTAGTGCTGTGTTGACAAGAAGCACTACATCAGGTCATTCACTTTAACTTCCTCCTGTCTCTATAACTGTCACCGCAAGTGGGTCCATAACATTCCCCTATTCCCTATGTAGTGCACTACTAACCTTACCTTCCTCTTGTCTCTATACCTGTCACCCCGATTGAGTCCCAAATGGCACCCTATTCACTATATAGTGCACTACTTTTGATGATGGCCCATAGGGCTCTGGTCAAAAGTAGTGCACTATATAGGGAAAGGGGCTGATGTTAGCTCCACTAAACCTCAGGTGTGGTAGGTCGACAGACAGACAGGGATTAATTGCGGCGCCATGGATTGACGTTAGAGACGTGTCTCCTGGATAACTTTATTGATTAGGGATATCATGAATATGCAGAACATCATGTCTGGGACAGGAGAGGAGACTCTGAAAAGCAACGCAGCTGAATCCGAGTTGTGTACCTGCAAAGTCTGTTGTTTTCACAGTGGACAGAAGCTTTTAGGCATATGGTCCATTCATACCAGCTAGCTATACTGGTCTGGCCTGGCCAGGCATCCTCCATAATGCTGAAACCATGAAGGTGTAACACCATACTGTAACTAACTGACTGATGACACCAACAATAATCAGATATCTCATTTATTTATTTATTATTCTAAACGTAACGCTTGACTCAAAAAACACTGATGATTGGTAATGTTATGACATGAAGGAGCCTGGTTTCTCAGATTGTTAAAACAAAACCATTTTCCTGAAGTATTGTTTTAAGAGGTTCCCCATGTGATTAGCAGTGATAATGTAAAAATGCAGGTTTGTGAACCCTGCACCGAGAGACTGTTACCATGACAAACAACGCTGTGATTACAAAACTGTTGAGCTATGTTAGCCCTATTTTCTTTGTCACTCTGTTCTGCCTATTGCCTAGCTCTCTAACATTGGGATTTTTGTGTGTGTGTGTGTGTGTGTGTGTGTGTGTGTGTGTGTGTGTGTGTGTGTGTGTGTGTCTAGAACCAGCATAAAACCTCTCCGTCCTCTCCTGCAGCTCATTCATTCCCTCTACAGTAAAACCTCCACTGGGGGAACAAGACTCTACAGTATAACCTCCTCCTCTGGGGGAACAAGACTCTACAGTATAACCTCCTCTGGGGGAACAAGACTCTACAGTATAACCTCCTCCTCTGGAGGAACAAGACTCTACAGTATAACCTCCTCCTCTGGAGGAACAAGACTCTACAGTATAACCTCCTCTGGGGGAACAAGACTCTACAGTATAACCTCCTCCTCTGGGGGAACAAGACTCTACAGTATAACCTCCTCCTCTGGAGCAACAAGACTCTACAGTATAACCTCCTCTGGGGGAACAAGACTCTACAGTATAACCTCCTCCTCTGGGGGAACAAGACTCTACAGTATAACCTCCTCCTCTGGGGGAACAAGACTCTACAGTATAACCTCCTCCTCTGGGGGAACAAGACTCTACAGTATAACCTCCTCCTCTGGGGGAAACAAGACTCTACAGTATAACCTCCTCCTCTGGGGGAACAAGACTCTACAGTATAACCTCCTCCTCTGGGGGAACAAGACTCTACAGTATAACCTCCTCCTCTGGGGGAACAAGACTCTACAGTATAACCTCCTCCTCTGGGGGAACAAGACTCTACAGTATAACCTCCTCCTCTGGGGGAACAAGACTCTACAGTATAACCTCCTCCTCTGGGGGAACAAGACTCTACAGTATAACCTCCTCCTCTAGGGGAACAAGACTCCACAGTATAACCTCCTCCTCTGGGGGAACAAGACTCTACAGTATAACCTCCTCCTCTGGGGGAAACAAGACTCTACAGTATAACCTCCTTTTTTGTGTTATCACCTCATAATGTTTCATTTAGGGAAGTTTTTCTCAAACAGATTAAGCTTAGACCAAGACTAAAAAGCATTCTCAATGCAGATGCTCCATTGACAAAGCTCCTTTAATAACGTTATCCTGAATGACAGGCCCATCAAGCACCAATGTAACATGCAGGAGAGGAATGACACTGCATAGTGTCATGACATGTGATATTCCCTACGTCACAACTTGTCCTATAAGCCATGCTCTTTTGTTTCTCTGCGGTCGTGGCTGCCCTCCTGCTGCGTGTGTCTGTGTGACTAGGAACACTCTTCTTTTTGATCATCTACAATGCATCGTAAATAGGATGGCTGGTAGCCTAGTGGTTAGAGGATTGGGCCAGTAACCGAAAAGGTTGCCGGTTTGAATAACCTCAGACGTCAAGTTGACAAATCTGTCAATGCACCCTTGAGCAAGGCACTTAACCCTAATTTGCTCCAGGGTTACTGTACTACTATGGCTGACCCTGTAAAACAGAACCTATCTGGTGTATGTAACAATAAAATGGCACCCTATTCCCTATATAGTGCACTGATTTTGACCAGGGTCTATATTGGGAATAGGGAAGGGACTTGACTCGAGATGGCAACTGGAATTTTGTATCAAACTTAAAAGATTATAAATAAAAGAAAAAATGGCATATTAATATTGAAAATGCGATGGTTCTCTTTGAGGTTGAGGAGTACAGTGGTTCACTGAACTTCAGTTGTTGGGTTTTGACGTCTATGAAAATATGTAGAATAGACGAAGCTGATCTCGGATCATTCTGGATAAATTATTCTAAATTACTGCTAGACAACTTTGGAAGTAATGATTAATACTTTTGATGATTTAAAATATTTGATGGACTTCTGTGACTTCCTCCTTCCCAGAGGAAATGTACAGTGTGATTCCATGAGGAGCACGGAGACAGGACGTAGAAGCTAACGAGAAAATACAGACATGTTGAAAGAGAGATCAGGTCAGAGGGAATGAGAAAATAAAGACATGAGGGGAGATCAGGTCAGAGGGAATGAGAAAATAAAGACATGAGGGGAGATCAGGTCAGAGGGAATAAGAAAATACAGACATGTTGAAAGAGAGATCAGGTCAGAGGGAATGAGAAAATAAAGACATGTTGAAAGGGAGATCAGGTCAGAGGAAATGAGAAAATACAGACATGTTGAAAGAGAGATCAGGTCAGAGGAAATGAGAAAATACAGACATGTTGAAGGGGAGATCAGGTCAGAGGGAATGAGAAAATAAAGCTATCAGCGTGAGCCTCATTATTCTCTTGGCAGGGCTATGTTTAAATCAAAGGTCGGGAAGAAGAGACAAGGTGGTGGGTGAATGTGTGTGTGTGTGTGTGTGTGGGGGGGGGGGTAAGAATGTGTGTGTGTGTGTGGATCTGTCTAACACAGGAGGTTGGTGGCACCTTAATTTGGGAGGACAGGCTCGTGGTAATTACTGGAGCGGAATCAGTGGAATGGTATCAAATACATCAAACAGCCTGTAGGAACACTGGGAAGCCTGTGGGAACACTGGGAAGCCTGTGGGAACACTGGGAAGCCTGTAGGAACACTGGGAAGCCTGTAGGAACACTGGGAAGCCTGTAGGAACACTGGGAAGCCTGTAGGAACACTGGGAAGCCTGTAGGAACACTGGGAAGCCTGTAGGAACACTGGGAAGCCTGTAGGAACACTGGGAAGCCTGTAGGAACACTGGGAAGCCTGTAGGAACACTGGGAAGCCTGTAGGTACCCTGGGAAGACTGAAGCCTGTAGGAACCCTGGGAAGACTGAAGCCTGTAGGAACACTGGGAAGCCTGAAGACTGTAGACATCTAACAGAAGTGCTGGTGGAGAGGGCACATTGGGAATCCCCACAATGTCCGGGTTGTACCAGCTTGTACTGGTCCAAAGGCAGACTCAACCAGTTGGCTAACATGTTCATGTTGTCACCAATGGGGCAGTAAGTGGAGTTTGCATATGCTTCTGACACGCGGGGAAGATCCATGTCAGGCATGTCTCCATGGAGACAGTGGAGACAATATTTTCTGCCCAAAAAATATTTGTGGCCATTATTGGAGAACAGATGGTTTTAATATGTTATTTTTATTATCGCCATGTTAGTATTGTCATTGTATTGTTATCTATGTTAAATATGTTTGCCATTGATAATGTATGTGGGTAACACTGTCGATGCAAAGAAAGACTTTTTGAATACTAAAGTATTAAAGTAGAATTATAATTATCAATAGCTACTACTCTGACGAGTTGAGGCTTTATTCGAACCCATGGGGTCAAAGGGCAGTAAAAAAATAACCAAAATAAAGGCTGAGAGAACTTCTGGAGATGTATATCTTTTCATCCATGTTAGTCAGCGTTTTGGACTAGTGCTCTTTGTAACGTATACTGAACGTGACCAAAAACCAATACTGCCTGAAGACTGAGGCTACTGAGGGCTAAATAAAGGGGAAGTAATCAAGGTAATGATGCCAGGTGTGCATAATGTGGGTTGCCAGGACTGGTGGTTAACATCCCGGGAGTAGACATGACACTCTTCTTCTAGACAGGTTACATCAGTAATGAGTTAGAACATAACTTTTTTTTTTATCCCCAATATAGTATTTATTTATTATTTTTTTTAAATATAGTTTTTCCCCCAATATAGTATTACATTTTTATATTTTTCATTTTAAGGGGTAGATCAGCTTAGTATTGCAGAAAGATTGTTGCTTCCATCAATGTAATTGTCTGCATAATTTCCAATCCCTCACATATTTTTGGGGGTAAATATATATATATCAATATACATACACGTATGCATACAAATACACATATATACATACACATACCTATATAGATATACATACCTTTTTAAGAATATACCTTTATTATTCCCCGCAAACACTACCACCCTTCCCCCAATTGGAGTAAACTAATAAACACTTCTGCTTTTACCTTCAGTTTATATATCTTATACACATTTTACAGACACAATCTATTTTACAATAGTTATATATATATATATATATTTTTTGTCCTTCCTCTATTTCTGGTGTCCATTCTATTGGTAACTGTGTTATTTCACAACAGTTCTGAACCTATATACATTCTACAGATCCCGTATGTTTTACATTGGTTATCGTGTTATTAGTCCCACCGTTCAGCTCCATTCAACCCCTCCCATCTATCTCTCAACATCATCCATTTTGGATTTCTATTTGCCATATATTTTTCAACTGTGCTGTGATGCTTCACAAAACTACTGAACCTTTCTATTCTCATAGCTTCTACAGATTGGAAATCAAAAACAACATTTTTGCTAAAATTATTATTAAACTATTGACTGATTGACTATGGCTTTTCAAATCACCCAGGATTGCTATCTGCAGCGTTAGTTCTAGGCAAATGCTGAAATTCTTCAGCCATTCCTGGACCTGTGTCCAAAAACGAGCTACATATGGACAATACCAAAATAAATGATCTAAAGACTCTGCCTCTTCACAGCAGAATCTGCAGAGCTGGGAAGATTGTATCCCCCATATATATATATATATATATATCATTCTATTGGTTGCAAGAATTTTGTATAGTAATTTAAATAGAAAAATTCAAAGTTTTGAATCTGGTGTTGTTTTGCGTATCAATTCATAAACCATGTGCAAAGGAATGGGTACATCAAAAATCTCTTCCCAACTATGCACAGCAGTCAGTTTTTTGTTCCTTAAAATTTAATTAAATTGATATATGTTTTTATTTTATCACACTTTTCTTTAACCATTTTTCTTTAATACAGGGCCGACTTAATACAAGTTCCTTGGTTGTAATTTTGGGTAGAGCAGACATTTCCATATGTCTGTGTTAGCTGCATGTGTGACATAACTCCACCAGTCCTATTTATGATACCATTCACTAAAAGTATACCTTTTTTAAACATTTCTTCAAAAAATATTTTTTTTATCAATTAGTATATTTGAGTTTAACTACAATAGTTGTTGTATTATTTGTTCTGTCTTTTCAGGTGGATTAAACTGAAATTGCAACCAACCTTCTTGTAACGGCGTTCTTCGTTTGTCGAAAGAGAGTCGGACCAAAATGCAGCCTATCTGGTGAAACTACACAGAGACAGGAACAATCACCCACGAAATACAAAGTGAAACTCAGGCTACCTAAATACGGTTCCCAATCAGAGACAACGAGAAACACCTGACTCTGATCGAGAACCGCCTCAGGCACCCCCTACACTCGACACACCCCTAATCAACCACAATCCCAATGCCTACAAAAAAAACTATACGACAACACAATAACCCATGTCACACCCTGGCCTGAACAAATAATTAAAGAAAACACAAAATACTAAGACCAAGGCGTGACAGAACCCCCCCCCCCCCCCAAGGTGCGGACTCCCGGACGCACCTCAAAACCATAGGGAGGGTCCGGGTGGGCGTCTGTCCATGGTGGCGGCTCTGGCTCGGGACGTGGACCCCACTCCATAAATGTCATAGTTCCTCCCCTTCGCGTCCTGGGATAATCCACCCTCGCCGCCGACCATGGCCTAATAGTCCTCACCCAGAGCCCCACAGAACTGAGGAGCAGCTCGTGACTGAGGGGCATCTCGGGACTGAGGGACAGCTCGGGACTGAGGGGCAGCTGGTATACTTCCACTGGTAAGCCATCTAGCCCTGGAGTTTGGTATACTTCCACTGGTAAGCCATCTAGCCCTGGAGTTTGGTATACTTCCACTGGTAAGCCATCTAGCCCTGGAGTTTGGTATACTTCCACTGGGATGTCATCCAGCACTGGAATTTGGTATACTTCAACTGGTATGCCATCTAGCCCTGGAGTTTGGTATACTTCCACTGGGATGTCATCCAGCCCTGGAGTTTGGTATACTTCAACTGGTATGCCATCTAGCCCTGGAGTTTGGTATACTTCAACTGGGATGTCATCTAGCCCTGGAGTTTGGTATACTTCCACTGGTAAGCCATCTAGCCCTGGAGTTTGGTATACTTCCACTGGTAAGCCATCTAGCCCTGGAGTTTGGTATACTTCCACTGGTAAGCCATCTAGCCCTGGAGTTTGATATACTTCAACTGGGATGTCATCTAGCCCTGGAGTTTGGTATACTTCCACTGGTAAGCCATCTAGCCCTGGAGTTTGGTATACTTCCACTGGTATGTCATCTAGCCCTGGAGTTTGGTATACTTCCACTGGTAAGCCATCTAGCCCTGGAGTTTGGTATACTTCCACTGGTATGTCATCTAGCCCTGGAGTTTGGTATACTTCCACTGGTATGTCATCTAGCCCTGGAGTTTGGTATACTTCCACTGGTATGTCATCTAGCCCTGGAGTTTGGTATACTTCCACTGGTATGTCATCTAGCCCTGGAGTTTGGTATACTTCCACTGGTAAGCCATCTAGCCCTGGAGTTTGGTATACTTCCACTGGTATGCCATCCAGCCCTGGAGTTTTCTCAGCCTTAAAGGGTTTAATTGCATCAAGAAGTTCCTCCTCTGTAATTTGGCCTTCACATTAGTCTTTTTGTACAGATGTTAATTTTACATTATTATCCACACAATTAGCTACGGTTAGTGGAGATGGAGGAGACTGAAATGAAAACATATTCTTAAAGTACTTTACATCATCTTTCAAAATATCATTTGGTGAATCATGTGTGACTCCATCATTCATTTGGTGAATCATGTGTGACTCCATCATTCATTTGGTGAATCATGTGTGACTCCATCATTCATTTGGTGAATCATGTGTGACTCCATCATTCATTTGGTGAATCATGTGTGACTCCATCATTCATTTGGTGAATCATGTGTGACTCCATCATTCATTTGGTGAATCATGTGACTCCATCTTTGTAAAAAAATATTCTGGTAGCATTTCTATATTGAAGATTGAAAAATAATTTGGTGCATTTTTACCCATATTCCATCCAGTTCGTATTGTATTTATAATATACAGTATTACACTGGATCTTTCTTGAATAAGTTCCTCCATTTCTTTGTGTTTTTCCTCTTACTTATTCTGTGCCTCTATGGTACCGTTTTCATTGCTATCTATCTGTACTGTTAGTCCTTCAATTTCCTTTGTTAACGTGGACTCTTGATCTAAATTGCTTTTGTTTTATAGATGAGTACTGAATTTCATGGCCTCTAAAGACACATTTAAAAGTGCCCCATACAATAAGGGGATCTGCTGTACCTATGTTATGTCTGAAAAAGTCAGTTGTAAATTCTTCTGTCCTAGTTCTAAACAATTTATCATCTAGTAGTCTTAAATTCTTCCAGTAGTCTTAAATTCTTCTAGTAGTCTTAAAGTCTTCCAGTAGTCTTAAATTCTTCCAGTAGTCTTAAATTCTTCTAGTAGTCTTAAATTCTTCTAGTAGTCTTAAATTCTTCCAGTAGTCTTAAATTCTTCCAGTAGTCTTAAATTCTTCTAGTAGTCTTAAATTCTTCCAGTAGTCTTAAATTCTTCCAGTAGTCTTAAATTCTTCTAGTAGTCTTAAATTCTTCTAGTAGTCTTAAATTCTTCCAGTAGTCTTAAATTCTTCCAGTAGTCTTAAAGTCTTCCAGTAGTCTTAAATTCTTCTAGTAGTCTTAAATTCTTCTAGTAGTCTTAAATTCTTCCAGTAGTCTTAAATTCTTCTAGTAGTCTTAAATTCTTCTAGTAGTCTTAAAGTCTTCCAGTAGTCTTAAATTCTTCCAGTAGTCTTAAAGTCTTCCAGTAGTCTTAAATTCTTCCAGTAGTCTTAAATTCTTCCAGTAGTCTTAAATTCTTCTAGTAGTCTTAAATTCTTCCAGTAGTCTTAAATTCTTCTAGTAGTCTTAAATTCTTCCAGTAGTCTTAAATTCTTCCAGTAGTCTTAAATTCTTCCAGTAGTCTTAAATTCTTCTAGTAGTCTTAAATTCTTCCAGTAGTCTTAAATTCTTCTAGTAGTCTTAAATTCTTCTAGTAGTCTTAAATTCTTCCAGTAGTCTTAAATTCTTCTAGTAGTCTTAAATTCTTCCAGTAGTCTTAAATTCTTCTAGTAGTCTTAAATTCTTCCAGTAGTCTTAAATTCTTCCAGTAGTCTTAAAGTCTTCCAGTAGTCTTAAATTCTTCTAGTAGTCTTAAATTCTTCTAGTAGTCTTAAATTCTTCCAGTAGTCTTAAATTCTTCTAGTAGTCTTAAATTCTTCTAGTAGTCTTAAAGTCTTCCAGTAGTCTTAAATTCTTCCAGTAGTCTTAAAGTCTTCCAGTAGTCTTAAATTCTTCCAGTAGTCTTAAATTCTTCCAGTAGTCTTAAATTCTTCTAGTAGTCTTAAATTCTTCCAGTAGTCTTAAATTCTTCCAGTAGTCTTAAATTCTTCCAGTAGTCTTAAATTCTTACATTTCCAATATCCTCAAAACTTCAAGTCTTTCCACAGATGTTCAATGGGATTCAAGTCTGGGCTTTGGCCACTCAAGGACTTTCACATTCTTACTCTAAAGCCATTCCAGCATTACTTTGGCTGTATGCTTGGGGTCATCGTCCCATTGGAATGTAAATCTTCACCCCAGTCTAAGGTCGATTGCTCTCTGAAGCAGGTTCTCATCAAGGATTTGCCTGTATCTGGCTCCATTCATTGTTCCCTCTGTCCTTAGTCTCCCAGTCCCTGCCGATGAAAAGCAGCCCCATAGCATGACGCTGCCACCACCATGCTTCACAGTAGGGAATGTGTTAGACGGGTGATGAGCTGTGCCTGGTTTCCTCCAGATACTACGCTTTGCATTCAGGCCAAAGAGTTCAATGTTTGTCTTATCAGACCACAGAATTGTTTGCCTTATGCTCCTAGTCTTTGACGTGCCTTTTTGGCAACTAGGATTTCTGCATCACAACACTGAAGTGTAAAACGCCTCCAATTTTTTTAAATGGATGAGATCTTTATATATACACCAATTAGATCCTGTTTCAGTAATAATGATATCAGACCTTCTTGTTGCGTAGTATTACATATTGGTCAAGAAAATCTACTATAGGAAAAAATAAATATGCCTTATGCAGTCTCTTCACTATTTATTCAGTTGAAAAATGATGAATCAGAACTTTTTGACATGCAACAAACAAAATTATCTTGGTGTTGTACAAGCATCCACAATCAATCTATCAGGGCGTGATTTGTGACCATTGTGGCACAACAACCAAAACACATACTGATTATGAATATGTCTTTGAATAAAGAATACTTCATACTTACTCAGTGATGATAAAAAAACGACTTAAGTAATACTTTAACGTATTTGTACTTCAGAACTGTAATATTTTATGTTTCACAGAGTCAAATGAGGACATTGATCATATACAGTTGGCTGGGTTTGCTGTGCATTGGCAACACAGAACAGAAACCTCCAGTAAGACGAAGGGTGATGGTCTGTGTCCATTTGTCAATAACAGCTAGAGCACAATCTCTAATATTAAGGAGGTCTCAAGGTTTTGCTCGCCTGAGGTAGAGTACCTCATGATAAGTGTTACGCCCATCTCTTTGAAGAGGGAACGCAACACCCTGCTACAACTCAACTCCCCGTGAAGTGAAAGAGGGACTGTAGGTGTGAGTAAGGATGACAAAGGCAGAGAGAGTGGTACCGTTTACAAGGAATTTATTCTGTCACACGGTAATATGGGGAAAAGGGTCTGGACGGAACCAAAGAAGAAAGAAAGTACATCTCAAAGCCCCCTCTCCTACTTTACCTGCGTACCCACTACTCAGCTAATTTAGCACCACCTGGTGCCCTAACCAAAATACAGGGGGTGGTCCACCCAGGTCTTACCTAGTGTGCCTAGACAGTGAATACTACAGGTTATGTATGCCCGCGGGCCTCTTGCCTAAGCACTCCCTAGGTGCCTTTCCCTTCCCCCCTGGGAACAAATGAAACAGAATTATCCAAATGTAATTAAACAATTTCAAGAATCAAAAACACAGTTCTATTAGTACACAATCAGCAGCTCCAAAAAGACTTTACAAAACCTCTGAGCCACAACCAAGACAGGACATCAAATCAGCTCTCTCCCTCTCTCTCTGCAACAACCACAGACCATAACAGTCTCTGAGCCACAACCAAGACAGGACATCAAATCAGCTCTCTCCCTCTCTCTCTGCAACAACCACAGACCATAACAGTCTCTGAGCCACAACCAAGACAGGACATCAAATCAGCTCTCTCCCTCTCTCTCTGCAACAACCACAGACCATAACAGTCTCTGAGCCACAACCAAGACAGGACATCAAATCAGCTCTCTCCCTCTCTCTCTGCAACAACCACAGACCATAACAGTCTCTGAGCCACAACCAAGACAGGACATCAAATCAGCTCTCTCCCTCTCTCTCTGCAACAACCACAGACCATAACAGTCTCTGAGCCACAACCAAGACAGGACATCAAATCAGCTCTCTCCCTCTCTCTCTGCAACAACCACAGACCATAACAGTCTCTGAGCCACAACCAAGACAGGACATCAAATCAGCTCTCTCCCTCTCTCTCTGCAACAACCACAGACCATAACAGTCTCTGAGCCACAACCAAGACAGGACATCAAATCAGCTCTCTCCCTCTCTCTCTGCAACAACCACAGACCATAACAGTCTCTGAGCCACAACCAAGACAGGACATCAAATCAGCTCTCTCCCTCTCTCTCTGCAACAACCACAGACCATAACAGTCTCTGAGCCACAACCAAGACAGGACATCAAATCAGCTCTCTCTCTCTCTCTCTGCAACAACCACAGACCATAGCAGTCTCTGAGCCACAACCAAGACAGGACATCAAATCAGCTCTCTCCCTCTCTCTCTGCAACAACCACAGACCATAACAGTCTCTGAGCCACAACCAAGACAGGACATCAAATCAGCTCTCTCTCTCTCTCTCTGCAACAACCACAGACCATAACAGTCTCTGAGCCACAACCAAGACAGGACATCAAATCAGCTCTCTCCCTCTCTCTGCAACAACCACAGACCATAACAGTCTCTGAGCCACAACCAAGACAGGACATCAAATCAGCTCTCTCCCTCTCTCTCTGCAACAACCACAGACCATAACAGTCTCTGAGCCACAACCAAGACAGGACATCAAATCAGCTCTCTCCCTCTCTCTGCAACAACCACAGACCATAACAGTCTCTGAGCCACAACCAAGACAGGACATCAAATCAGCTCTCTCCCTCTCTCTCTGCAACAACCACAGACCATAACAGTCTCTGAGCCACAACCAAGACAGGACATCAAATCAGCTCTCTCCCTCTCTCTGCAACAACCACAGACCATAACAGTCTCTGAGCCACAACCAAGACAGGACATCAAATCAGCTCTCTCCCTCTCTCTCTGCAACAACCACAGACCATAGCAGTCTCTGAGCCACAACCAAGACAGGACATCAAATCAGCTCTCTCCCTCTCTCTCTGCAACAACCGCAGACCATAACAGTCTCTGAGCCACAACCAAGACAGGACATCAAATCAGCTCTCTCCCTCTCTCTCTGCAACAACCACAGACCATAACAGTCTCTGAGCCACAACCAAGACAGGACATCAAATCAGCTCTCTCCCTCTCTCTCTGCAACAACCACAGACCATAGCAGTCTCTGAGCCACAACCAAGACAGGACATCAAATCAGCTCTCTCTCTCTCTCTCTGCAACAACCACAGACCATAACAGTCTCTGAGCCACAACCAAGACAGGACATCAAATCAGCTCTCTCTCTCTCTCTCTGCAACAACCACAGACCATAACAGTCTCTGAGCCACAACCAAGACAGGACATCAAATCAGCTCTCTCCCTCTCTCTCTGCAACAACCACAGACCATAACAGTCTCTGAGCCACAACCAAGACAGGACATCAAATCAGCTCTCTCCCTCTCTCTCTGCAACAACCGCAGACCATAACAGTCTCTGAGCCACAACCAAGACAGGACATCAAATCAGCTCTCTCCCTCTCTCTCTGCAACAACCGCAGACCATAACAGTCTCTGAGCCACAACCAAGACAGGACATCAAATCAGCTCTCTCCCTCTCTCTCTGCAACAACCACAGACCATAACAGTCTCTGAGCCACAACCAAGACAGGACATCAAATCAGCTCTCTCCCTCTCTCTCTGCAACAACCACAGACCATAGCAGTCTCTGAGCCACAACCAAGACAGGACATCAAATCAGCTCTCTCTCTCTCTCTCTGCAACAACCACAGACCATAACAGTCTCTGAGCCACAACCAAGACAGGACATCAAATCAGCTCTCTCTCTCTCTCTCTGCAACAACCACAGACCATAACAGTCTCTGAGCCACAACCAAGACAGGACATCAAATCAGCTCTCTCCCTCTCTCTCTGCAACAACCACAGACCATAACAGTCTCTGAGCCACAACCAAGACAGGACATCAAATCAGCTCTCTCCCTCTCTCTGCAACAACCACAGACCATAACAGTCTCTGAGCCACAACCAAGACAGGACATCAAATCAGCTATCTCCCTCTCTCTGCAACAACCACAGACCATAACAGTCTCTGAGCCACAACCAAGACATGCCATCAAATCAGCTCTCTCCCTCTCTCTGCAACAACCACAGACCATAACAGTCTCTGAGCCACAACCAAGACAGGACATCAAATCAGCTCTCTCCCGCTCTCTGCAACAACCACAGACCATAACAGTCTCTGATCCACAACCAAGACAGGACATCAAATCAGCTCTCTCCCTCTCTCTGCAACAACCACAGACCTTAACATTCTCTGTTAGCAACAACCAACATGATATAACCCTCAGCCATCAGCCTCCTCCCTCAGCCATCAGCCTCCTCCCTCAGCCATCAGCCTCCTCCCTCAGCCATCAGCCTCCTCCCTCAGCCATCAGCCTCCTCCCTCAGCCATCAGCCTCCTCCCTCAGCCATCAGCCATCAGCCTCCTCCCTCAGCCATCAGCCTTCTCCCTCAGCCATCAGCCTCCTCCCTCAGCCACCATCTCTGGATATCACAATCTCTCCTCTGAGCCACAGAACACTGGCTTATATAGCTTCAGAAGGAATCTAATTGAAGAACGCTGCATCCTGACAAGGGGGCGGGGTCAGCTCTCCAATTATCCATGGAGTCTACCAATCAGCTGCTTGGGGAGAATTTCAGGAAGCCATTTCCTGAAATACATGCATGCAAATACACAAACCACAACACAGAAACTGGGGGACTTAACAGTAAGCTGTAGACCACACTATTTTCCAAGAGTCTTCATCTATATTTTTCATAGGTGTCTATTTAGCACCTCAAATCGTTGCTGGCACTAAGACCGCACTAAACAAGCTGTATAAGGCCATAAGCAAACAAGAGAATGCTCACCCAGAAGCAGCCCTCAATGTGGTCGGGGGACTTTAAAACGTCTTATGGCTGCAGGGGCAGCATTGAGTAGCTTGGATGAAAGGTGCCCAGAGGTGCCCAGAGTAAACGACCTGCTCCTCAGTCTCAGTTGCTAATATATGCATATTATTACTGGTATTGGATAGAACACTCTGAAGTTCCTAAAACTGTTTGAATGATGTCTGTGAGTATAACAAAACTCATATGGCAGCCAAAAACCTGAGAAGAAATCCAAACAGGAAGTGAGAAATCTGAGGTTGGTCGGTTTTCAACCCAGCCCCTATTGAATTCACAGTGGGATATGGATGAAGTTGCACCTCCTAGGGCTTCCACTAGATGTCAGCCGTCTTTAGAAACTTGAATGAGGCTTCTACTGTGTTGTGGGCCTGAAGAAGAGCTGAATGAGTCAGGTTACTGGCAGAGAGCCATTTCCTGGTCATGCACATTTCACATGATATCGACCTGCGTTCCATTGCTTCTCTAGACACAAAATAATTCTCCGGTTGGAACTTTATTGAAGATTTATGATAACAACACTCTAAAGATTGATTCTATACCTAGTTTGAAATGTTTCTTTGACCTGTAATATAACTTTTAGATTTTTTTTTTGTCCGACGTTCGGCTGGACCTGCACGAGCGTTTGGACATGTATACCTAACTCGCTAACAAAAGTAGCTATTTGGACATAAATAACGGACATTATCGAACAAATCAAGCATTTATTGTGGAACTAGGATTCCCGGGAGTGCATTCTGATGAAGATCATCAAAGGTAAGGAAATATTTATAGTGTGATTTCTGGTTTCTGTTGACTCCAACATGGCGGCAAACTTTATTTATTTTCTGAGCGCCGTCTCAGATTATTGCATGGTTAGCTTTTTCGGTAAAGTTTTTTTGAAATGCATTAAGGAGATCTATTATCTATAATTCCATATGTATAACTTGTATTATCTTCTACATTTATGATGAGTATTTCTGTTGAATCGATGTGGCTATGCAAAATCACTGGATGTTTTTGGAACTAGTGAACGTAACGCGCAAATGTAAACTCAGATTTTTTAAATATAAATATGAACTTTATCAAACAAAACATACATGTATTGTGGACCATGAAGTCCTATGAGTGTCATCTGATGGAGATCATCAAAGGTTAGTGATGAATTGTATCTCTATTTGCGCATTTTGTGACAAATTCTTATTTACAATGACGGCCTACCCCGGCGTCGCTGAGCCAATGGGACTCTCAATCACGGTCGGATGTGATACAGCCTGGATTCAAACCAGGGACTGTAGTGACACCTCCTGCACTCCTGTGCGACAGTGAAATGTGCATAGGGCCTATCGGTGTCCCAAAGACCGGCACATAGGGTGCAGGTGAAGTCAATAACGTTGATTGACTGATGTCAGTATGACTGCATGACAGTTATCAAGCTCTGATATAAACCCACCAATCCTCCAGCAGGTATTTACAGTATTTCCATAAAAGAGCACCGTATTTCCGAGGCTTATTTTCCATTCATATCCTGGATGAAAAGCCCCAACACGCTACAAACACACACACACACAAATATAGAGCTAGAGCAAGACAGAGAGAGGGGGGGGTAGGAATAGAGGGGATGAGGGAAGAGGAAAGAGAAAGAAAGAAAGAAAGAAAGAAAGAAAGAAAGAAAGAAAGAAAGAAAGAAAGAAAGAAAGAAAGAAAGAAAGAGAGGCTCTGAGGCCTGTCTGACTCTATGGTAAATGGTCGCATGCTGGTTTATTGACCTTGAGCTCTGCGTGTGTGTAGATCTCACTCTGCAAGTCAAATCACGATGATTCAATCCAGTTGGCCCCTACCAACGTGTGAACGAAAGAAAAAAAAACACGTGATCCCTGCGGGTATTGAACTTACAACCTTGGCATTGCTAGTGCTGTGCACCTACCAACTGACTCACACAGGATCCCAAATAAAATTATAACTTTGTGACCATCTGTTCTCTACTAGTTCTGCCACTATCCATCGTTGTGAGATAACAAAGGCCTTTACTACAGAGACAGGTTGGTAGTGCTCAGCGGTGATGACTCACAGAGACATGGGGGTGATGACTACCACACTGGAGCGGACAGATATGTACATATTCTCATTCACCCCTATAGATTGGTGTGTATTAGGTAGATGGGAAATTGTTAGATTACTTGTTAGATTTTACTGCACTGTTGGAACTAGAAGTACAAAGCAATTTCACCACACTGATAACTATGTGTGTAAATGAACGATACGATTTGATTTGATTTGATTTGGGGCTTCATAGTGAGCATTAGAGTTGCGTCCCCAAATGACACCCTGTTACCTACATACTGCACTACTTTAGACCATAGCCCTACTTGCCCTGGTTAGAAGAAGGGCACTGTATAGTGAATAGGGTGCCATTTTGGGATGCAACCAAAGTAGTGGGTTGCTCAGTGTCTTCCTATTCTGGGACAGCAGAGTAGAGGTATGAGAGACGTGAGTCACAGATGTGAGTCAGTCCAGAGTCCCATGGCACCCCCCATCACTGAGTTTACAGAGAATACCGGTTCATCCGACTGTGCCGTAGCTAGGTGTCACAGCAGTGGCCACTCCCTATTCTGGGACAGCGGAGTAGAGGTATGAGAGATGTGAGTCAGTCCAGAGTCCCATCCCCCCCCCACTCCCACCCCCTCTGAATGAGTTTACAGAGAATACCGGTTCATCCGACCGTGCCGTAGCTAGGTGTCACAGCAGTGGCCACTCCCTATTCTAAAAAGAGATAGTGTTGAAATGGCTGAGTCATAAAGTCACAGATCAACACCAGGCATGAGTCAGTCAGAGTCCCAGAGCGCGGTGGTTAGGAGAGAACCCGAGAGAGATAAAGTAATAGTCACTCCAACAGTGTAAAAGCTAGATGACAGGACTAGAGTAGTGGCTAGAGGACTAGAGTAGTGTCTAGATGACAGAGGACTAGAGAAGTGGCTAGAGGACTAGAGTAGTGGCTAGAGGACTAGAGTAGTGGCTAGAGGACTAGGGTAGTGGCTAGATGACAGAGGACTAGAGAAGTGGCTAGAGGACTAGAGTAGTGGCTAGAGGACTAGAGTAGTGGCTAGAGGACTAGAGTAGTGGCTATATGACAGGACTAGAGTAGTGGCTTGAGGACTAGAGTAGTGGCTAGAGGACTAGAGTAGTGGCTAGATGACAGAAGACTAGAGAAGTGGCTAGAGGACTAGAGTAGTGGCTAGATGACAGAGGACTAGAGTAGTGGCTTGAGGACTAGAGCAGTGGCTTGAGGACTAGAGTAGTGGCTAGAGGACTAGAGTAGTGGCTACAGGACTAGAGTAGTGGCTATATGACAGAGGACTAGAGTAGTGGCTAGAGGACTAGAGTAGTGGCTAGAGGACTAGAGTAGTGGCTAGATGGCAGAGGACTAGAGTAGTGGCTTGAGGACTAGAATAGTGGCTTGAGGACTAGAGTAGTGGCTTGAGGACAGGAGTAGTGGCTAGAGGACTAGAGTAGTGGCTAGAGGACTAGAGTAGTGGCTAGAGGACTAGAGTAGTGGCTAGAGGACTAGAGTAGTGGCTTGAGGACTAGAGTAGTGGCTAGAGGACTAGAGTAGTGGCTAGAGGACTAGAGTAGTGGCTACAGGACTAGAGTAGTGGCTATATGACAGAGGACTAGAGTAGTGGCTAGAGGACTAGAGTAGTGGCTAGAGGACTAGAGTAGTGGCTAGAGGACTAGAGTAGTGGCTAGAGGACTAGAGTAGTGGCTAGAGGACTAGAGTAGTGGCTAGAGGACTAGAGTAGTGGCTACAGGACTAGAGTAGTGGCTATATGACAGAGGACTAGAGTAGTGGCTAGAGGACTAGAGTAGTGGCTAGAGGACTAGAGTAGTGGCTAGATGGCAGAGGACTAGAGTAGTGGCTTGAGGACTAGAGTAGTGGCTTGAGGACTAGAGTAGTGGCTTGAGGACAGGAGTAGTGGCTAGAGGACTAGAGTAGTGGCTAGAGGACTAGAGTAGTGGCTAGAGGACTAGAGTAGTGGCTAGAGGACTAGAGTAGTGGCTATATGACAGGACTAGAGTAGTGGCTTGAGGACTAGAGTAGTGGCTAGAGGACTAGAGTAGTGGCTACAGGACTAGAGTAGTGGCTACAGGACTAGAGTAGTGGCTATATGACAGAGGACTAGAGTAGTGGCTAGAGGACTAGAGTAGTGGCTAGAGGACTAGAGTAGTGGCTAGATGGCAGAGGACTAGAGTAGTGGCTTGAGGACTAGAGTAGTGGCTTGAGGACTAGAGTAGTGGCTTGAGGACTAGAGTAGTGGCTAGAGGACTAGAGTAGTGGCTTGAGGACTAGAGTAGTGGCTAGAGGACTAGAGTAGTGGCTACAGGACTAGAGTAGTGGCTATATGACAGAGGACTAGAGTAGTGGCTAGAGGACTAGAGTAGTGGCTAGATGGCAGAGGACTAGAGTAGTGGCTTGAGGACTAGAGTAGTGGCTTGAGGACTAGAGTAGTGGCTTGAGGACTAGAGTAGTGGCTAGAGGACTAGAGTAGTGGCTAGAGGACTAGAGTAGTGGCTTGAGGACTAGAGTAGTGGCTAGAGGACTAGAGTAGTGGCTACAGGACTAGAGTAGTGGCTAGATGACAGAGGACTAGAGTAGTGGCTAGAGGACTAGAGTAGTGGCTAGAGGACTAGAGTAGTGGCTAGAGGACTAGAGTAGTGGCTAGATGACAGAGGACTAGAGTAGTGGCTTGAGGACTAGAGTAGTGGCTTGAGGACTGGAGTAGTGGCTTTCTTGTCCTTAAGCCATTTTGCCACAACTTTGGAAGTTTGCTTGAGGTCATTGTCCATTTGGAAGACCCATATGACCAAGTTTTAGCTGATGTCTTGAGATGTTGCAACAAAATATCCACATAATTTTCCTGCCTCATGTTGCCATCTATTTTGTGCACCAGTCACCAGACCCTCCTGCAGCAAAGCACCCCCAAAACATGATGCTGCCAACCCTGTGCTTCACGGTTGGGATGGTGTTCTTTGGCTTGCAAGCCTCACCCTTTTTCCTCCAAACATAACGATGGTCATTATGGCCAAACAATTCTATTTTGTTTCATCAGACCAGAGGACATTTCTCCAAAAAAGTACACACTTTGTCCCCATGTGCAGTTGCAAACCGTAGTCTGGCTTTGATATGGCGGTTTTGGAGCAGTGGCTTCTTCCTTGCTGAGCGGCCTTTCAGCGGCCTTTCATGTCGATACAGGACTCGTTTTACTGTTGATATTGATACATTTGTACCTGTTTCCTCCAGCATCTTCACAAGGTCCTTTGCTGTTGTTCTGGGATTGATTTTCACTTTTCGCACCAAAGTACGTTCATCTCTACGAGACAGAACGCATCTCCTTCGTGAGCGGTATGACGGCTGCGTGGTCCCATGGTGTTTATACTTGCGTACTGTTTTTTGTACAGATGAACGTGGTACCTTCAAGCGTTTGGAAATTGCTCCCAAGGATGAACCAGACTTGTGGAGGTCAAACATTTTTTACTGAGGTCTTGGCTGATTTATTTTGATTTCCCATGATGTCAAGCAAAGAGGCACTGAGTTTGAAGGTAGGCCTTGAAATAGATCCACAGGGACACTTCCAGTTGACTCAATTTATGTAAATTAGCCTTTCAGAAGCTTCTAAAGCCATGACATCATTTTCTGGAATGTTCCAAGTTGTTTAAAGGCACAGTCAACGTAGTGTTTGTAAACTTCTGACCAACTGGAATTGTGATACAGTTAATTATAAGTGAAGTAATCTGTCTGTAAACAATTGTTGTAAAAATTACACAAAGTAGATATCCTAACCGACTTGCCAAAACTATAGTTTGGTAACAATAAATTTGTGGAGTGGTTGAAAAACAAGTTTTAATGACTCCAACAGAAGTGTATGTAAACTTCACCACTTCAGCTGTATCTCTAGACGTTTGTGAGAATAGAAAATAGTCTGTCATTACATAAAGCAGGTGTCGTTTCAGACCACTACTGACATGCAGAGGAGCGTCCAGCAACAAAACAGGTGTGGTTTCAAACCACTACTGAGGAGGAGTCCCACAGAAATCATCTGCAATCACAAGAAAGGAGAACATCTGCCAATCATACAACAATTGAATCATGATTGGCTCCTTCGTATTACTCCAAAGGCTTCTTTATTGCTCAACCTGGACTCAGGGGTAAATGTAACATAGTATGATATGCTACGTATGGTATGCATAGTGGTATGGTATATCCATCATCCATTTAATTTGATATGTACAATATGTTACAAATTTGAAAAACGTATGATATGTTACGAATGCCAATTTGTTGTGGGTAACATTGGTTAGGTGGCGAGATGGCTAATACCACAGTTAGCTAGGTGGCTAACGTTAGCACGCTTAGGGGTTAGGGTTAGGGGAAGGGTTGAGGTTAGGAGTTAGATTAAAGGGTTAAGGTTAGGGTTAGGAGTTAGGTAAAAGGGTTAGGGTTAAGGTTAAGGTTAGGGTTAGCAGTTAGGTTTAATGGTTAAGGTTGGGGTTAAGGTTAAGGTTAAGGTTAGGGTTAGGGGAAGGGTTAAGGTTAGGGTTAAGGTTAGGGTTAGGAGTTAGGTTAAACGGTTAATGTTAGGTTTAGGAGTTAGGTCAAAGGGTTAAGGTCAGGGTTAGGAGTTAGGTTCATGTTTTTTTTTAAGGTTAGGGGTAAGGTTAAGGGAAGGGTTAGCTAACATGCTACGTAGTTACAAAGTAGCTAAAAAAGTGGTAAGTAGTTGCCAATTAGCTAAATTGCTAAAGTTGTCTATAATTAGAGTCAAACACACAACCTTGGGGTTGCTAAACGTCTGCATTATATGACTACCCATCCACCCCAACCAACCACCCGACTTCTACTTTTTCTGTCTTATGTAACCATACCAAATATAACACAATCATACTATATATTTCTGGTATCCAGGATTTACATTTACTATATTACGTTTAGTATATGAGACCAGGCTGTTACATGCTTCCCAAATGACACACTATTCACTCTATAGTGCACTACTTCTAACCAGGGACTATAGGGCTCTGGTCAAAAGTAGGGCACCACATAGGGAAGGGGGCCATGCAGGGCCAGGTGTGGCTGAGTAATGCTTTCTTCTCATTAAAACCCTGTATTAGAATCATACCCCCTACCTTGCCGACCCCTTCTCCTCTCTCTCTCTCTCTCTCTCTCTCTCTCTCCTCTCTCGCTCTCTCTCTCTCTCTCTCTCCCCCTCTCGGGTTCTCTTCTCTGACTCTCTTTCTCTTCTCTCTCTCCTCTCTCCCACCCACCCACCCACCCACCCCTATCTCTCCCTCTCTCGCTCTTCCTCCCTCCCCTATCTCAATTCAATTCAATTCAAGGGGCTTTATTGGCATGGGAAACATGTGTTAACATTGCCAAAGCAAGTGAGGTAGATATATACAAAAGTGAAATAAACAATAAAAATGAACAGTAAACATTACACTTACAGAAGTTTCAAAACAATAAAGACATTACACATGTCATATTATATATATATACAGTGTTGCAATGATGTACAAATAGTTAAGGGTACACAAGATAAAATAAATAAGCATAAATATGGGTTGTATTTACAATGGTGTTTGTTCTTCACTGGTTGCCCTTTTCTCAACAATTCTTGCTGCTGTGATGCACACTGTGGAATTTCACCCAGTAGATATAGGAGTTATCTCTCTCCTCTCTCCCCCCACCCCTACCTCTCCCTCCTCTCTCCCCCCCACCCCTACCTCTCCCTCCACTCCCCCCACCCCTACCTCTCCCTCCACTCCCCCCACCCCTCTCCTCTCTCTCTCCTCTCTCCCCCCACCCCTCTCTCTCCTCTCTCCCCCCCACCCCTACCTCTCCCTCCTCTCTCCCCCCACCCCTTTCCCACCCTCTCTCTCTCTTCTTCTCTCCCCCCACCCCCCTCTCTCTTTCTCCTCTCTCCCCCCACCCCCCTCTCTCTCTCTCTCTCTCTCCTCTCTCCCCCTACCCCCCACCCCTCTCCTCTCTCTCTCCTCTCTCCCCCCACCCCTCTCTCTCCTCTCTCTCCCCCCACCCCTACCTCTCCCTCCTCTCTCCCCCCACCCCTTTCTCTCTCTCCTCTCTCCCCCCCACCCCTCTCTCTCTCTTCTCTCCCCCCACCCCTTTCTCTCTCTCCTCTCTCCCCCCCACCCCTCTCTCTCCTCTCTCCCCCCCACCCCTACCTCTCTCTCCTCTCTCCCCCCACCCCTTTCCCACCCCTCTCTCTCTCTCTTCTCTCCCCCCACCCCTCTCTCTTTCTCCTCTCTCCCCCCCCCACCCCCTCTCTCTCTCTCTCTCTCTCCTCTCTCCCCCTACCCCCACCCCTCTCCTCTCTCTCTCCTCTCTCCCCCCACCCCTCTCTCCTCCTCTCCCCCCCACCCCTACCTCTCCCTCCTCTCTCCCCCACCCCTTTCTCTCTCTCCTCTCCCCCCCACCCCTCTCTCTCTCTCTTCTCTCCCCCACCCACCCCTTTCTCTCTCTCCTCTCTCCCCCCACCCTCTCTCTCTCTCTTCTCTCCCCCCACCCCCTCTCTCTTTCTCCTCTCTCCCCTCCCACCCCTCTCTCTCTCTCTCTCTCTCTCTCTCTCTCTCTCCCTCTCTCCCCCTACCCCTCTCTCTCTCTCTCTCTCTCTCTCTCTCTCCTCTCTCCCCCCCACCCCTCTCCTCTCTCCCTCCTCTCTCCCCCCCGCACTCTCTCTCCTCTCTCCCCCACAGCTCACTCTATCTCCTCTCTCCCCCCACCCCTCTCTCTTTCTCCTCTCTCCCCCCACAGCTCACTCTCTCTCCTCTCTCCCCCCACCCCTCTCTCTTTCTCCTCTCTCTCCCCCTACCCCTCTCTCTCTCTCTCTCTCTCTCCTCTCCCCCCACCCCTCTCCTCTCTCCCTACTCTCTCCCCCCACAGCTCACTCTCTCTCCTCTCTCCCCCACCCCTCTCTCTTTCTCCTCTCTCTCCCCCTACCCCTCTCTCTCTCTCTCTCTCTCTCCTCTCCCCCCCACCCCTCTCCTCTCTCCCTACTCTCTCCCCCCACAGCTCACTCTCTCTCCTCTCTCCCCCACCCCTCTCTCTCCCTCCTCTCTCCCCCCACAGCTCACTCTCTCTCCTCTCTCCCCCACCCCTCTCTCTCCCTCCTCTCTCCCCCACCCCTCTTTCTCTCTCCTCTCTCCTCTCTCCCCCCACTCCTCTCTCTCTCTCTCCTCTCGCTCCCCTGTCTGGTTCCCCCTGCTGACATATGGACCACATACGGTCTCTCATTATACTGACTGAAGTGAATTCATTTTCCAGGAAGACAGACAGAGAGAGGAAGAGAGAGGAGAGAGAAAGCTCAAACATGTTCTCTCGGTGTTCGCTGACTGTGTTCAGGGTGGCATATTCCTAATCAGATTTGAGTCTAGGGAAGGGAGAATCATGTTGTTAAATCTCATTAAATCAGAGCAGGAACAGAACAGGGTAAGTGGGGGGTTCTTAGTTGGGAGGGTTGCTCATTGTGCAATCTGATAGCCAGGTGTGACATTGGATGTTATAGGTAGTGGTTTCACAGAAACAGATTAAGCACACTGTAGTCCTTGGAAATCAAAAGCACTGTCAAGGGTGAATCTCCATTGAACTTGCTATTTAGTCCAGGACTAGGCTTTACCTTTGTTTGGGAAACCTGTGTACTTTTTTCTTAAGTTAAACATCAGTTAGAACAAATCAGCCCCTATTAAGAGTTTGGTAAACAGACCTGGGAACAGGCTATCTTTCCCATGCTGAGGATGGATTTTACCCACAACAGTAATAACAAATAGGATATAGTGGAATTAGTTACAGTGTCTGTTTTACCTTGAAATCCCTTAAGCAATTAAATATATATATATATATTTACTGAAATGTTCATGAGAGGCTTGGATTCCCAACTGGTTTACTACAGTAGAGACCATCTATCTCCCTGTTGAACTCTAGTGGTTTACTACAGTAGAGACCATCTATCTCCCTGTTGAACACTAGAGGTTTACTACAGTAGAGACCATCTATCTCCCTGTTGAACACTAGTGGTTTACTACAGTAGAGACCATCTATCTCCCTGTTGAACTCTAGTGGTTTACTACAGTAGAGACCATCTATCTCCCTGTTGAACACTAGTGGTTTACTACAGTAGAGACCATCTATCTCCCTGTTGAACACTAGTGGTTTACTACAGTAGAGACCATCTATCTCCCTGTTGAACACTAATGGTTTACTACAGTAGAGACCATCTATCTCCCTGTTGAACTCTAGTGGTTTACTACAGTAGAGACTATCTATCTCCCTGTTGAACACTAGAGGTTTACTACAGTAGAGACCATCTATCTCCCTGTTGAACACTAGTGGTTTACTACAGTAGAGACCATCTATCTCCCTGTTGAACACTAGAGGTTTACTACAGTAGAGACCATCTATCTCCCTGTTGAACTCTAGTGGTTTACTACAGTAGAGACTATCTATCTCCCTGTTGAACTCTAGTGGTTTACTACAGTAGAGACCATCTATCTCCCTGTTGAACTCTAGTGGTTTACTACAGTAGAGACCATCTATCTCCCTGTTGAACACTAATGGTTTACTACAGTAGAGACCATCTATCTCCCTGTTGAACTCTAGTGGTTTACTACAGTAGAGACCATCTATCTCCCTGTTGAACACCAATTTGGCTCCAATGCTACTCCTACACCTGAACCTGTGTGATTTCTCAGGTCATTTAATAGGTTTGGTTAAATATGTGTGATTTCTCAGGTCATTTAATAGGTTTGGTTAAATATGTCTGATTTCTCAGGTCATTTAATAGGTTTGGTTAAATATGTGTGATTTCTCAGGTAAATTCATAAGGTTTGGTTAAAGATGTGTGATTTCTCAGGTAAATTCATAAGGTTTGGTTAAAGATGTGTGATTTCTCAGGTAAATTCATAAGGTTTGGTTAAAGATGTGTGATTTCTCAGGTCATTTCATACGGTTTGGTTAAAGATGTGTGCTTTCTCAGGTCATTTCATACGGTTTGGTTAAATATGTGTGATTTCTCAGGTCATTTCATACGGTTTGGTTAAATATGTGTGCTTTCTCAGGTCATTTCATACGGTTTGGTTAATGATGTGTGCTTTCTCAGGTCATTTCATACGGTTTGGTTAAATATGTGTGATTTCTCAGGTCATTTCATACGGTTTGGTTAAATGTGTGATTTCTCAGGTCATTTCATACGGTTTGGTTAAATATGTGTGCTTTCTCAGGTCATTTCATACGGTTTGGTTAAATATGTGTGCTTTCTCAGGTCATTTCATACGGTTTGGTTAAATATGTGTGATTTCTCAGGTCATTTCATACGGTTTGGTTAAATATGTGTGATTTCTCAGGTCATTTCATACGGTTTGGTTAAATATGTGTGATTTCTCAGGTTTTGTGTTAGATTTAGTTTTTGTTTATGCATCGTTCGTTATTAACTGTTTGCCCGAGTCCCCTCAGAGTCCCCTCAGAGTCCCCTCGGCCTTTCTCACAATTATCCATCCCTGCCTGTGGATAGTTGGTCCCCTAAACCTGTCATTCATAACAAGAAGAAGAAGATGGTGAAGAGGTGTCAAGCAGTCATTTGCTCTCACCTCACAGACTGGATCTGTACCACAGACAGGTCAACTGCTCTGTAATCAGATGACAGGAGAGAGGCAGGAAATGACCAGCGAGGGAGATGGAGGGAAAGAGACAGATATAGATGGACAAAGGAAGAACAGAGGGGGAGAGAGATGAGCTAATGTACAGAGATACCTCTCCTCTAAAAGGTGGGGTTGTGGGATACAGCACTTTAGCTCATCGGGAAAATGTGGTTGTCAGTTTCCTGTCAGCGTGTTGACCTGACAACCGCTAGGTTGACGGGCAGCTGTCATCGCCACGTCAATCAGCCCCAGACTAAAATCCATCTCCCTGACAGCCCCGTGGCGGTGAAGACTAGCACACCCAACACACACACACACACACACACACACACACACACACACACACACACACACACACACACACACACACACACACACACACACACACACACACACACACACACACACACACACACACACACACAGGGACACCCTTCTATATTAACTCATAACACAGGGACACCCTTCTATATTAACTCATAACACAGGGACACCCTTCTATATTAACTCATGACACAGGGACACCCTTCTATATTAACTCATGACACAGGGACACCCTTCTATATTAACTCATGACACAGGGACACCCTTCTATATTAACTCATGACACAGGGACACCCTTCTAGATTAACTCATAACACAGGGACACCCTTCTATATTAACTCATAACACAGGGAGACCCTTCTATATTAACTCATGACACAGGGACACCCTTCTATATTAACTCATGACACAGGGACACCCTTCTATATTAACTCATAACACAGGGAGACCCTTCTATATTAACTCATAACACAGGGACACCCTTCTATATTAACCCATGACACAGGGACACCCTTCTATATTAACTCATGACACAGGGACACCCTTCTATATTAACTCATGACACAGGGACACCCTTCTATATTAACTCATGACACAGGGACACCCTTCTATATTAACTCATAACACAGGGACAGGACACCCTTCTATATTAACTCATGACACAGGGACACCCTTCTATATTAACTCATGACACAGGGACACCCTTCTATATTAACTCATAACACAGGGAGACCCTTCTATATTAACTCATAACACAGGGACACCATATCAGGGTTACCTCCCTTCCCACTGTGCACAGATGTCAATTCAAGGTCGATTCCATGTTGGTGCCCGGTGAGACGATGCTTCACAGCTTCGCCAGGTTCATGCATTGTATACTTGGTGTATTTGTTGGCGCTACGAGATACTTTTTCTTTACATGTTTGTTTGTAGAACCGGAAGGAAGTGCCAGAGCACACGCTGTGATCCATAGGAGGCAGGCAGACAGACAGACAGACAGGCAGACAGACAGGCAGACAGGCAGACAGACAGGCAGACAGGCAGGCAGACAGGCAGACAGACAGACAGACAGACAGGCAGGCAGACAGGCGGACAGGCAGACAGGCAGACAGACAGGCAGACAGGCAGACAGACAGGCAGACAGGCAGACAGACAGACAGACAGGCAGACAGACAGACAGACAGACAGACAGGCAGGCAGGCAGACTGAATGACTGACACTTTTCCCTTCGATTTGTTTATAAATAAGAGTGACTGACTGTGACTGAAAAAGCCGGTGACTCCTCTAGGGCTCCTCTAGGGCTCCTCTAGGGATCCTCTAGGGCTCCTCTAGGGCTCCTCTAGGGCTCCTCTAGGGATCCTCTAGGGCTCCTCTAGGGCTCCTCTAGGGCTCCTCTAGGGCTCCTCTAGGGCTCCTCTAGGCTTTACTAGGGCTCCACTAGGGCTCCTCTAGGGCTCCACTAGGGCTTCCCTAGGGCTCCACTAGGGCTCCTCTGGGGGCTCCACTAGGGCTCCTCTAGGGCTCCACTAGGGCTCCACTAGGGCTCCTCTAGGGCTCCACTAGGGCTCCTCTAGGGCTCCACTAGGGCTCCTCTAGGGCTCCTCTAGGGCTCCTCTAGGGCTCCTCTAGGGATCCTCTAGGGCTCCACTAGGGCTCCTCTGGGGGCTCCACTAGGGCTCCTCTAGGGCTCCACTAGGGCTCCACTAGGGCTCCTCTAGGGCTCCACTAGGGCTCCTCTAGGGCTCCTCTAGGGCTCCACTAGGGCTCCTCTAGGGCTCCTCTAGGGTTCCTCTAGGGCTCCTCTAGGGCTCCACTAGGGCTCCTCTAGGGCTCCACTAGGGCTCCACTAGGGCTCCTCTAGGGCTCCTCTAGGGCTCCACTATAGGGCTCCTCTAGGGCTCCTCTAGGGTTCCTCTAGGGCTCCTCTAGGGCTCCACTAGGGCTCCTCTAGGGCTCCACTAGGGCTCCTCTAGGGCTCATCTAGGGCTCCACTAGGGCTCCACTAGGGCTCCTCTAGGGATCCTCTAGGGATCCTCTAGGGCTCCTCTAGGCTTTACTAGGGCTCCACTAGGGCTCCTCTAGGGCTCCTCTAGGGATCCTCTACGGCTCCACTCGGGCTCCTCTAAGGCTCCTCTAGGGCTCCTCTAGGGCTCCACTAGGGCTCCTCTAGGGCTCCTCTAGTGCTCCTCTAGGAATCCACTAGGGCTCCTCTAGGGCTCCACTAGGGCTCCTCTAGGGCTCCACGCCGAACCCTAGTGGAGTCCTAGTGTAGTGGAGCACTCTTGTAGTAGAGCTCTAGCGCAGCCCTACTGGAGCCATAGTGGAGCCCTAGTGTAGTGGATCTATACTGGAGCTCTAGTGGAGCCCTGGTGTAGTGAAGCTCTCGTGTAGTGGAGCCCTAGTGTAGTGGAGCTCTTCTGGAGCTCTAGGGTAGTCGGCAGTAGTGTAGTGGAGTTCTAGTGTAGTGGAGCTCTGCTGGAGCTCTAGCGGAGCACTGGTGTACTGGAGCTCCAGTGTATTGGAGCCCTAGTGGAGCCCTATTGTAGTAGAGTGTTAGTGTCGTGCAGCCCTAGTGGAGTGGAGCCTCTAGTGGAGTAGAGCCCTGGTGTAGTGGAGCCCTAGTGGAGTGGAGCCCTGGTGGAGTGAAGCCCTAGTGGAGCCCTAGTGGAGTGGAGCCCTAGTGGAGTGGAGCCTAGTGTTGTGGAGCCCTAGTGGAACCCTAGTGGAGTGGAGCCCTAGTGGAGCCCTAGTGGAGTGGAGCCCTAATGGAGACCTAGTGGAGTGGAGCCCTAGTGTAGTGGAACACTAGTGGAGTGGAACCCTAGTGGAGTGGAGCCCTAGTGTAGTGGAACCCTAGTGTAGTGGAACCCTAGTGGAGTGGAGCCCTAGTGGAACCCTAGTGTTGTGGAGCCCTAGTGGAGTGGAGCCCTAGTGGAGTGGAGCCCTAGTGGAGTGGAACCCTAGTGTAGTGGAACCCTAGTGGAGTGGAGCCCTAGTGGAGTCCTAGTGGAGTCCTAGTGGAGTCCTAGTGTAGTGGAACCCAAGTGGAGTCCTAGTGGAGTGGAGCCTTAGTATTGTGGAGCCCTAGTGGAGCCCTAGTGGAGTGGAGCCCTAGTGTAGTGGAGCCCTAGTGTTGTGGAGCCCTAGTGTAGTGGAACCCTAGTGGAGTGGAGCCCTAGTGTTGTGGAGCCCTAGTGGAGGCCTGGTGAAGTGGAGCCCTAGTGTAGTGGAACCCTAGTGGAGTGGAACCCTAGTGGAGTGAAGCCCTAGTGGAGCCTTAGTGTAGTGGAGCCCTAGTGGAGTGGAGCCCTAGTGGAGCCCTAGTGGAGTGGAGCCCTAGTGTAGTGGAGCCCTAGTGGAGTGGAGCCCTAGTGGAGCCCTAGTGGAGTCCTAGTGGAGCCCTAGTGGAGCCCTAGTGTAGTGGAGCCCTAGTGGAGTGGAGCCCTAGTGTAGTGGAGCCCTAGTGGAGTCCTAGTGGAGTGGAGCCCTAGTGTAGTGGAGTCCTAGTGGAGTCCTAGTGGAGTGGAGCACTAGTGTAGTGGAGCCCTAGTGGAGTCCTAGTGGAGTGGAGCCCTAGTGTATTGGAGCCCTAGTGGAGTGGAGCCCTAGTGTAGTGGAGCCCTCGTGTTGTGGAGCCCTAGTGGAGTCCTAGTGGAGTGGAGCCCTAGTGTAGTGGAGTCCTAGTGGAGTCCTAGTGGAGTGGAGCCCTAGTGTAGTGGAGTCCTAGTGGAGTGGAGCCCTAGTGTAGTGGAACCTTAGTGTAGTGGAGCCCTAGTGGAGTGGAGCCCTAGTGTAGTGGAGCCCTAGTGGAGCCCTAGTGGAGCCCTAGTGTAGTGGAGTCCTAGTGGAGTGGAGCCCTAGTGGAGCCCTAGTGGAGTGGAGCCCTAGTGTTGTGGAGCCCTAGTGGAGTCCTAGTGGAGTGGAGCCCTAGTGTTGTGGAGCCCTAGTGTAGTGGAGCCCTAGTGGAGTCCTAGTGGAGTGGAGCCCTAGTGTAGTGGAGCTCTAGTGTAGTGGAGCCCTAGTGTAGTGGAGCTCTAGTGGAGCCCTAGTGTGGTGGAGCTCTAGTGGAGCCCTAGTGTAGTGGAGCTCTAGTGGAGCCCTAGTGTAGTGGAGCTCTAGTGGAGCCCTACGGTAGTGGAGCTCTCGTGGAGCTCTAGTGTAGTGGAGCTCTAGTGTAGTGGAGCCCTAGTGTAGTGGAGCTCTAGTGGAGCCCTAGTGTGGTGGAGCTCTAGTGGAGCCCTAGTGTAGTGGAGCTCTAGTGGAGCCCTACTGTAGTGGAGCTCTAGTGGAGCCCTACTGTAGTGGAGCTCTAGTGTAGCTCTAGTGTAGTGGAGCCCTAGTGTAGTGGAGCCCTACTGTAGTGGAGCCCTAGTGTAGTGGAGCCCTACTGTAGTGGAGCCCTAGTGGAGTGGAGCTCTACTGTAGTGGAGCTCTAGTGGAGCCCTAGTGTAGTGGAGCCCTACTGTAGTGGAGCTCTAGTGGAGCCCTAGTGGAGTGGAGCTCTACTGTAGTGGAGCTCTAGTGGATCCCTAGTGTAGTGGAGCCCTACTGTAGTGGAGCTCTAGTGTAGTGGAGCCCTACTGTAGTGGAGCTGTAGTGGAGCTCTAGTGTAGTGGAGCTCTAGTGTAGTGTAGTGGAGCTCTAGGGTAGTGGAGCTCTAGTGTAGTGGAGCTCTAGTGGAGCCCTAGTGTAGTGGAGCTCTAGTGTAGTGGAGCTCTAGTGTAGTGGAGCCCTAGTGTAGTGGAGCTCTAGTGTAGTGGAGCTCTAGTGCAGTGGAGCCCTAGTGTAGTGGAGCTCTAGTGGAGCCCTAGTGTAGTGGAGCCCTACTGTAGTGGAGCTCTAGTGTAGTGGAGCCCTAGTGTAGTGGAGCTCTAGTGGAGCCCTAGTGTAGTGGAGCTCTAGTGGAGCCCTAGTGTAGTGGAGCCCTACTGAAGTGGAGCTCTAGTGTAGTGGAGCCCTACTGTAGTGGAGCTCTAGTGAGTGGAGCTCTAGTGTAGTGGAGCCCTACTGTAGTGGAGCTCTAGTGTAGTGGAGCCCTAGTGTAGTGGAGCTCTAGTGGAGCCCTAGTGTAGTGGAGCTCTATTGGAGCCCTAGTGTAGTGGAGCCCTACTGTAGTGGAGTTCTAGTGTAGTGGAACCCTACTGTAGTGGAGCTCTAGTGTAGTGGAGCTCTAGTGTAGTGGAGCTCTAGTGGAGCCCTAGTGTAGTGGAGATCTAGTGTAGTGGAGCTCTAGTGTAGTGGAGCCCTAGTGTAGTGGAGCCCTACTGTAGTGGAGCCCTATTGTAGTGGAGCTCTAGTGTAGTGGAGCTCTAGTGTTGTGGAGCTCTAGTGTAGTGGAACTCCAGTGTAGTAGAGCCCTAGTGTAGTGGAGCCCTACTGTAGTGGAGCTCTAGTGTAGTGGACATCTAGTGTAGTGGAGCCCTACTGTAGTGGAGCCCTACTGTAGTGGAGCTCTAGTGTAGTGGAGCTCTAGTGTAGTGGAGCTCTAGTGTAGTGGAGCTCTAGTGTAGTGGAGCCCTAGTGTAGTGGAGCTCTAGTGTAGTGGAGCCCTACTGTAGTGGAGCTCTAGTGTAGTGGAGCTCTAGTGGAGCCCTAGTGTATTGGAGCCCTACTGCAGTGGAGCTCTAGTGTAGTGGAGCCCTAGTGTAGTGGAGCTCTAGTGGAGCCCTAGTGTAGTGGAGCCCTAGTGTAGTGGAGCCCTACTGTAGTGGAGCTCTAGTGTAGTGGAGCTCTATCGGCAAAGTCGGTCATTCGTTTCTGTAACAGTATGAACATCATCTCCTGTAATTACCGTATGAACATCATCTCCTGTAATGACCGTATGAACATCATCTCCTGTAATGACCGTATGAACATCATCTCCTGTAATGACCGTATGAACATCATCTCCTGTAATGACCGTATGAACACCATCTCCTGTAATGACCGTATGAACATCATCTCCTGTAATGACCGTATGAACACCATCTCCTGTAATGGCCGTATGAACACCATCTCCTGTAATGACCGTATGAACACCATCTCCTGTAATGACTGTATGAACATCATCTCCTGTAATGACCGTATGAACAACATCTCCTGTAATGACCGTATGAACATCATCTCCTGTAATGACCGTATGAACATCATCTCCTGTAATGACCGTATTAACACCATCTCCTGTAATGACCGTATGAACACCATCTCCTGTAATGACCGTATGAACACCATCTCCTGTAATGACCGTATTGCTTATGCATAAACATTTCTCCACAGACATTTATTTTACTGATAGTCTACGTTATTAACGTGGTCAATGTCTGTTAGATATTTTAGACAGAATTCTTGTATAAAATAATATTGGCCTTGGCTTTTAAAAGTCTATGTTCTCCTTGCTATTTCTGTGTGTGTTGCTCTAGGGGGTCATTCATAATGGAAATGTTTCTGGGGGGCTTTCCTGCTGCACTGGGTAGTACAAACAGTACCACTGGGAATGAGGTGGGGGAAACACAACACAACACTGGGAATGAGGTGGGAGATACACAACACAACACTGGGAATGAGGTGGGGGAAACACAACACAACACTGGGAATGAAGTGGGAGAAACACAACACAACACTGGGAATGAAGTGGGAGAAACACAACACAACACTGGGAATGAAGTGGGAGAAACACAACACAACACTGGGAATGAAGTGGGAGAAACACAACACAACACTGGGAATGAAGTGGGAGAAACACAACACAACACTGGGAATGAAGTGGGAGAAACACAACGCATCACTGTGAATGAAGTGGGAGAAACACAACACATCACTGGGAATGAAGTGGGAGAAACACAACACAACACTGGGAATGAAGTGGGGGAAACACAACACAACACTGGGAATGAGGTGGGGGAAACAACACAACACTGTGAATGAAGTGGGAGATACACAACACAACACTGGGAATGAGGTGGGAGAAACACAACACAACACTGGGAATGAAGTGGGAGAAACACAACACAACACTGGGAATGAAGTGGGAGAAACACAACACAACACTGGGAATGAAGTGGGGGAAACACAACACAACACTGGGAATGAGGTGGGGGAAACACAACACACCACTGGGAATGAAGTGGGAGAAACACAACACAACACTGGGAATGAAGTGGGAGAAACACAACACAACACTGGGAATGAAGTGGGAGAAACACAACGCATCACTGTGAATGAAGTGGGAGAAACACAACACATCACTGGGAATGAAGTGGGAGAAACACAACACAACACTGGGAATGAAGTGGGAGAAACACAACACACCACTGGGAATGAAGTGGGAGAAACACAACACAACACTGGGAATGAAGTGGGAGAAACACAACACAACACTGGGAATGAAGTGGGGGAAACACAACACAACACTGGGAATGAGGTGGGGGAAACACAACACACCACTGGGAATGAAGTGGGAGAAACACAACACAACACTGGGAATGAAGTGGGAGAAACACAACACTGTGAATGAACTGGGACATAACCTAGTTTATGGTAGGGATATCAGTTTATTTGCATGGGCTGCATCTCCATCCACTGCGACATAGTGGATTGCTTTAGTCATAGTCACAAAGCAACAAACAAAAGCAGCAACACTGTGTCGCCTCCCCCCAAAATGATGATATTTCCCAAGCTTTGTTTTATCTCCTAGATATAGGACAGACACTACAACACATTCATCCTTATGATTTATTTTTGGACAGTAAAGGCCTAATTTTATATTTTTGTATACTTTTTATTTAGTTTTGGGCAACACCTAAAGGGATCCTAAAAGACAAAATCGCTAAATGATCCATGCTATAACCATCGTAAAACAATTCCATATGCTATGACCTAGAATTTCCATTCTCAGATCGTTAATAAAACCTCCCAGGAAACCTTTAAAGGGACCAGAGTAAAACGTTCTCAGAACCTCCTCGGAACCAGAGTAAAACGTTCTCAGAACCTCCTTGGAACCAGAGTAAAACGTTCTCAGAACCTCCTTGGAACCAGAGTAAAACGTTCTCAGAACCTCCTTGGAACCAGAGTAAAACGTTCTCAGAACCTCCTTGGAACCAGTGTAAAACGTTCTCAGAAGCTCCCTGGAATCAGAGTAAAACGTTCTCAGAACCTCCCTGGAATCAGAGTAAAACGTTCTCAGAATCTCCCTGGAACCAGAGTAAAACATTCTCAGAACCTCCCTGGAACCAGAGTAAAACATTCTCAGAACCTCCCTGGAACCAGAGTAAAAGGTTCTCAGAATCTCCCTGGAACCAGAGTAAAACGTTCTCAGAACCTCCCTGGAACCAGAGTTAAACATTCTCTGAAAACATCAGTAATCATTTTATTTTTAGATTACACGGAGGTTCTGAGAACATTTAACTCTGGTTGCAGGGAGGTTCTGAGAACCTTTTCCTCTGGTTTTACTCTGGTTTTCGATTTCTCAGCCAATGTGAAATCGAAAACATACGTTTCCCACAACTTCCAAGGAACCAAATATGCTAGCTAAGACAGATGTAGGATCTTAATTTGATCACTCTGTTGCACGAGAACTTTCATAACATAATAATTCACATTTCCTGTTGCTACAGGATTATTTTCCTGCTGTAACAAACTGGCTCAAATGAAGATTCCAGATCTGTAGGCCTACTGCATGCCGACATTCACCAGTGATGGCTCAGTAAGGTAATACATTTACAATCAGAGCTGATCACAATCACACGTTCTATCCTATTGAGGGTGAACCCGACCCTGCAGTGCCCAGAAGTATGCCAGCCAGACTCTTTGACAAACACTCATACATGAAATATAGACTTTAACAATTTATAGACTTTGTATTACAGTGATATTTTCCCAGTTCCGAGTAAACTGTTGGCCACACCCATAATGCATTATATTGAAAGATTCTGCCCCAGTTTGAGAGGTACCTTTCCTTAGTGCACTCCAAAAGGCTTCAAAAGCAAGTCTCAGTCAGACCGTGCAGTGCCAGAAGTATGTCAACTCGACAGACTCCCTCTCTGACCTTGTGAGATGTCACTCTGCAGAAAGCTCCTTGATGGCCATTCCTTCCACCACATCAATTATGGGAGGCGTTAGTTGAGGTAATGTGCTGCACGCAAGGTAATGTGAAGGAGGGTGGCTTGGAGAATGAAGGGGGCGCTCTCACACACACACACACACACACACACACACACACACACACACACACACACACACACACACACACACACACACACACACACACACACACACACACACACACACACACACAGAGGAAGGGTGGAGGCTGAGGGCCTATGCAGTATTCATGTCCCCATCTGGTCCCCCTCTCATCCCGTCTCGCTCTACAGGGTCAGGCCTGTAAGCTCTGAAGCCAGTCAGCCAGCCAGTCAGCCATCCAGTTATCCAGTTATCCAGCCACCTAGCCACCCATCCAGTCAGCCAGTTAGACAGCCTGCCAGTCAGCCAGCCAGCCAGCTAGCCAGTCAGCCAGTGATCAAGTCAGCCAGCCAGTCAGCCACCCAGTCATCCAGCCAGCTAGTCAGCCACCCAGTCATCCAGCCAGCTAGTCAGCCACCCAGTCAGTGTCAGCCAGTCAGCCATCCAGTTAGACAGCCTGCCAGTCAGCCAGCCAGCCAGCCAACCATCCAGTGATCTAGTCAGCCAGCCAGTCAGCCACTCAGTCAGCCAGCCAGCCAACCAGCTAGCCAGTCAGCCAGCCAGCCACCCACCCAATCATCCAGCCAGCCAGCCAGTCAGCCACCCAGCTAGCCAGTCAGCCAGGACTGCAGGTCTACGGCTATTTACACACAATCTGAACTCCTGGACATCTAACACCACACACACACACACACACACACACACACACACACACACACACACACACACACACACACACACACACACACACACACACACACACACACACACACACACACACACACACACACACATAAACTAACACGAGGGGTCCCAGATCTCCTGGCCCAACCTTCCGACAGGACTGACTGGCAGACACTGAACAAGCACGTCTGATTCAGATCAGCTATCATGGCCGACACCACACCGCTCTACTGTCATCTCAGCTGGTGAAGAGTCTGTTGTTTCCACACACAGCCAAACATAACACCTGTTCAAATGGGATACAGACAAAGGAATGGGCAGCGTCTGGAGTCAAGCCAATCTCAATGGGAGGGAGGGGAATGGGATCTTTGGAATGATCACAGTCATAACATGAATTAAATAACCAAACGGTGAAAAGGACATGTTGGAGGATGTGAAAGTCATAAAAACAGTATTTCTTGTATTTTTCGGTTTGCAGATGTTTATCACAGTAAGTACACAGGCAGTTCCCGAACAATACTGACTCTTCAGACGTCATAGCTCCAAACACTTCTCTCTTCCATTTAGGAAATGATCATGACCTCACAATTAGGCTCATTCAAATCCTTAGTTTAGATTTCCCTCAGTCTGTTTACACCAAAGTGAATCAACACTAATTAGAACAGTGATATTATATCCACAGCGGCTTTGTATCTGAGAGACACTGACTGTGGTGCCAAGGACTACATTTTGAACAGCTCAGTTTGTTCATTATAGTAAATGAGCCGTGACTGAACGAGTTTGTCTCAATTATACTGAAGTTGTTCAATTGTGTTTCATGATGCGTTTCATCTATGGGAATCATGTGTTGTCAGTGTTTGGGGACTTGTGAAGGGAGATATGTGTGTTTGGGGAGCAACAAAGGCTTGTGGGTTGTGAGCTGGCAAGCAGGCAGGCAGGCAGGCAGGGAGGGGGAGGCAGGCAGGCAGGCAGGGAGGGGGAGGCAGGCAGGCAGGCAGATAGGCAAGCGGCAGACAGGCAGGCAGGCAGGCAGGCAGATAGGCAGGCAGGCAGGCAGACAGGCAGGCAGGCAGGCAGGCAGGCAGGCAGGCAGGCAGGCAGGCAGGCAGGCAGGCAGGCAGGCAGGCAGGCAGGCAGGCAGGGAGGGAGGGAGGGGAGGAAGGGGAGGGAGGGAGAATGCACAAGCATACACACAGACGCACACTCGGCAGGTATCTATGAAAGATTACTAAAACAAGGCCATGCTACATTACAGTCAATGACAGAGTATAGGGCTGTAAGACCTCAACCTAGGTCAGGGAGGTGACCAATAACCCGATGGTCACTAACAGAACTCCAGAGTTCGTCTGTTGAGATAGGAGAGCCCTCCAGAAGGACAACCATCTCAGCAGCACTCCACCAATCAGGCCTTTATGGTAGAGTTGCCAGATGGAAGCCACTCCTTACTAAAGGCACATGAAAGACAGCTTGGAGTTTGCCAAAAGGCACCTAAAGGACTCTCAGGCCATGAGAAACTTGCCTGGAGGGTTGTTAACACAGTGTCCAAAGAAGGGCCGGAAGTATACAGAATGGTGTCGTCTGCGTAGAGGTGGATCAGGGACTCACCAGCAGCAAGAGCGACCTCATTGATGTATACAGAGAAGAGAGTCGGTCCAAGAATTGAACCCTGTGGCACCCCCATAGAGACTGCCAGAGGTCCGGACAGCAGACCCTCCGATTTGACACACTGAACTCTATCAGAGAAGTAGTTGGTGAACCAGGCGAGGCAATCATTTGAGAAACCAAGGCTGTCGAGTCTGCCGATGAGGATATGGTGATTGACAGAGTCGAAAGCCTTGGCCAGATCAATGAATACAGCTGCACAGTAATGTTTCTTATCGATGGCGGTTAAGATATCGTTTAGGACCTTGAGCGTGGCTGAGGTGCACCCATGACCAGCTCTGAAACCGGATTGCATAGCAGAGAAGGTATGGTGAGATTCGAAATGGTCGGTAATCTGTTTGTTGACTTGGCTTTCGAAGACCTTAGAAAGGCACGGTAGGACAGATATAGGTCTGTAGCAGTTTGGGTCAAGAGTGTCCCCCCCTTTGAAGAGGGGGATGACCGCAGCTGCTTTCCAATCTTTGGGAATCTCAGACGACACGAAAGAGAGGTTGAACAGGCTAGTAATAGGGGTGGCAACAATTTCGGCAGATAATTTTAGAAAGAAAGGGTCCAGATTGTCTAGCCCGGCTGATTTGTAGGGGTCCAGATTTTGCAGCTCTTTCAGAACATCAGCTGAATGGATTTGGGAGAAGGAGAAATGGGGTAGGCTTGGGCGAGTTGCTGTTGGGGGTGCAGTGCTGTTGTCCGGGGTAGGAGTAGCCAGGTGGAAAGCATGGCCAGCCGTAGAAAAATGCTTATTGAAATTCTCAATTATGGTGGATTTATCAGTGGTGACAGTGTTTCCTATCTTCAGTGCAGTGGGCAGCTGGGAGGAGGTGTTCTTATTCTCCATGGACTTTACAGTGTCCCAGAACTTTTTTGAGTTAGTGTTGCAGGAAGCAAATTTCTGCTTGAAAAAGCTAGCCTTGGCTTTTCTAACTGCCTGTGTATAATGATTTCTAGCTTCCCTGAACAGCTGCATATCACGAGGGCTGTTCGATGCTAATGCAGAACGCCATAGGATGTTTTTGTGTTGGTTAAGGGCAGTCAGGTCTGGGGAGAACCAAGGGCTATATCTGTTCCTGGTTCTAAATTTCTTAAATGGGGCATGTTTATTTAAGATGGTTAGGAAGGCATTTTTCAAAAATATCCAGGCATCCTCTACTGATGGGATGAGATCAATATCCTTCCAGGATACCCCGGCCAGGTCGATTAGAAAGGCCTGCTCGCAGAAGTGTTTCAGGGAGCGTTTTACAGTGATGAGTGGAGGTCGTTTGACCGCTGACCCATTACGGATGCAGGCAATGAGGCAGTGATCGCTGAGATCTTGGTTGAAGACAGCAGAGGTGTATTTAGAGGGGAAGTTGGTTAGGATGATATCTATGAGGGTGCCCGTGTTTAAGGTTTTGGGGAGGTACCTGGTAGGTTCATTGATTATTTGTGTGAGATTGAGGGCATCAAGTTTAGATTGTAGGATGGCTGGGGTGTTAAGCATGTTCCAGTTTAGGTCGCCTAGCAGCACGAACTCTGAAGATAGATGGGGGGCAATCAGTTCACATATGGTGTCCAGAGCACAGCTGGGGGCAGAGGGTGGTCTATAGCAGGCGGCAACGGTGAGAGACTTGTTTTTAGAGAGGTGGATTTTTAAAAGTAGAAGTTCAAATTGTTTGGGTACAGACCTGGATAGTAGGACAGAACTCTGCAGGCTATCTTTGCAGTAGATTGCAACACCGCCCCCTTTGGCAGTTCTATCTTGTCTGAAAATGTTGTAGTTTGGAATTAAAATGTCTGAGTTTTTGGTGGTCTTCCTAAGCCAGGATTCAGACACAGCTGGAACATCCGGGTTGGCAGAGTGTGCTAAAGCAGTGAATAGAACAAACTTAGGGAGGAGGCTTCTAATGTTAACATGCATGAAACCAAGGCTATTACGGTTACAGAAGTCGTCAAAAGAGAGCGCCTGGGGAATAGGAGTGGAGCTAGGCACTGCAGGGCCTGGATTCACCTCTACATCGCCAGAGGAACATAGGAGGAGTAGAATAAGGGTACGGCTAAAAGCTATGAGAATTGGTCGTCTAGAACGTCTGGAACATAGAGTAAAAGGAGGTTTCTGGGGGCGATAAAATAGCATCAAGGTATAATGTACAGACAAATGTATGGTAGGATGTGAATACAGTGGAGGTAAACCTAGGTATTGAGTGATGAAGAGAGAGATATTGTCTCTAGAAACATCGTTGAAACCAGGAGATGTCATTGCATGTGTGGGTGGTGGAACTAATAGGTTGGATAAGGTATAGTGAGCAGGACTAGAGGGTCTACAGTGAAATAAGCCAATAAACACTAACCAGAACAGAAATGGACAAGACATATTGACATTAAGGAGAGGCATGCTTAGTCGAGTGATCAAAAGGGTCCGGTGAGTGGAGAGGTTGGTTGGTGATTTAGACAGCTAGCCAGGGCATCGGTAGCAAGCTAGCATAGGATGGAGGTCTGTTGTTAGCCACCTCCTGCGCTCCGTCAGTAGATTAGTGGGGTTCCGTGTGGTAGAGGGGATCAATCCAAATCACACAACAACAACAAAAATAAAAACAATAGATATAGTTATAGAGGCCCAAGAAGAAAACATAATAATAATAATAAAAAAATAAAAAAATAATGTATTAACAGTCAATGGGAACAGTCAATGGGAACAGTCAATGGGAACAGTCAATGGGTACAGTCAATGGGAACAGTCAATGGGAACAGTCAATGGGAACAGTCAATGGGAACAGTCAATGGGTACAGTCAATGGGAACAGTCAATGGGAACAGTCAATGGGAACAGTCAATGGGAACAGTCAATGGGAACAGTCAATGGGTACAGTCAATGGGTACAGTCAATGGGTACAGTCAATGGGAACAGTCAATGGGAACAGTCAATGGGTACAGTCAATGGGAACAGTCAATGGGAACAGTCAATGGGTACAGTCAATGGGTACAGTCAATGGGTACAGTCAATGGGAACAGTCAATGGGAACAGTCAATGGGAACAGTCAATGGGAACAGTCAATGGGAACAGTCAGTGGGTACAGTCAATGGGTACAGTCAATGGGTGCAGAAGGATTAAATCATCGTTGCGGCATAAGGGTGTCCAATACAGAGGACATTTCTTGACAAGCTCCTACTTAATGTGAAAAATTATTACACAGCCCTGACAACTATATTCCTGAGATGTTCCTTGCTAGAGACAAAATTATAATAATTACACACACTAAATTTTCCATCAAATGTGCACATTTTTTATTGGCAGACATTTTTATAGATAAAGTGTTCATGGTCACAACACATGTGATGTCATTGAAAAGCCCAGAATGTCCTCTCAAAAGGGACACGATGTCACGCCCCGACCTTAGAAATCCTTTTTATTCTCTATTTTGGTTAGGTCAGGGTGTGACTAGGGTGGGTGGGCAATCTATGTGTTCTATTTCTTTGTTTGGCCTGGTATGGTTTCTATCGCTGTCTCTGATTGGGGATCATACTTAGGCAGCCTTTTTTCCACCTGTAGTTTGTGGGATCTTGATTTGTATAGTTACTGTATAGTCTGCAGAACGTTACGTTTTATTTATAGGTTGATGTTTTTTGGTGTTCATCAAATAAAGTAAGATGTACAGTTACCACGCTGCACCTTGGTCTAATTCTTCCGTCAACGAGCGTAACACAAGAGGACGTAATACAGGGGCTTGTATGGCCTCAGAGATACAGACCAAAGAACAAACATCCACTAGAGAGGACAACAATGAAATGCTGGGTCTCAGGAGGCTATTTGTCTGTCAAATCAGCTATGCCAAGATAACAACCAGGGTTAATAATAATAATAATAATAATAATAATTAACATTAATAAATCATAATTAGAAATAATAAGAATAGAATAATTAATATTAATAATAATAATAATAATTAACAATAATAATTAATAATAATAAATAATAAGAATACAATAATTAATAATAATAAGAATGCAATAATTAACAATAATAATTAATAATAATAAATAATACGAATACAATAATTAATAATAAGAATAATTAAATAATAAATAATAATAATTAGTAATAATAATAACGAACCAGGTTTGGGAATGTGTTTCATAAGACACACCTTGTTACAAAAGTAGTTTGCAACTTAGTTTCAAAGTTTCATCACCTAACATAAAGACATACTGTGGAAACGATATAAACTGTGGCGAGTTGAATGTCCAGTTTTCAGTCAGCTCAGATGTCCTACAACATCATATTCTATAACTGACTAGTTTTATTTTCATCTCCTCTCCAGGCCTCAAACTTTTCACGCCGGCATCGATGGCCATAATGCCTCCTTAAACAATCCCTGCCCTGCGGCCAAAGTGGCCATTGGCTGAATATAATAATTACAATTCTCCCTGCTGCCAATAGCTCTGCGCAGAAGCACCTCTCACTCACACCTCTCAGATATCTCAACTCTTATTAGCCAATGGGTCACATGATCAGGGTCCTTCTCACAAGAAGTGCAGCTATGAAGTACAAGTGAAGAAGGACACATCGGTAATGCAACGGTCCGTGTCCTTCTTATTGAATTTCAGTGGCGTATATCGAAAATGTTAGAATTGTTCACATTTACTTTCAGTCAGCCAACAAGATGAGTGACCAACACCAAAAGCACTAGCACTATGTCAATCTACTACCCCCGACATAGTACAAAACTTGTTCTGTGCGTGTGCAATAAATATTCCAAAATAGATAGTTTTGAGACAAAAGATCCCAAATTAATAAAATCACTAAAAACTACATCAACATAAACTTTTAAAAGAAATGAGGCTGATGCAAAACAGATGCAAAACAGATACGAACACTTAGCTTATTAAAAAATGTTGATGAACCATTAGGTTATTTCATCACATTATAAGTGCAGCAATGTGTACACGGCAGTAGGTTAGAAGCGTGAATGTTCCATAATGTTATTAGCAGTTCTCCAAAGCGTGCTGCAAAGGCAAACGGTTTCATATCACAGAGATTAAAATATCCTTTAGAAGTGTAGAATGAGGGAAGATCTAAAGATGCAACAACTAGCATGGGTTGTTAAAATGGGTTGTTAATATGGGTTGTTAATATGACTAGATGTGACTAGATGGGTTGTTAATATGGGTTGTTAATATGGGTTGTTAATATGGGTTGTTAATATGACTAGATGTGACTAGATGGGTTGTTAATATGGGTTGTTAATATGGGTTGTTAATATGGGTTGTTAATATGGGTTGTTAATATGACTAGATGTGACTAGATGGGTTGTTAATATGGGTTGTTAATATGACTAGATGTGACTAGATGGGTTGTTAATATGGGTTGTTAATATAGGTTGTTTATATGGGTTGTTAATATGACTAGATGTGACTAGATGGGTTGTTAATATGGGTTGTTAATATGACTAGATGTGACTAGATGGGTTGTTAATATGACTAGATTGGACTAGATGGGTTGTTAATATGGGTTGTTAATATGACTAGACGTGACTAGATGGGTTGTTAATATGACTAGATGTGACTAGATGGGTTGTTAATATGGGTTGTTAATATGACTAGATGTGACTAGATGGGTTGTTAATATGACTAGATGTGACTAGATGGGTTGTTGATATGGTTTGTTGTTGATATGGGTTAGATGGGTTGTTAATATGGGTTGTTGTTAATATGACTAGATGGGTTAGATGGGTTAATATGGGTTGTTGTCTCATCTGAAAGTTGTAAATTCTTGGTTATCTTGGTTATCTTCACGAACCCTGGCTAACAAGTTGAATCAGCAATACAAAATTGGGTTTAATTATGTATTTACTAAATACCTAACAAATCACACAGAATTACATATACACAGAATGCAAATTATGTCATACAGAAAACGTCCCTGGTGGACGGAGCAGACATGGCGGCTGGCTACACAAAGGAAAGGGGGTTGGGTTTGAGTGAAAGAGCGGGAAGACTGAGGAACAAAGGGAGAAGCTCTGCTATCGTAAATACAGTATCTTATGTATTCTAAATTACTGCCCATTTGGAAAAAGGAAATGCAATAAATATTTACTCTGAGCTGCGCTTCGGTAGGTTGGTCGTAGATGCTGGCCGTGTTGCCCAACAGAGATCTTCCTAGTCCTTTGAAGAGTGTCTCTGGTGGTAAACTGGATACTTTGTAGTAAGATTGTTGTGTGGTAGACGGAATAGGTTGTCCGTCCTTTCCGAGCCCACGTTTACAGCTACTGTTGCTAACTCAACGGCTAGGATGTCTCACTTCTTTAGTGAATAAGAGTTCAAAGTTCATACTATTCACAACCAAAGCTCACGCATATGTTGGCTTAGTTCTGTAGTTGACATGTTAGTCCTTGTAACGTATGGACCATCGTCCTCGGAACAGAAAGTTATATTTTCGTCAAGGGCTTATATAGTGGAGGAAGAAGGGTGTGTTTCATAGTTTATAACCCTTGTCTCTTCACAGGGGCGGGCCACTGATTGAGCAGAGCTCTAACCTTATGAAAACCCAATTCTCTCATTTGGAAGCTAAAATTACATTTCATCTTTTCACAAATAGTTTCATATTCAAACATTTAAATTGCACAACAATTCCATGTCAATCTTATAACTAGAATGTGTAGACTTTCCCAGATACAGTTTATGTCGTCCTGTCATCAGTCATAATGTCTCAGATGACAACTGAACTGACATCATATTCATTAAGTACCAACGCATATTTTCAACTGGTTCTATTACAGAAATATGGTTCCTCCCCCCCCCACTTGTTTGATGTTCCCAGACTCTCTATGTTTAACAAAGGCTATTCAAGTTCAGTAGAGTCAGAGAGAGAGGGAAGGGAGAAAGGTATTTATGGGGGGGGTCATAAACCTTACCCATAGGCCAACTTCATGACACTATATACATGAAATCCTCCGGGTCAAAATGACCCACAACATCATGTTTGTATACAAAATCTACACAGACATTCCACAACACATCAGCGAGACCACATTTTGATGTTAGGTTCTTGACCCTAAATGAGAAAAGGTCATTTCATAACCTCTCTGGGATATGTGGAACGGTAGCGTCCCACCTGGCCAAAAGCCAGAGAAAATGCAGAGCGCCAAATTCAAATAAATTCCTATAAAAATCTAACTTTCATGAAATCACACATGTAAGATGCCAAATTAAAGCTACACTTGTTGTAAATCCAGCCAACATGTCAGATTTCAAATAGGCTTTTCGGCTAAAGCAAACGATGCAATTATCTGAGGATGGCATTTCTGTAAACAAAGAGAGAGAATCATATTTCAACCCTGCAGGCACCACACAGAACTCATCAATAAAAATATAATTCATGCCTTACCTTCTTCTGTTGGCACTCCAATATGTCCCATAAACATCACAAGTGGTCCTTTTGTTCAATTCATTCCGTCGATATATATCCAAAATGTCAGCTATTTCCATTCTGAAATTGAAAAACATCTGAATCTGTCTTGTTCCTTTGGACTTTTGCAAAGTGGCCCAATTGCCTCTATAAAATCAGAAATCAATAGCTTGTTACAACATGCGTCTGACCAAAACTGGATCATTAAGTGTGAACACAAGTTCCTAAAAACCTATTCAGTCACCCCAGTCAGTTATTCCCTTCCAAAAGTGCGCGAGAACCCTACTCAGCCTCCATGCGTACTTATTATGATTGGCTAAGGATCAGTTACAGAGCCCCTTTCGGAATGTATTGATTTCTTTCCTGAAATATACGTTTTTTTTAACACACAACTGCTCAAATGACTGTCAACTTGATTCAGATGTACTCCTCGTTACGCTAGACGTGGCCAGTCTGTACACCTGCATTCCCCATACTGAAGGCCTACAATCGATTGCCAAAATCTTAAAGTCACGTAACAACTCTGAATCCACAATGATTTTCTGTTGGAGCTTTTGTTTTCATGTATGATGATAAAGTCTAGCAATAAACCAAAAGGCACAGAAATGGGCTAAACAGTAGCCCCAAATTACGCAAACCTTGTCGTTGGAGATTGGGAGGCCATTAGTGTTCAAAATGAAGACAAAACCCCTTTTTTCCCCTTACATTACGTTTTGGAAGCACTAGATTGAGGGGGGGGGGGGGGGAGGTAGTCAGACAGTCCATGTCACAACTGACACTCACACAGATTTCGCTCTGGCCAATCACCTCATTTTTTGCAGGCTGCTTCCTCTAAAAATATCTGAACATTAAACAGAGATCCGCACTGGCAATATTGAATATGCCTTGGCAAAACACTACTGCTAAGAAGCCAAACATGGCCCACTGTCCTATTGGTTCTTTTTGGGCCTGGAACAGATCACATCTATTAGACGCAGTAACCTCCCTAAAATGCTCTCACAACGAGAGATGTTTTGGATTGATGGATGCCTTGTATTTAATCTTCTACGTCTAAATTATGATTTCTCATTCAGACCTTTTTTTGTAGGATATATTTCGAATGCTTATGTATATGTATATTTTCCTACATTCAATTACAATTTATCTATCCAGATGTCTATTTGTCCCCAAGCATCTCTTTTTGTATTCTTTACCGTACAATAGGAAGTAACTAAATGCATCAAACATTTCTCAAACGTCCAACATGTCATCATGATACCTAGATTCTACTTACCAGGTTTATTCTGCCGTCTGTGTATTTGTATTTGTTATAATCACTGGTTCACTAATGCTTTTATTATCGCTATGTACCACCCTCCCAAAGGTGGTACAAGCCCCAGGACTAGTCAATCCCCAGGACTAGTCATGGCCCAGGACTAGTCAAGACCCAGGACTAGTGAAGGCCCAGGACTAGTCAAGCCCCAGGACTGGTCAAGCCCCAGGACTAGTCAAGCCCCAGGACTAGTCAAGGCCCAGGACTAGTCAAGCCCCAGGACTAGTCAAGGCCCAGGACTAGTCAAGGCCCAGGACTAGTCAAGCCCCAGGACTGGTCAAGCCCCAGGACTAGTCAATCCCCAGGACTGGTCAAGCCCCAGGACTAGTCAAGCCCCAGGACTAGTCAAGGCCCAGGACTAGTCAAGCCCCAGGACTAGTCAAGGCCCAGGACTAGTCAAGCCCCAGGACTAGTCAAGGCCCAGGACTAGTCAAGCCCCAGGACTGGTCAAGCCCCAGGACTAGTCAAGACCCAGGACTAGTCAATCCCCAGGACTGGTCAAGCCCCAGGACTAGTCAAGCCCCAGGACTAGTCAAGGCCCAGGACTAGTCAAGGCCCAGGACTAGTCAAGCCCCAGGACTAGTCAAGGCCCAGGACTAGTCAAGGCCCAGGACTAGTCAAGCCCCAGGACTGGTCAAGCCCCAGGACTAGTCAATCCCCAGGACTGGTCAAGCCCCAGGACTAGTCAAGCCCCAGGACTAGTCAAGGCCCAGGACTAGTCAAGCCCCAGGACTAGTCAAGGCCCAGGACTAGTCAAGCCCCAGGACTAGTCAAGGCCCAGGACTAGTCAAGCCCCAGGACTGGTCAAGCCCCAGGACTAGTCAAGACCCAGGACTAGTCAATCCCCAGGACTGGTCAAGCCCCAGGACTAGTCAAGCCCCAGGACTAGTCAAGGCCCAGGACTAGTCAAGCCCCAGGACTGGTCAAGCCCCAGGACTAGTCAATCCCCAGGACTAGTCAAGGCCAGGACTAGTCAAGCCCCAGGACTAGTCAAGGCCCAGGACTGGTCAAGCCCCAGGACTAGTCAAGCACCAGGACTAGCCAAGCCCCAGGACTAGTCAAGCACCAGGACTAGCCAAGCCCCAGGACTAGTCAAGCACCAGGACTAGCCAAGCCCCAGGACTAGTCAAGCACCAGGACTAGCCAAGCCCCAGGACTAGTCAAGCACCAGGACTAGTCAAGCACCAGGACTAGCCAAGCACCAGGACTAGTCAAGCACCAGGACTAGTCAAGCACCAGGACTAGTCAAGCACCAGGACTAGTCAAGCACCAGGACTAGTCAAGCCCCAGGACTAGTCAAGGCCCAGGACTAGTCAAGCCCCAGGACTAGTCAAGGCCCAGGACTAGTCAAGCCCCAGGACTAGTCAAGCCCCAGGACTAGTCAAGCCCCAGGACTAGTCAAGGCCCAGGACTAGTCAAGCCCCAGGACTAGTCAAGCCCCAGGACTGGTCAAGCCCCAGGACTAGTCAATCCCCAGGACTAGTCAAGGCCAGGACTAGTCAAGCCCCAGGACTAGTCAAGCCCCAGGACTAGTCAAGGCCCAGGACTAGTCAAGCCCCAGGACTAGTCAAGGGCACAACTTTTGTGAATTTTTTTAAAATGAAATGTATTTGAATGTTTTATCAGCATCTGTAACTGGAGTCTGATATTAACAATCTGATAATCTGTTAATACTTATAATAATACTTGCTTGATATGTTTTTCAGTTTCTTGAAATACAACTTATTTCTACAAATGGTCTATTATTACTCTTATCCAGAGCAATTTACAGTAGTGAGTCAGTTAGCAGATACTCTTATCCAGAGCAATTTACAGTAGTGAGTCAGTTAGCAGATACTCTTATCCAGAGCAATTTACAGTAGTGAGTCAGTTAGCAGATACTCTTATCCAGAGCAGTTTACAGTAGTGAGTCAGTTAGCAGATACTCTTATCCAGAGCAGTTTACAGTAGTGAGTCAGTTAGCAGATACTCTTATCCAGAGCAATTTACAGTAGTGAGTCAGTTAGCAGATACTCTTATCCAGAGCAATTTACAGTAGTGAGTCAGTTAGCAGATACTCTTATCCAGAGCAGTTTACAGTAGTGAGTCAGTTAGCAGATACTCTTATCCAGAGCAGTTTACAGTAGTGAGTCAGTTAGCAGATACTCTTATCCAGAGCAATTTACAGTAGTGAGTCAGTTAGCAGATACTCTTATCCAGAGCAATTTACAGTAGTGAGTCAGTTAGCAGATACTCTTATCCAGAGCAATTTACAGTAGTGAGTCAGTTATCAGATACTCTTATCCAGAGCAGTAGTGATTGCATGCATTTTCATACTGGTCCCCCCCATTGGAATTGAACCCACATCATATTACATTTGATGTGTATATTTTGTGTCTTTGCCCATTACTTTAGACCTTTTGATATAATAGTTTGAGGACAGGGTTTTGTTCTGTCTGGATTCCATTAGAATGACAATCACATAGAACGACGGACGAGGCAACAACGCTTACGATTCCAACTATTGATACTGTTAATTATAAAACAACTTTTCTTTTTGCCAAAGCTGAGATGCTGAATACAAAATGGCTATATCGGTCTGCTAATACTAGTAAGGGCCATTGTACTACTTTGGGTAAAATATATATTTACATTTTAATTCCGATTTTTTTCAGGGAGTGCTGCACCCTACTTCCCATGTCTATTAATAACACCTCTGTGAAATCATTCACAAACGCTTCACCATTGTTCCAGTATCATTAATCATAACCTTTTACGCATAGAGATAGATAGAAGACTCATCTTTATATCTGTGCCATTATAGTGTCTGTGACAGCATGGGCAGTTCCTTTGAGGCTGCAACCCATAGGAATCCCCCCACCCAGTTGAATGGTCCTCAATGGTTCTGCCTATGCTAAAACGGCCTTTTTGTTCACTTCGAGGCCTCTATCATTCTCTATGTTCATACCACATTAAATGGAATCTTCAAAACAAAAAATGTCCTGTTTTCATTACAGTGATTTTTGTATAGTAGAACTATCTGGTTGGATGAAGCTGGATGGTTGCTGGTGTTACTGACTGGGGTTAGTTCTGCGTGGCACAATACGTTAATCATCTCTGCCGAGCTGAAGCCACGGTGACTGCTTGTGGAACTAATGCCAGTCTTCGTGTTTCAAGGCAAGGTTACTCAACATGTTAAAATGACAACAATTGCCCTTTGTGCCCAATGCAGGTTTGTAATCGTTGAATTACTTTGAGCGTTTGCTTGAACCTGCCTGGAGTGGCAGATTGATGGGTTTTGTACTTTTGGGACTATTCTAATAAAGACAAGGGAAATAACACATAAAGACATTGATTTGCTTTAATACGGTTGAAGTTGTTGTTATTCATCAAAAAAAGTTGCTACTGACATTTTAATTTTATTTAACCTTTATTTAACCAGGCAAGTCAGTTAAGAACAAATTCTTATTTTCAATGACGGCCTAGGAACAGTGGGGTTAACTGCCTTGTTCAGGGGCAAAATATCAGGGGCAAAATTACAGATTTTTACCTTGTCTGTTCGGGGGTTTGAACTTGCAACCTTCCGGTTACTAGTCCAATGCTCTAACCACTAGGCTACCTGCCGCCATGATAACATAATAACCACAAGATAATAATAACTTGATTCATAATAATAATCAAATAAAGTGTGTGTGTGTGACTGTACATGTGTGTACATTTCAATGCTTGTGGGTGTCTCTATGGATGAGTATTCCTGTATGATTTGCATTAGTTTGTTTGTGTTGTGATTGGCAGTGGGTGGTGGTATGTGATTAGGCTAAGTTATTACATTATTGGTTGATTATTGGGATTACATTATTATATTATAAAAGTTGTTTACTCACCAGTTAATGTAATAACCACAGCTTAATGTAATAATGTATTACATTTAGCTGAAGAAGTTATTACGTTTACCATTCAAAATAGTATTGTTTTACTGGGTATATTACATAAAACAATAGTAAAGTTATTGTGTATGGAAAAGTTGTTACATTTACCAGTGTTATGACATTTACTGTTGTTACAGGGCACTCAACATGTACTTCACTGACACAAATGACTGATGATTGGTTTAAATCATTTTATGATAAGAAGATAGTGGGAGATGTACTTGTCAGATTTAAGTGCAACCTTTGATGTTGACTATAACCAGTTGTTGAAAAAAACAGATGTGTTACGGCTTTTCAACCTCTGCCATATCGTGGATACAGGGCTAACTAATAGAACACAGAAGGTTTTCTTTAATGAAAACTTTTCTAATGTTAAACATGTAAACCACTTTTATGCTCGCTTCGAGGCAAGCAACACTGACGCATGCACGAGAGCAGCAGCTGTTCTGGATGACTGTGTGATAACGCTCTCGGTAGCCGATGTGAACAAAACCTTTGAACAGGTCAATATTCACAAAGCCGCTGGGCCAGACGGACTACCAGGATGTGTCCTCAAAGCATGCGCGGACCAACTGTCAAGTGTCTTCACTGACATTTTCAACCTCTCCCTGACTGAGTCTGTAATACCTAAAAGCAGACCACCATAGTCCCTGTGCCATTTCCAATCCCCCATTTTTTGGGGGTAAATATATATATCCATACACGCATATATACACATATATACATACCTATATAGACATACATACTTTTTTAAAAGAATATACCTTTATTATTATTCCCCACAAACCCTTCCGCCGATCCCCCAATTGAAGTAAACTAATAAACACTTCTGCTTCTATCTTCAATCCATACATCTTATACACACTCTACAGACACAGTCTACTTTACAATTAGTTCTCTCTTGTTTGTTCTTAGTCCTTCCTCTATTTCTGATGTCCATCCAGTTTGATGATTTCTATTTGTAACTATGCTATTTCACAAACGCTCCGAACCTATATACATTCTACAGATCCTTTATGCCCTACATTGTTTATCTTGTTCTTAGTCCCACCCTTCAGCTCCACTCAACACCTCCATCTGTCTCTCAACATCATCCAGTTTGGATTTCTACTTGCCATATATTTTTGAACTGTGCTGTGATGCTTCACAAAACAATTGAACCTTCCCACTGTCATAGCTTCTACAGATTGTAAATTAAAAATAAAAAATTTTGCTAAAATAATTATTATATTATTGATTGATTGACTATGGCTTTTCAAATCACCCAGTATTGCTATCTGTAGTGTTAGTTCTAGGCAAATGTTGCAATTCCTCAGCCATTCCTGGACCTGTGACCAAAAATGAGCTACATATGGACAATACCAAAATAAATGATCTAATGACTCTGCCTCCTCACAACAGAATCTGCAGAGCAGGGAAGATTGTATCCCCTATATAGACTGTACTGTTGGTTTAGGGCTTGTAAGTAAGCATTTCACGGTAAAGTCTACACTTGTTGTATTCGGCACATGTGTAAAGTTTGATCTGATTATACAGGGTGGTGTACCGCAGGGCAGATTTCTAGGCCCTCTACTGTTTTCTATTTTTAACCAATGATGTGTCAGCAACCACAGCTAGTGAAATCACTGGAACTCTGTTTTGGAATGAGTGGCCAGTAAAAAGGTATTCCTGAACATCTCTAAAACATTCCGTAAGTTCTAGACATTCCGTAAGTTCTAGACATTCCGTAAGTTCTAGACATTCCGTAAGTTCTAGACATTCCGTAAGTTCTAGGCCTCAACCGTACCGGATCATGAATAATGTGGCTAAATTTCTTTGTTAACTGTCCATGGTCCCACATATTAATTCAGTGGTTGTAAAGATTGGGGAGAGGACTGTCTGTGATAAAGGCTCTGCTTTTTGGACACCACACTCCACAAAGCAAGTCTGCAGGCTTTAGTTTTTTCTTATCTTGATTATTGCCCTGTCATATGGTAAGGTGCTGCAAAGTAGGATCTAGACAAACTGCAGCTGGCCCAGAACAGAATGGCACGTCTTGCTCTTCATTGTAATCAAAGGGCTGATATAAATACATCCCAGTCTATTTTGGCTAGACTGACTGCATTAGTTTTAATTTTTATAAGAAACATTAATGTGTTGAAAATTCCAAATTGTTTGCATAGTCAACTTACACACAGCTCTGACACACACACTTACCCCAGCAGACATGCCACCAGGGGTCTTTTCACAGTCCCCAAACCCAGAACAAATTCAAGAATGTGTACATTATTATATAGAGTCCTTACTGCATGGATCTCTCTTTCTTCTCATACTGCTCAAGCTAACAGCAAACCTGGTTTAAAAAATGCCTCTCCCTCTCCTAGATATTTGGTGTGTACTGATATATAGGCTATGTGTGACATTTATGTAGTTCTGTCCTTGGGCTGTTCTTGTCTATTTAATGTTCTGTATTATGTCATGTTTCATGTTTTTGTGTGGACCCTGGGAAGAGTAGCTGCTGCTTTCACAACAGCTAATGGGAATCCTAATAAAATACCAAACACATAGAAACAAACCAATAGAAAGCCGAAGTCAGGTCAGATTTATGACCTTCTCTTTTGGATTTGCGAGGGCTAGCTCTCATCTGAGGCATAGTTACTAGGCATGTGTGGGCAAACAAGAACCCGATGCTTTCTAGGCCTACCCGGAAACTTCCACGATGAGAATTCAATGTATACAATGGAAAACTACTAACACAGTACTAACATTTAACACAACAGCACAGCGGTATCAGATAAAATACACTGCTAACAGGAAGGGCGATTGACCAGAACAGACTTAAGCCGAGCACTTAAACATCAGAGAGGAATAGATGCACAAACGACAGTGTAAGAATTTGCTACCAGTGCAGAGTGGACCAGAGCAGAGTAGACCAGAGCAAAGTGGACCAGAGCAGAGTGGACCAGAGCAGAGTGGACCAGAGCAGAGTGGACCAGACCAGAGTAGACCAGAGCAGCGTGGACCAAACCAGAGTAGACCAGAGCAGAGTGGACCAGAGCAGAGTGGACCAGAGCAGAGTGGACCAGAGCAGAGTGGACCAGAGCAGAGTGGACCAGAGCAGAGTAGACCAGAGCAGAGTGGACCAGAGCAGAGTGGACCAGAGCAGAGTGGACCAGAGCGGAATGGACCAGAGCAGAGTGGACCAGAGCAGAGTGGACCAGAGCAGAGGCAGACCAGAGCAGAGTGGACCAGAGCAGAGTGGACCAGAGCAGAGTAGACCAGAGCAGAGTGGACCAGAACAGAGTGGACCAGAGCAGAGTGGACCAGAGCAGAGTGGACCAGAGCGGAGTGGACCAGAGCAGAGTGGACCAGAGCAGAGTGGACCAGAGCAGAGGCAGACCAGAGCAGAGTGGACCAGAGCAGAGTGGACCAGAGCAGAGTGGACCAGAGCAGAGTGGACCAGAGCAGAGGCAGACCAGAGCAGAGTGGACCAGAGCAGAGTGGACCAGAGCAGAGTGGACCAGAGCAGAGTAGACCAGAGCAGAGTGGACCAGAACAGAGTGGACCAGAGCAGAGTGGACCAGAGCAGAGTGGACCAGAGCAGAGTGGACCAGAACAGAGTGGACCAGAGCAGAGTGGACCAGAGCAGAGTGGATCAGAGCAGAGTGGATCAGAGCAGAGGCAGACCAAAGCGGAGGGGTGAGGTAGATATTTGTCATCATGGTGAAGTCATGCAGGTGACAAGATGACTAGTCTCTCCATGCAGTAATCAATACTACCACTCTCTGCTGTCACTTTCATCCCTCCCTTCATTCTTTCCTTCATCACTACATCCACTTATCCCCTTGTCATTTCAATTAGTCTGGAACTCTAAGCAGTGATGTCACTCAAGAAGTCAAGAAGGCTAAAGCTGTTAAGAATCTGACTGTAAATCAAAGACCGGTCTGCAATGAAGACGCCAAGATTCGACATGTGATGTGAAGGTACATTTAGTTTTTTATACTCAGACACGGACAATTACTTTTACATTTAGAAAGAAAGTTTGTGTGTGTGGGGGGGGGGGATGAAAATTCAGCATTGAAAAAAAAAAGTGCAAGTTTAATTTTGAGTCACAAGTCAAGAGTCAGAAGTCAAGAGTCACAAATCAAGAGTCACAAGTCAAGAGTCACAAGTCAAGAGTCAGAAGTCAAGAGTCACAAGTCAAGAGTCAGAAGTCAAGAGTCAGAAGTCAAGAGTCACAAGTCAAGAGTCACAAGTCAAGAGTCACAAGTCAAGAATCAGAAGTCAAGAGTCACAAGTCAAGAGTCACAAGTCAAGAGTCACAAGTCAAGAATCACAAGTCAAGAGTCACAAGTCAAGAGTCACAAGTCAAGAGTCACAAGTCAAGAGTCACAAGTCAAGAGTCACAAGTCAAGAGTCACAAGTCAAGAGTCCACTATAATGACACAGCAAATGTGTTTGATGGATCCTTTTTTAAATGTCTTTCAAGGGGAAAGTAATCTGAAAGTAAATGAAAGTAATCAGATTACATGACTGAATTTGGGGTAATCCATAAACTACGTTACTGATTACAACTTTGGATGGGTAACTAGTAACTGTAATGGATTACATTTAGAAGATCATCAACCCAAAAGCCATGGCCCCCTCAACTTCTACTCAATTCACCTCTCATGGTTTTACTGTCTCAACACTGCCCCCGTGTGACAAGGAACTGAATTGGCAGGATTGTTTTCCAAAACAGAAAGCTGCTGTGAGTAGTTGACAATTGCAAACGTCTAGTGTATGGTCCAGCTACATACTCTAATGCCTAGGCTCTAGCTCAGGGTGCTAATACAGTCTTGTTGCATGCAGGAGATCTTAGTTAAAACCCAGTCAGTCGGGGCTGAGGTTTTTGGCTGACCTGCTAGATATGCAAAGTGACAGGCAGGTCCTCATCGGTCACTGTGGCAGGACCAGTACTGTGTAAAATATGAAACGGGACGACCCCGGACCTGTGTGTGTGTGTGACCTGCTGCAGTGACAAGTCACCAGGTAATCTGAAAGTAAAGGCCTGTTTCTGCTAGTTGTGACAGAACTATGGAGAGACAGGGTAAATTATTTAACAGGTGCAATATGTTATGTTGAGCCAGCCAGGCAGGACAGTCGGTCGGTCAGTCTGTCGTTTGGTAGGTCCGTCTCTCTCTCTCTCTCTCTCTCTCTCTCTGTCTCTCTCTCTTTCTCTCTCTCCCTCTCGTTCTCTCTCGTTCTCTCTCTCTCTCTCTCGTTCTTTCTCTCTCTCTCTCTCTCTCTCTCTCTCTCTTTCTCTCTCACTCTCTCCCTCTCTCTCTCTCGTTCTCTCTCTCTCTCTCTCTCTCTCTCTCTCTCTCTCTCTGTCGTTCTTTCTCTCTCCATCTTAAAATAAACACGTAGCTATCACAGATATGTCTTGTAGTCCTTCTATGACATACAAAGGACATAAAAACAACTATGAAAAAAAAAAAACACAATTCAAGTGCAGTCTGGTTTGCTTTTGCAAAGTGTTTTAGAGTTTGTCTCTCAGGGTCGGGGTTGCCATGACAACAGAGAGCAGGAAGAGAGAGCGTGGAATGTTCCGACAGGCAGGCAGGTGTCACCTCTAGCTGCCTCACCTCTCCTCTCCTCTCATTGTGTCTGGCTGGCACTCTGGCGACACATCCCAGACCCCAGGGCCTCTGATGGACCACTCAGTGGGTGGGCTCAGATGAGGGAGGGAGGGAGGGGAGAGTGTGAGGGAGTGAGGGGAAGTAAGGGAGAGAGGGAGGGTGAGAGACAGTAGGTGGGCAGAGGGGAGGGAGGGAGGGAGTAGGTGGGCAGAGAGGAGGGAGGGAGGGAGGGAGGGAGGGAGGGAGGGAGGGAGGGAGGGAGGGAGGGAGGGAGTAGGTGGGCAGAGAGGAGGGAGGAAGACAGGGTGGACTGGCTTTCCCCCTGGGCCCCCTCCAATGTCCTAATGGCGGATGCCAACACGGCACTCAGGTGAAACGGACGTTGCCTCTCTCTTTGATGGCAAAGAGCTGTCCCCTGTGCATCACAGGGGAAGAATGGAATTCACGGTAGAGGTTAGCTCAGGGCACTCTGAGGACCCTGTCTGTGTGTCTGTCAGACACCTGCTGTGGCTGTGGTTGACCTCTACAGAGTGGAACTGTATTCCAGACCTGGGTGTGTCGAAGTAGAAGCTAGCCACTTTCTTCATCTTAACACTGTAGGTAATGTATGTTATATACTGTAGGTAATGTATGTTATATACTGTAGGTAACATATATAACAGCCTCTTAATTTGATGTATTGAATAAGTAAATTGGTGGAATTGTATATTTAAAAAACAGAAAAAACACAAGAGCGAATTCTAACTGTATAGCCTCCATTCCTCACTGGTCACAGGTCGACTGATTTGCACTTGAAAACATTTCAGTCAAGCCTACAGTGAGACGAGTGGAGAGGGTTATGTTGCATCGAGGCTGTGTCCCAGATAATACCATATTCCCTATATAATGCACTACCTTTGGCCAGAGCCCTATTGGTCCTAGTCAAAAGTCATAGGGAATAGAGTGTCATTTTGGGATGTAACCCCAATAGTAGACACTGAGGATTGAGTGGTGATACAGTACTACAGTACTACATACACACACTTTACTACGGTACTACAGTACTACACTACACACACTACTACAGTACTAAACTACACACATTACTACAGTTCTACAGTACTACAGTACACACATTACTACAGTAATACAGTCCTACACTACACACAGTACTACACTACACACATTTCTACAGTACTGCAGTACTACAGTACACACATTACTACAGTAATACAGTCCTACACTACACACAGTACTACACTACACACATTTCTACAGTACTGCAGTACTACAGTACACACATGACTACAGTACTACAGTACACACATTACTACAGTACTACAGTACTACACTACACACATTGCTACAGTACTGCAGTACTACACTACACACATTGCTACAGTACTGCAGTACTACACTACTACAGTAGTACACTACACACATGACTACAGTACTACAGTACACACATTACTATAGTACTACAGTACTACACTACACACATTGCTACAGTGCTGCAGTACTACAGTACTACAGTACTACACTACACACATTACTACAGTACTACAGTACTACACTACACACATTGCTACAGTACTGCAGTACTACACTACTACAGTACTACAGTACTACACTACCACCATTACTATAGTACTACAGTACGTGGTGAGAATTCATTAAGGCCTGTTAGCCTGTTGTAATGGCAGATTTCCTCCTCTTCGTCTGAAGAGGAGTAAGGATCGGACCAAGATGCGGCCTGGTAAGTGTTCATTACTGTTACGGATACAGTTATCCTGTGTGTGTGTGTATCCTGTGTGTGTGTTTCTTTTCTCTCCTTCTCCCCTCACAGGTGAAAATCATCACTCCCCAATCAGTCAACAATCAGAAGACACACCTCCTCCTGTTTCCTACCCAATCACAGTTCCTTTCCCTTGGTTTAAAAACCCTGTCAGTTGTTTGCTCTAGAGCTCAATCTCTCTGTAAATGCCCTGTCTGTAGAGCTCTCTGTTTCACCCTCTCCTACTATGTCTGTAGAGCTCTCTGTTTCACCCTCTCCTACTATGTCTGTAGATCTCTCTGTTTCACCCTCTCCTACTATGTCTGTAGATCGCTCTGTTTCACCCTCTCCTACTATGTCTGTAGATCGCTCTGTTTCACCCTCTCCTACTATGTCTGTAGATCTCTCTGTTTCACCCTCTCCTACTATGTCTGTAGAGTTCTCTGTTTCACCCTCTTCTACTATGTCTGTAGATCTCTCTGTTTCACCCTCTCCTACTATGTCTGTAGAGCTCTCTGTTTCACCCTCTCCTACTGTCTGTAGAGCTCTCTGTTTCACCCTCTCCTACTATGTCTGTAGAGCTCTCTGTTTCACCCTCTCCTATGTCTGTAGATCGCTCTGTTTCACCCTCTCCTACTATGTCTGTAGATCGCTCTGTTTCACCCTGTCCTACTATGTCTGTAGATCGCTCTGTTTCACCCTCTCCTACTATGTCTGTAGAGCTCTCTGTTTCACCCTCTCCTACTATGTCTGTAGAGCTCTCTGTTTCACCCTCTCCTATGTCTGTAGAGCGCTCTGTTTCACCCTCTCCTACTATGTCTGTAGAGCTCTCTGTTTCACCCTCTACTATGTCTGTAGAGCTCTCTGTTTCACCCTCTCCCACTATGTCTGTAGAGCTCTCTGTTTCACCCTCTCCCACTATGTCTGTAGATCACTCTTTCACCCTCTCCCACTATGTCTGTAGATCACTCTTTCACCCTCTCCCACTATGTCTGTAGATCACTCTGTTTCACCCTCTCCCACTATGTCTGTAGATCACTCTGTTTCACCCTCTCCTACTATGTCTATCTCTCTTTATGTATTGAGCTATCTTTTGTTTGAGCACCTCCATATCTCTTTGTCCTCACCTGTGAGTATTGTTTTGGTTATGGTGTTTGTTTTCTGGTGGGAAAAGGGGGAACCAAGACAAGTCGACCATGGGCATACACTACCCGTAGTTAGACTTTGTTAAATACACTAGTTAGAACTGGGCGGACCACCCACTGTATTTTTGGTTAGTTAGCTGTTGTTAAAGTAGGCTAGTCTAGCTTGGGGGTGTTTTTGAATACTTATTGTTTCTTTCCTTGGGTCCAGCTCAGCCCCTTTTCCTGCTCCCCCCATTACCGTGTGTTTACTAATAAACCCTGAGTTTGATGGTAGATTTAAGTTGTCGTGGATATTTAGTTCTCGCCATTACTTTGTCACTATTACTCTTTGCATGCGTTATGTTACGGGTCTCAATACCTCCCCCCCCAGACTGTCGGGCCAAAAGGGATCCGTAACAATTACGATTTTAATAAGAAAAACACTGAACACTATGAAATACAAAAACAATAAACGAATACGTGAAATAACCGAAACAATACCGTGTGGCGACTAACAAACACACGGAAACAAACAGCCACAAACCAACAGTGAAACCCAGGCTACCTAAGTATGATTCTCAATCAGAGACAACTAATGACACCTGCCTCTGATTGAGAACCATACTAGGCCGAAACAGAAACCAAACATAGAAACAGAAACCAAGACTGCCTACCACAACTCACGCCCTGACCATACTAAATAAAGACAAAACAAAGGAAATAAAGGTCAGAACGTGACAGTACCCCCCCAAAGGTGTGGACTCCGGCTGCAAAACCTGAACCTATAGGGGAGGGTCTGGGTGGGCGTCTGTCCGCTGTGGCGGTTCTGGTGCGGGACGTGGACCCCACTTGACCATAGTTCTAGTGGCCTTTTTAAAGCGGCGACCCTTGCCACTGACCTTGGACTGGGGACCCTAGAAATGGGTCCCGAACAGGCGGGAGACTCCGGCCATGCCGGACAGGCGGGGGACTCCGGCAGCGCCGGACAGGCGGGGGACTCCGGCAGCGCCGGACAGGTGGGGGACTCCGGCAGCGCCTGGCTGACTGACGGCTCTGGCAGCGCCTGGCTGACTGACGGCTCTGGCAGATCCTGGCTGGCTGACGGCTCTGGCAGATCCTGGCTGGCTGACGGCTCTGGCAGCTCCTGGCTGGCTGACCGCTCCTGGCTGGCTGACGGCTCTGGCAGCTGCTGGCTGGCTGACGGCTCTGGCAGCTGCTGGCTGGCTGACGGCTCTGGCAGCTCCTGGCTGACTGATGGCTCAGAACAGACTGGCGGCTCTAGCAGCTCCAGACAGACGGGAGACTCTAGCAGCTCAGGACAGACGGGAGACTCTGGCAGCGCTGGAGAGGAGGAAGGCTCTGGCAGCGCCGGACAGGCGGGGGACTCCGGCAGCGCCGGACAGGCGGGGGACTCCGGCAGCGCCGGACAGGCGGGGGACTCCGGCAGCGCCGGACAGGCGGGGGACTCCGGCAGCGCCGGACAGGCGGGGGACTCCGGCAGCGCCGGACAGGCGGGGGACTCCGGCAGCGCCGGACAGGCGGGGGACTCCGGCAGCGCCTGGCTGACTGACGGCTCTGGCAGCGCCTGGCTGACTGACGGCTCTGGCAGCGCCTGGCTGGCTGACCGCTCCTGGCTGGCTGACGGCTCTGGCAGCTGCTGGCTGGCTGACGGCTCTGGCAGCTCCTGGCTGGCTGACGGCTCTGGCAGCTCCTGGCTGGTTGGCGGCTCTGGCAGCTCCTGGCTGGTTGGCGGCTCTGGCAGCTCCTGGCTGACTGACGGCTCTGGCAGCTCCTGGCTGACTGACGGCTCTGGCAGCTCCTGGCTGACTGATGGCTCAGAACAGACTGGCGGCTCTAGCAGCTCCAGACAGACGGGAGACTCTAGCAGCTCAGGACAGACGGGAGACTCTGGCAGCGCTGGAGAGGAGGAAGGCTCTGGCAGCGCTGGACAGACGGGAGGCTCTGGCAGCTCTAGACAGACGGGAGGCTCTGGCAGCACTGGAGAGGAGGAAGGCTCTAGCAGCGCTGAACAGACGGGAGACCCTGTAGGCAGAAAACAGAGAGACAGCCTGGTGCGGGGTGCTGCCACCGGAGGGCTGGTGCACTGGTGGCACTGGATAGACCGGACCGGACCCCAAGTGTCAAACGAAGTGTAGAAAATGCTATTTATAAAGCCCTTCGTACATCAGCTGATATCTCAAAGTGCTGTACAGAAATCCAGCCTAAAACCCCAAACAGCAAGCAATGCAGGTGTAGAAGCACGGTGGCTAGGAAAAACTCCCTAGAAAGGCCAAAACCTAGGAAGAAACCTAGAGGGGAACCAGGCTATGTGGGGTGGCCAGTCCTCTTCTGGCTGTGCCGGGTGGAGATTATAACAGAACATGGCCAAGATGTTCAAATGTTCATAAATGACCAGCATGGTCGAATAATAATAAGGCAGAACAGTTGAAACTGGAGCAGCAGCACGGTAAGCATTGCTTCTCTTTGAATCACCAAGCATATTAAAGCACATCAGCTTAACTAGACTGAGCGTTGACAACTCAACCCTTCACATAACAGCAAAAACAGAACAGAACAGTTACATTTGATTGTTTGTTTGAGCATAGATTGTTTGTTTATAGCTTGGAGTCGTCGTGTATGGCCACCACGGGATCCTCGTCGGTGTTGCTGATTTTGAACCCGTCCATCGCCCCCGACGTTGATGGATCTTCCACATGCAGCACGCTCCATCCTTCTGGACGGAAATGACGTCACGGTATGTGTTCAGAGTCACGTCCAGTTGCCTGATTGGTTGAAACACCTACCAGCTCTCACAGTCTCAATGTCAGAATTAGACGTTCATCTGCGTTTCTCAAACTTAAAATTTCAAAGTAGGTTCCAAACGTCAAATTTCCAAATGTTTTAGGTAAAGTTTAGGCATCAATTAACTCTGACGTTTTATGGTTAAGTTTAGGCATTAATTCTGAATGGTTAAGGTAAGTATTATGGTTTGGTATAGGCTTAAAACAAAAATCTCCAAAACAACTTTATATCCCTGGATTTGAATATGCTACTTTTGGCACCGGAGGCGGGTTAGGGTTATTCTCATGCCTGTCCTCCATCCCCGTCCACAACGCCACAAAACTGAAACCGCCTGAAACCGACTGGAATGTAGCAGACATGGATGGACGTTGAATACTGACCCGTATCACGGGTGACCTGGCTGGAAACACAGGAAGTAGAGAGGTAAGAGTGGAGTTTCTGGATTCAATCAATTAACCACTCAGTCAATCAATCAATCAGCCAATCAATCAACTAACCAACCAACCTGTCAGCCAACCAATCAACCAAGTTTAGTATAGTCCTCACCAGTCGTCGTTGTTGATACCGTGGTTGCCGTGTATTCGACCTGATTGTTGCCATTATCCCTCAAGTTAGAACGGGGGTTGTCCGTTCACCACATTATGGAAGGTAGCCATCTTCCTAGACAGACGACAAAGAAGGAATGAATTGTTTGTCTACAAAAAGCTTCCACAGTAGCTACGGTCAGTGGAATGAACAGTGAATTCAATTTGTTTTATTTAAATTAGTCTGCGATATATGTATAATCAGTTGTACTATGGCAGCCCAATTCTGACCTTTTTCCACTGATCAGATCAGCTCTTTTGCTAATAATTTGGGATATTATCAGAATTGGACTGCCTGTATCTTTCTTAAAGGGGAATTTAACCCTAGGGGACCCTGGGTTTGTATAACCGCTATCGGGAAACCGGGACCAGGACAATTGATTCAAGAAATATTTTCAATCGGGTGGTGTTGTTGTTACTCGACTGTGTTAAAGGGGAATTTCACCACGAGGGAATCTGGGTTTGTTTTCATCATGGTCCTAGAGATTTCTTGGCCAGTAAGATGTGTCTCACACAATTGGGCATGAAGAGCTTTGCAAGCTGAATGCAACAGACTATGACGACTTCACACGACTCCAACACCATCTCTAAGTTTACTGATGACAAGACGGGGATAGGAGGGATCACCGATGACCATGAGACACCCTATAGGGAGGAGGTCAGAGATCTAGCGGGGTGGTGCCAGGACAACAACCTCTCCCTCAGTGTCAGTAAGACCAAGGAGCTGATTGTAGACTACAGAAAAGCGGAGGGCCAAGTCCCCATTCACATCGGCGGGGCTGTAGTGGAGTGGGTCGAGAGCTTCAAGTTCCTTGGTGTCCACATCACTAAGAACCCTATCATGGTCCAAACACACCAACACAGTCGTGAAAATGGTACAACGACTTCTCTTCCCTCTCAGGAGGCTGAAAAGATTTGTCATGGGTCATCAGATCCTCAAAAAGTTATACAGCTGCACCATCGAGAGCATCTTTACTGGCTGGATCATCGCTTGGTATGGCAACTGCTTGGCATCCGACCGCAAGGCGCTACAGTGGGTTGTGCTTACGGCCCAGTACATCACTGGGGGCGAGCTCCCTGCCATCCAGGACCTCTATACCAGGCGGTGACAGAGAAAGGCTCAACAAATTGTCAAAGACTGCAGACACCCAATAACAATTAGGAAAAACAATAATACAACAATTTACTGTTGTTAAAGTTATAACCTTTAACAACAGTAACCTTAGCATGATAGAAATGGGTATAGCTAGATACTGTCTGTCTCCCTACTCAGGTACATTTTTTTACGGTCTGGTCACTGTGCAAAGGTTAAGGGTCATGCCATATCTCTTTCTGTTAGGCTAGATTTTGTTGTAAATGTAATCTCTGTGCCTGTCCACATGTATACATGTTCAACTAGCCTACCCTAATGTTGATGTCACGCTGGCACAGTTCAACTGTACTTCAAACTGTACAATAGAGTATAATGTATTGTCCGTGTGGTGCCTGTTTTCTAGATGGAGAGTAACATAATTCCTTTGCCTGCATGTGTCATTGTGTCAGAACGGTATCCCTCTCGAGGGATTAAACATTATGTTCGATTTCAAACAGTAGATGACAGTTTGATCATGACAACACCCGTCCCATTATTTGCTGACCAACAGATGCACTTTACACCTAGGACCCCACACAACTCACCAGCTGCTGCTGAGACACACAGCTGTGCACATATTCCTTGAGCTTTACAACACTGATCATACTGTCTTTTCTTACTGTATGTTTCTTTGTGAATGGCAATTTCATTATGACCATCATCTGCTGACCACCAGTTCTCTGCTACAGATCGTTTCACCAGATATCGCGATTTAACCAAAGATTTTTGGTATCCATTAAATGAAATGAGATTGTATTTAGCAGATGTTATAGCGAAATGCTTATGTTTCCTAGCTCCAACCGTGCAGTAATAACAAACAACTCACAACAATACACACACATCTAAAAGTAAAATCATGGAATTAAGAAATATATAAATATTAGGACAAGCGATGTCGTAGTGGCATTGACTAAAATACAGTAGAATAGAATACAGTATATAATGTGTGAATAATTTTGCACGCCCAATTTTTCAGTTTTGATTTGTTAAAAAAGTTTGAAATATCCAATAAATGTCGTTCCACTTCATGATTGTGTCCCACTTGTTGTTGATTCTTCACAAAAAAATACAGTTTTATATCTTTATGTTTGAAGCCTGAAATGTGGCAAAAGGTCGCAAAGTTCAAGGGGGCCGAATACTTTCGCAAGGCACTGTACATATAAGATGTGTAAACATTATTAAAGTGACTAGTGATTCCATGTCTATGTATATAGGGCAGCAGCCTCTAAGGTGCAGGGTTGAGTAGCCGTGTGGTATCCGGCTAGTGGTGGCTATTTAACAGTCTGATGGCCTTGAGAAGCTATTTTTCAGTCTCTTGGTCGAAGGTTTTATGCACCTGTACTGACCTCACCTTCTGGATGATAGAGGGGTGAACAGACCGTAGCTTGGGTGGTTGTTGTCTTTGATGAGCTTTTTGGCCTTCCTGTGACATCGGGTGCTGTAGGTGTCCTGGAGGGCAGGCAGTGTGGATAGCAGTGATACAGTGAGCCCTGTGGTTGCGGGCAGTGCAGTTGCTGTACCAGGCAGTGAAACAGCCCGACACGATGCTCTCAATTGTGCATCTGTAAAAGTCTGTGAGGGTCTTAGGTGCCAAGCCTAATTTCTTTATTTTTATTACTGATTTGTTTTACCCCATTTTCGTGGTATCAATTGGTAGTTACAGTCTTGTCCCATCAATGCAACTCCCGTATGGACTTGGGAGAGGCGAAAGTCGAGAGCCGTGCATCCTCCGAAACACAACCCAGCCAAGCCACGCTGCTTCTTGACACAATGCCTGCTTAATCCGGAAGCCAGCCGCACCAATGTGTCAGAGGAAACACTGTTTACCTGGCGACCGTGTCAGCATGCACTGCGCCCGACACAGGAGTCACTAGTGCGCGATGGGACAGGAACATCCCTGCCGGCCAGACCCTCCCCTAACCCGGACAAAGCTGGGACAATTGTGCGCCGCCCCTTGGGTCTCCCGGTCGCATCTGGCTGAATCTGGACTCGATCCGAGATCTCTAGTGGCACAGCTAGCCCTGGGATGCAGTGTCTTAGACCACTGCTCCACTAGGGAGGCCCTGCCAAGCTGAATTTCTTCAGCCTCCTGTTGCAACTTTCCAGATTGTCAATGATGTGTACACCGCGGAACTTTCCACCTTCTCCACTACTGTCCCGTCGATGGTTTGGGTGGTATACTGTATATACCAGGTGAAGGGAGTAGGTTTGGGTGGTATACTGTATATACCAGGTGAAGGGAGTAGGTTTGGGTGGTATACTGTATATACCAGGTGAAGGGAGTAGGTTTGGGTGGTATACTGTATATACCAGGTGAATGAAGTAGGTTTGGGTGGTATACTGTATATACCAGGTGAAGGGAGTAGGTTTGGGTTGTATACTGTATATACCAGGTGAAGGGAGTAGGTTTGGGTGGTATACTGTATATACCAGGTGAAGGGAGTTGTGGGCGGAGCAGTTGTCGTACCAGGCGGTGATACAGCCCGACAGGATACTCTCGATTGTGATGTGTACGCCGAGAAACTTAAAACGTTCCACCTTCTCCTCTACTGTCCAGTTGATGTGGATGGTACTCCCTCTGCTGTTTCCTGAAGTTCACGATCAGCTCCATCATTTTGTACCCGTTGAGGAAAAGATTCATTTCCTGGCGCCACACTCCCAGAGCCCTCACCTCCTCCATGTAGGCTGTCTCGTCATTGTTGGTAATCAGGCCTACTACTGTTGTGTCGTACTGTTGTGGCCACGCAGTCGTGGGTGAATAGAGAGTACAGGAGGGTGCTGAAGACGCACCCTTGTGGGACCCCTATGTTGAGGATCAGCAAAGTGGAGGTGTTGTTTCCTACCCAGGTTATGGACCTGGGTCCTGATGCTAGCCCCTTGAATCTCTCAATCAATCAGAGACGATTACTGCTGACAGGCAGCACTGCTGCGAATAAGGCGGGGTGGGGTGGGAAGCATGGTTTCCGGTTGGGGAGGGAGGATGAGGGTGGGTGGATAGGGACTGGGGACTGGGGACTGGGGACTGGGGACTGGGGGGAGGGTTGAGTTATCTTAGTATGTATTTCTGATTTATTTTAAATGTACCTGTAACCTGTGGAAAATAAATATGTCAAATCTGAATAAATACTTGGTCACAAAAAAAAAAAAAAGATTCAATCAATCAAAATGACAATTGAACAGGTAAATGGGTATGCTTAGATAACCATGCATTTTTTAAAGATTTTTATATATATATATTTATTTATGCATAGTGATTATGGCTCTAGATTGCAGGAATAAACAGTTTCAGGTGTTTGAAAAATGTAAAACTCTCAGAATTCCCCCTGGCCATCCCCCCTGCATCCTCACGTACTTTGTGACCCCCCCCCCCCCCCCCCCCCCTAAAACAATGGGTGCATGACGCCCCTGAATGTGTTTATTAGACTGTTAAAAAATATTAACGTTCAAAAGATAAACCATTGGCTCGAATGGGGGGGGAGGGTCCCTCGAGGCCAGGCTTTTATTTTTGTGTGTTAACTGAGAAATTATTGGCATTGTAGAAAAATGTAGAAAAGTAAGTTCTTGCTGAACCTGAGCAGAATCCTTTTCATCAAAGATTTCCACAGAACACTATCGCCCTCAATGGGTGGAAAAGGGGTACTGCAACCACTCAGTGTGACAATAGACTGACTGTACCAGATGATTCTGAATGAGGCCAGACTTAATGTCTGTTTTGTAGTACAGAGGGTGGAGTGGATGATGGAAGAGACTACTGTATTGTGAGTCTGTCCTAATGCACTGTTTCTCGATACTAGTCAGCCTCCTGTGCCTGTCTCTGCATTCCCCTTTGAAGAGTCTCCACTCCTCCCTGTCTCTATAGTCCCCTTAAAATAGTCTCCACTCCTCCCTGTCTCTATAGTCCCCTTAAAATAGTCTCCACTCCTCCCTGTCTCTGTAGTCCCCTTAAAATAGTCTCCACTCCTCCCTGTCTCTGTAGTCCCCTTAAAATAGTCTCCACTCCTCCCTGTCTCTGTAGTCCCCTTAAAATAGTCTCCACTCCACCCTGTCTCTATAGTCCCCTTAAAATAGTCTCCACTCCTCCCTGTCTCTATAGTCCCCTTAAAAGAGTCTCCACTCCTCCCTGTCTCTGTAGTCCCCTTAAAATAGTCTCCACTCCACCCTGTCTCTATAGTCCCCTTAAAATAGTCTCCACTCCTCCCTGTCTCTATAGTCCCCTTAAAATAGTCTCCACTCCTCCCTGTCTCTATAGTCCCCTTAAAATAGTCTCCACTCCACCCTGTCTCTGTAGTCCCCTTAAAAGAGTCTCCACTCCACCCTGTCTCTGTAGTCCCCTTAAAAGAGTCTCCACTCCACCCTGTCTCTGACTCATGTCTGTGTTTATGGCATGTATGTTTTCTGTACCTCTCTCTGTCCCTGTCTCTGTCTCTGTCCCTCTCACTGTCTCTGTCTCCCTCTGTTCCTGTCTCTGTCCCTGTCTCCCTCTCTGTCTCTGTCCCTCTCTGTCCCTGTCCCTGTCTCTGTCCCTCTCACTGTCTCTGTCCTTCTCTGTCCCTGTCTTTGTCTATGTCTCTGTCCCTCTATATGTCTCTGTCCCTCTCTTTGTCTTTGTCTCCCTCTCTGTCTCTGTCTCTGTCCCTGTCTTTGTCTTTGTCTCTGTCCCTCTCTCTGTCTTTGTCTCTCTCTCTGTCTCCCTCTCTGTCTCTGTCTCTGTCGCTCTCTCTGTCTTTGTCTCCCTCTCTGTCTCTGTCTCTGTCCCTGTCTCTGTCTCCCTCTCTGTCCCTCTCTCTGTCTCTGTCCCTGTCTCTGTCTCCCCCTCTGTCCCTGTCTCTGTCCCTGTCTTTGTCTCTGTCCCTGTCTCATGTCTGTGTCTGACTCTGTACTGTCTCCTCTCTCTCTGTCTCTATCTCTGACTCCTGTCTGTGTCTCTGACTCCTGTCTGTGTCTCTGACTCATGTCTGTGTCTCTGACTCATGTCTGTGTCTGTTTATTGCTGTGGTGTTCTTAAAGAGGTTCCAGCCTGTATCTGAACCATGATACGTGTCTCTAACTCAGCCACTGTCTTTCTGAGACCGTCTGTCTTTAGGCTCTTTAGGCTCTAAGTCCCCTGTTTCTCTCTCAATTCAATTCAGAGTTCTCTCTCTCTCTCTGTCTCTCCCTCTGTCAATTCATTTCAATTCAATTCAAGGGGCTTTATTGGCATGGGAAACATGTGTTAAACATTGCCAAAGCAAGTGAGGTAGATAATATACAAAAGTGAAATAAACAATAAAAATGAACAGTAAACATTACACATACAGAAGTTTCAAAACAATAAAGACATTACAAATGTCATATTATGTTTATATACAGTGTTGCAATGATGTACAAATGGTTAAGGGTACACAAGGGAAAATAAATAAGCATAAATATGTTGTTGTATTTACAACGTTTGTTCTTCACTGGTTGCCCTTTTCTCGTGGCAACAGGTCACAAATCTTGCTGCTGTGATGTCACACTGTGGTATTTCACCCAGTAGATATGGGAGTTTATCAAAATTGGGTTTTGTTTTCAATTTTTTTGTGGATCTGTGTAATCTGAGGGAAATATGTGTCTCTAATATGGTCATACATTTGGGCAGGAGGTTAAGAAGTGCAGCTCAGTTTCCATCTCATTTTGTGGGCAGTGTCTCTCTCTCTCTCTCTCTGTCTGACTCTCTGTCTGTCTCTGTGGTCTCCCAGTAAAATGTCTGAAACTTCAGTGTCTGTTTAACACCCCCCCCCCCCCCCCCCCCCCCCACCCTGCCGCTATCTCTAAACCCTCCTATAGAGCATCTGTACTCAGCTCCATGTCTGTGTCCGAGCTGTCTGTCTGCTCTCAGTCTCCTGTCCCTATATCTGTCTGAGACGACTTGCTGTGTGTCTGCTCTCAGCCTCCTGTCCCTATATCTGTCTGAGACGTCTTGCTGTGTGTCTGCTCTCAGTCTCCTGTCCCTATATCTGTCTGAGACGTCTTGCTGTTTGTCTGCTCTCAGCCTCCTGTCCCTATATCTGTCTGAGACGTCTTGCTGTGTGTCTGCTCTCAGCCTCCTGTCCTTATATCTGTCTGAGACGTCTTGCTGTGTGTCTGCTCTCAGCCTCCTGTCCCTATATCTGTCTGAGACGTCTTGCTGTGTGTCTGCTCTCAGCCTCCTGTCCCTATACCTGTCTGAGACGTCTTGCTGTGTGTCTGCTCTCAGCCTCCTGTCCCTATATCTGTCTGAGATGTCTTGCTGTGT
>NC_034203.2:43679014-43749014 GCF_002021735.2 Oncorhynchus kisutch
TGATGTTAAAATTAGGTGAAATAAAATATAATTTTTTACCAAGTTGAACTTCTCAAAACGACCCAGGTATGTAGTGAAGCTTCTGTGTCTTTCCTGTCAGCCAGTTTAGTGCTGATTTCACAGAGAAAATGTCAATGTTTTCCATTATATCACTGTTGGCTGTGTGGTTCATAGACACTCTATTCCAGAAGAGGGGGAGAGAGAGAGGAGGAACGCAGCAGGTGTCCCACAATCCAGTGCATTTAGACTAGAGAACACATGTGGGGGTCTGTCTCATTCTCTCTTCTTCCCCCCTCTCTCTCTCCCTCTCTCCCTCTCTCATTCTCTCTCTTTCTCCTTCTCTCATTCTCTCTCTCTCTCTCTCTCTCTCATTCTCTCTTCTTCCCCTCTCTCTCTCTATCTCATTCTCTCTCTCCCTCTCTCATTCTCTCTCTCTCTGCAGTTTAATATATCAAACCCCACTTTACAGATCCCCCTATGCTCATACTAGAAGTTATTGTGCATATGCTTTAAACCAATATATCAGTTGGCATGGCTTCCACAGTTGCTGTATAGGTGTTACAGTCGGAGGGTAATATCATGCTTTTAATTGGCTCCCATACAAGAAGTCAGGAACGCTCCCCAGATCTCTGTGGTACTACTCAACCTCCGCAGCAATGTGCTAGACAGATGTCTCTCTCTCGCTCTCTCTCTCCCTTTTCTCTCTCATCAATGTCTGGCGGTAGACCATGGTTTTGTAGGATAGACACAATTCCTTTCAAATACCTTCCTCTCCTTTTGAGCTGGGAAGAAAGTTGACCTGACAAAGGAATCCCCACTAGTAGGTCTCCGGTGTGTGTAAAAAAAAAAAAAAAAAAGCATCTGAAATTAGGTTGTATATCTAGAAGATTACAATGAAAGGTAAATCAAGTACCGATTGATGCCACATTGTAAACACGCTTCACACTCTGCAGGACTTTATTTGTTTCGCTTTTTCAACTGTGGACTGTATATTCCCAGTAAGGTCTGCATGGTCCAAGATCCTGTCTTCTGGTTGGCTGTTCTCCCAGTGTTTGCTGTCTGCCATAACGGTAGCCTCTCTTGCCGCTTTCTCCAAAAACAGCTGAGATCATCAGCCCACAGATACATGGCTCTGGGGCTAGGGGAGAGATCATCAGCCCACAGATACAGGGCTCTGGGGCTAGGGGAGAGATCATCAGCCCACAGATACATGGCTCTGGGGCTAGGGGAGAGATCCTCAGCCCACAGATACAGGGCTCTGGGGCTAAGGAGAGAGCATCAGCCCACAGATACAGGGCTATGGGGCTATGGGGCTAGGGGAGAGATCCTCAGCCCACATCCTCACAGATACAGGGCTCTGGGGCTAGGGGAGAGATCATCAGCCCACAGATACAGGGCTCTGGGGCTAAGGAGAGATCCTCAGCCCACATCCTCACAGATACAGGGCTATGGGGCTAGGGGAGAGATCATCAGCCCACAGATACAGGGCTCTGGGGCTAAGGAGAGATCCTCAGCCCACATCCTCACAGATACAGGGCTCTGGGGCTAAGGAGAGATCATCAGCCCACATCCTCACAGATACAGGGCTCTGGGACTAGGGGAGAGATCATCAGCCCACAGATACAGGGCTCTGGGGCTAAGGAGAGATCATCAGCCCACATCCTCACAGATACAGGGCTCTGGGGCTAAGGAGAGAGCATCAGCCCACATCCTCACAGATACAGGGCTCTGGGGCTAAGGAGAGATCCTCAGCCCACATCCTCACAGATACAGGGCTCTGGGGCTAGGGGAGAGATCATCAGCCCACAGATACAGGGCTCTGGGGCTAAGGAGAGATCATCAGCCCACATCCTCACAGATACAGGGCTCTGGGGCTAAGGAGAGAGCATCAGCCCACATCCTCACAGATACAGGGCTCTGGGGCTAAGGAGAGATCCTCAGCCCACATCCTCACAGATACAGGGCTCTGGGGCTAGGGGAGAGATCATCAGCCCATATCCTCACAGATACAGGGCTCTGGGACTAAGGAGAGAGCATCAGCCCACAGATACAGGGCTCTGGGGCTAAGGAGAGATCATCAGCCCACATCCACACAGATACAGGGCTCTGGGGCTAAAGAGAGAGCATCAGCCCACAGATACGGGGCTCTGGGGCTAAGGAGAGATCATCAGCCCACATCCTCACAGATACAGGGTTCTGGGACTACAGAGAGTGCATCAGCCCACAGATACGGGGTTCTGGGACGAAGGAGAGATCATCAGCCCACATCCTCACAGATACAGGGCTCTGGGACTAGGGAGAGAGCATCAGCCCACAGATACAGGGCTCTGGGGCTAGGGGAGAGATCATCAGCCCACATCCTCACAGATACAGGGCTCTGGGGCTAGGGAGAGATCATCAACCCACATCCTCACAGATACAGGGCTCTGGGACTAAGGAGAGATCATCAGCCCACATCCTCACAGATACAGGGCTCTGGGGCTAAGGAGAGAGCATCAGCCCACATCCTCACAGATACAGGGCTCTGGGGCTAAGGAGAGATCCTCAGCCCACATCCTCACAGATACAGGGCTCTGGGGCTAGGGGAGAGATCATCAGCCCATATCCTCACAGATACAGGGCTCTGGGACTAAGGAGAGAGCATCAGCCCACAGATACAGGGCTCTGGGGCTAGGGGAGAGATCATCAGCCCACATCCACACAGATACAGGGCTCTGGGGCTAAAGAGAGAGCATCAGCCCACAGATACGGGGCTCTGGGGCTAAGGAGAGATCATCAGCCCACATCCTCACAGATACAGGGTTCTGGGACTACAGAGAGTGCATCAGCCCACAGATACGGGGTTCTGGGACGAAGGAGAGATCATCAGCCCACATCCTCACAGATACAGGGCTCTGGGACTAGGGAGAGAGCATCAGCCCACAGATACAGGGCTCTGGGGCTAGGGGAGAGATCATCAGCCCACATCCTCACAGATACAGGGCTCTGGGGCTAGGGAGAGATCATCAACCCACATCCTCACAGATACAGGGCTCTGGGACTAAGGAGAGATCATCAGCCCACATCCTCACAGATACAGGGCTCTGGGACTAAGGAGAGATCATCAGCTCACATCCTCACAGATACAGGGCTCTGGGACTAAGGAGAGAGCATCAGCCCACAGATACAGGGCTCTGGGACTAAGGAGAGAGCATCAGCCCACAGATACAGGGCTCTGTGGCTAGGGAGAGATCATCAGCCCACAGATACAGGGCTCTGGGAATAAGGAGAGAGCATCAGCCCACAGATACAGGGCTCTGGGACTAAGGAGAGAGCATCAGCCGACATCCTCACAGATACAGGGCTCTGGAGCTAAGGAGAGAGCATCAGCCGACATCCTCACAGATACAGGGCTCTGGGGCTAAGGAGAGAGCATCAGCCCACAGATACAGGGCTCTGGGACTAAGGAGAGAGCATTAGCCCACAGATACAGGGATCTGTGGCTAGGGAGAGATCATCAGGGTTACATTGACTCTACTGGTAGTTATCTTAACCCTCAACAGAGTCATGTGCTCCCTGGAGTTAGTGTTGATAACAAGAGTTCAGTGTGGCGGAGTGTGGCGGAGTTCTTTTAACTCCATTCAGAGTAACCATGAGACAGGGAGGGGCCCAATTGTCATATTTCCCAGCATGCTCTGTTGCAGGTAGATTTATTTTTATTTATTGTTTCAATATTTGTATTTTTGCAATTTGATTGTTTTTGATCTTATGCTGCACAAAGATAAGAAACATAAATGTTTCTAAATTAATCTAATCCTGTAAGTGGTTGTATTTGTAGCAACCTGTAGTAAAATAGTTGTTCCAGATATTATATTATATTATATTATATTATATTAGAGGTATTCTTCCTTTATTATCTGTGTATATTTATTCAACGAAGTCAAAGTGCTGGATATTTATCTGTGAGTTGACGTCCAATAGGGATTGGATACCAGGTTTTAAACTGCCGTAATGTCTCTCTACACCTGTATATTACACCCTTTATAACACTAAAGGTCAACTGAGAGAGAGATATACTCCTGGCAAGAGACTTGGCAAAAAAAACGACACAGAAAACAACGAAATGACAATTCAAGTTACATTTAACCAATTCTCTGAGAGTTGGATATTTACTCCCCTTAGTGTTGGTTTAATTCCCGAAATATCAACACCATAACCAGAGTAGTTTTAACAAACAAAAATGGTGGGTGGGACCAATATAAACAGCAGAATAGTGTTCCAGTTAATTATCTTGCCATTTTTTTCTTCTTCTGTGTTAAACTAGAATGTTCTACATATACTGCATATGGAAAGTGACCAGAATGTAACTACTATCATTTAATTTATGTCCTGCACGGGAGACATAATCATCTATAAATCTTCTGTAGTTTTCCTCTAGTCTTCCTGTAGTCTGGTCAGAACCACATGGAGCAGAAATTTTGACATTAGGAAACAAAGATCTTGAGATCTTGAGAAAGAGAGGGAGAGGGGAGTATTAGAGAGAGATAGAGAAGGGAGGGAGGAAAGAGAAATGGGGAGTGGAGAATCAACAGAAAGGTGGGGAGAGAAAGAGAGAAAGTGAGGGAGATGGAGGGAGCGGGAGGAGGCAGAGAAAGAGGTGGAAAATGTGAGACTAAGAGTAGTTAGACATACCCGTTGCCACATGGATATATATACTTAACCCAGTTTAAAGAACAGCCAACACCCATGAGGTTTCCCAGGTCCAAATCAGTCTTTGGTTAAGTTGAAAGGTCCAGCAGACACTGGTCCTCAATGACTACGTTCATCTTGGAATTAGTCTCCAGAGGAACACAGTGTTCTGATCCCAAATGGCACCCTAATCCCTATATAGGGTGGCACCCTAATCCCTATATAGGGTGGCACCCTAATTCCTATATAGGGTTGCACCCTAATTCGTATATATAGGGTGCCATTTGGGATGTACCCAGTGTCCATGGGAGGTTCTGTCTATACAGTACAACTAAATGCAATAGAGGGCGAGGAGAGGTTAGGGGTCAATGGGAGTTGAAGAGGTGAACGTGTTGTTGAAAGGAAGAAGCTGGGATAGGAACAGACCAGTCATTTATAAAGGCAATGATTATTGTGAGGATGGCTGCAAAAATACGTCAATGTGTATTTATAAATGATAGAGGTCCCTTTTCTCGCTCTCGCTACTTTCTCTTGTTCTTCTCTCTATTTCTCACACAAACAAACGCAATACACCATATTGAAGGCAAGCTAGGCTATACTGCAGGGGAGGGAGGGAGGGAGGGAGGGAGGGAGGGAGGGAGGGAGGGAGGGAGGGAGGGAGGGAGGGAGGGAGGGAGGGAGGGAGGGAGGGAGGGAGGGAGGGAGGGAGGAGGAGGGAGAGAGAGAGAGACCCTCTAGAATATGCAGGAAGTTACTCTTGGAGAAGTTCCACCAGCCTTGCTTCCTCACCAGATTGGATTGGATTCTACAGATGTTCTGAGAGGGTAATGTTGAATGTGAAACTCTCCGAACCCTCCTTAGTCTTTCTGATCATTTCAAAGCTGCTACTCCTTGAGTCACCAATTTAATGTTTGTGGAAAGATCGGAATTTAAATACTTATAGATTTCAATCATTGGTTTGTATGAAAATACTGTATGTTCCCTTTGAAGCTGAGAGCTGTTCTGTGCTTTGCTGGATATTGTTGATGGGTTATGCTTGGAATCCTGGGCAGGCCTATATTTCTGACCGCTAGGGGTCGCTATATACAACCACTTCATTAATGGGGTGATGTTGAATAGCACAATAGAATGTAACAGATGTAACAGATGGTGAACTGGGTGAACATATTTGCAATACATGTGAAAAGGGAGGGAAAAATGTCATCCATTTTGTACCCAGCTAGCCCATCACTGGAGTCTGGAAGCGGTCAGTAAGTTTGTTGCTTTTAGAATCCCGGAAATGGGAAGGTTTTGGCTGGAACTTCTGAGTGTGTGCTGACCAATGTTATGGTTGGTACCTGAATTCCTCTGTCCCCAACCCACACCACACCCCAGCTCTGTCCCCAACCCATACCACACCCCAGCTCTGTCCCCAACCCATACCACACCCCAGCTCTGTCCCCAACCTACACCCCAGCTCTGTCCCCAACCCACACCATTCCCCAGCTCTGTCCCCAACCCACACCACACCCCAGCTATTGCCCCAACCCACACCACACCCCAGCTATGTCCCCAACCCATTCCCCAGCTATGTCCCCAACCCATTCCCCAGCTATGTCCCCAACCCATTCCCCAGCTATGTCCCCAACCCATACCCCAGCTCTGTCCCCAACCCACACCCCAGCTATGTCCCCAACCCATTCCCCAGCTATGTCCCCAACCCATTCCCCAGCTATGTCCCCAACCCATTCCCCAGCTATGTCCCCAACCCATTCCCCAGCTATGTCCCCAACCCATTCCCCAGCTCTGTCCCCAAACCATTCCCCAGCTATGTCCCCAACCCATACCCCAGCTCTGTCCCCAACCCATTCCCCAGCTATGTCCCCAACCCATTCCCCAGCTATGTCCCCAACCCACACTCCAGCTCTGTCCCCAACCCACACCCCAGCTATGTCCCTAACCCATACCCCAGCTCTGTCCCCAACCCATACCCCAACCCATACCCCAGCTCTATCACCAACCCATACCCCAGCTCTGTCCCCAACCTACACCCCAGCTCTGTCCCCAACCCACACTCCAGCTCTGTCCCCAACCCACACTCCAGCTCTGTCCCCAACCCACACCCCAGCTATGTCCCTAACCCATACCCCAGCTCTGTCCCCAACCCATACCCCAACCCATACCCCAGCTCTATCACCAACCCATACCCCAGCTCTGTCACCAACCCATACCCCAGCTCTATCACCAACCCATACCCCAGCTCTGTCACCAACCCATACCCCAGCTCTGTCACCAACCCATACCCCAGCTCTATCACCAACCCATACCCCAGCTCTGTCCTCAACCCATTTTCCAGCGCTGTCTAAAAATGGACTGCCACTACCACTCTGTGAGTTCCTCCAATTTAGGTACTGTAGTCCATATCCAAAATGAATTTAAACATAAAAACATTGTTTCCATAAGAATATAGTATCCTATTAAATCTTGTAGTTGGATTAGACTGTCTAGTAAACCCAAATGAACAAAATTCTAATGGAAAATGTAGTTTCAGTCACAATTTTTGTCTGACAAAACCACAGCGCATTGGAGAGGGTGATGGTGTGTGTGTGTGTGTGTTTGTTTGAGGGATGTAGTTTCCTTTACTCTAACAGAAACTATACTACGGCCAGTAAAGTAATCACAGATGCAGAACTATTGGTTGATAGATGACATTGAATTCATCCAACGCATCAGCAAAACAGGGGTCATTATCAGTTGTAGCATAAAGGAGTATGTCTTTTCATCAAAAAGAGGCCAGCTCAGGTCGAAATAGGAGAACTTCGGATAATAAATTATTCCTAGGTGTATTAGGAATATTCAAATCTGAGATCAAGATACTAGCATGTGTAATCCATTCCGGTATATTCCACTTTATGCTGATGCTGTTTGGACTCAGTTCGGCCCCCAGCTGTATCCAGAAGGGACCGAAGCAATCCATCATTGCTTTGGTCCCTGCAGTGGCCTGATTTCTACTGTACACTCTACTTCACTTCATGCTGGTGTACATTTGGTTTCCATTTACTATGAGATTTCCATAGCTATGGTATATATTTAATTTTAAAACTATCTTTGTGGTGGGCCTTACTGGCTTCTTGGCCAATAAACATCTACATAAGCATCTATATAAACATCTATTCCAGGGCTGATTTGAATACTGGTGGGAACCTTTCACAGAAGGACCTTTTACATGACAATGGTAGTCTCTCACAGCCCACTACACACCCTACCGCACACCCCACTTCCCCCTACCGCACACCCCACTACCCCCTACGGCACACCCAACTACCTCCTACCGCACACCCCACTGGATACCCTACCGCACACCTCACTACCTCCTACCGCACACCCCACTGGATACACTACCGCACACCTCACTACCCCCTACCGCACACCGCACTGGATACCCTACCGTACACCTTACTACCCCCGACCGCACACCCCACTGGATACCCTACCGCACCCCCCCCACCCTTTACCGCACACTGCACTACACCCTACCGCACACCCCACTAGATACCCGACTCCCCCCTACCGCACATCCCACTACACACCTTACCGCACACCCCACTACCCCCTACCGCACACCCCACTACCCCCTACCGCACACCCCAATACACACCCTACCGCACACCCCACTACCCCCCTACCGCACACCCCACTGCCCCCTACCGCACACCCCGCTACACACCCTACCGCACACCCCACTACCCCCTACCGCACACCCCACTACCCCCTACCGCACACCCCACTGCCCCCTACCGCACACCCTGCTACACACCCTACCGCACACCCCACTACCCCCTACTGCACACCCCCCACTACACACCCTACCGCACACCCCACTACACACCCTACCGCACACCCCACTACCCCCCTACCGCACACCCCACTACACACCCTACCGCACACCCCACTACCCCCTACCGCACACTCCACTACCCCCTACCGCACACCCCGCTACACACCCTACCGCACACCCCGCTACCCTCTACCGCACACCCCACTACACACCCTACCGCACACCCCACTACACACCCTACCGCACACCCAACTACCCCTACCACACACCCAACTATCCCCTACCACACACCCCACTACCCCCTACTGCACACCCCCACTATACACCCTACCGCACACCCCCACTACCCCCTACCGCACACCCCACTACACACCCTACCGCACACCCCCTACCGCACACTCCACTACCCCCTAACGCACACCCCACTACACACCCTACCGCACACCCCACTACCCCCTACCGCACACCCCACTAGCTCCTACCGCACACCGCACTGGATACCCTACCGCACACCTTACTACCCCCGACTGCACACCCCACTGGATACCCTACCGCACACCCCCCCCACCCTTTACCGCACACTGCACTACACCCTACCGCACACCCCACTAGATACCCGACTCCCCCCTACCGCACATCCCACTACACACCTTACCGCACACCCCACTACCCCCTACCGCACACCCCACTACCCCCTACCGCACACCCCAATACACACCCTACCGCACACCCCACTACCCCCTACCGCACACCCCACTACCCCCTACCGCACACCCCACTGCACCCTACCGCACACCCCGCTACACACCCCTACCGCACACCCCACTACCCCCTACCGCACACCCCACTACCCCCTGCCGCACACCCCACTGCCCCCTACCGCACACCCCGCTACACACCCTACCGCACACCCCACTACCCCCCTACTGCACACCCCCACTACACACCCTACCGCACACCCCACTACCCCCTACCGCACACCCCACTACACACCCTACCGCACACCCCACTACCCCCCTACCGCACACTCCACTACCCCCTACCGCACACCCCACTACACACCCTACCGCACACCCCACTACCCTCTACCGCACACCCCACTAGCTCCTACCGCACACCCCACTACACACCCTACCGCACACCCAACTACCCCTACCACACACCCAACTACCCCCCTACCACACACCCCACTACCCCCTACTGCACACCCCCACTACACACCCTTCCGCACACCCCACTACCCCCTACTGCACACCCCACTACACACCCTACCGCACACCCCACTACCCCCTACCGCACACTCCACTACCCCCTAACGCACACCCCACTACACACCCTACCGCACACCCCACTACCCCCTACCGCACACCCCACTAGCTCCTACCGCACACCGCACTGGATACCCTACCGCACACCTTACTACCCCCGACCGCACACCCCACTGGATACCCTACCGCACACCCCCCCACCCTTTACCGCACACTGCACTACACCCTACCGCACACCCCACTAGATACCCGACTCCCCCCTACCGCACATCCCACTACACACCTTACCGCACACCCCACTACCCCCTACCGCACACCCCACTACCCCCTACCGCACACCCCAATACACACCCTGCCGCACACCCCACTACCCCCTACCGCACACACCAATACACACCCTACCGCACACCCCACTACCCCCTACCGCACACCCCACTGCCCCCTACCGCACACCCCGCTACACACCCTACCGCACACTCCACTACCCCCTACCGCACACCCCACTACACACCCTACCGTACACCCCACTACCCCCTACCGCACACCCCACTAGCTCCTACCGCACACCCCACTACACACCCTACCGCACACCCAACTACCCCCTACCACACACCCCACTACCCCCTACCGCACACCCCACTACACACCCTACCGCGCACCCCACTACACCCACTACACACCCTACCGCACACCCTACCGCACACTCCACTACACACCCTACTGGACACCCCACTACACACCCTACCGCACACCCTACTGGACACCCCACTACACACCCTACCGCACACCCCACTACACACCCTACTGGACACCCCACTACACACCCTACTGGACACCCCACTACACACCCTACCGCACACCCCACTACACACCCTACCGCACACCCCACTACACACCCTACCGCACACCCTACCGCACTCCCCACTACGCACCCCTACCGCACCCCCCACTACGCACCCTACCGCACACCCCACTACACACCCCTACCGCACACCCCACTACACACCCTACCGCACACCCCACTACACACCCTACCGCACACCCCACCACACACCCTACCGCACACCCCACTACACACACTACTGCACACCCCACCACACACCCCACTACACAAACTACCGCGCACCCTACCGCACACCCCACTACACACCCTACCGCACACCTCACTACACACCCCACTACACACTCTACCGCACACCCTACCGCACACCCCACTACACACCCTACCCCCTACCCCACTACCCCCTACCGCACACCCCACTACACACCCTACCGCACACCCCACTACCCCCTACCGCACACCCCACTAGCTCCTACCGCACACCCCCACTACACACCCTACCGCACACCCAACTACCCCCTACCACACACCCCACTACCCCCTACCGCACACCCCACTACACACCCTACCGCGCACCCCACTACACCCACTACACACCCTACCGCACACTCCACTACACACCCTACTGGACACCCCACTACACACCCTACCGCACACCCTACTGGACACCCCACTACACACCCTACCGCACACCCCACTACACACCCTACTGGACACCCCACTACACACCCTACTGGACACCCCACTACACACCCTACCGCACACCCCACTACACACCCTACCGCACACCCCACTACACACCCTACCGCACACCCTACCGCACACCCCACTACGCACCCTGCCGCACACCCCCACTACACACTCTACCGCACACCCTACCGCACTCCCCACTACGCACCCTACCGCACCCCCCACTACGCACCCTACCGCACACCCCACTACACACCCTACCACACCCCCTACCGCACACCCCACTACACACCCTACCGCACACCCCACTACACACCCTACCGCACACCCCACCACACACCCTACCGCACACCCCACTACACACACTACTGCACACCCCACCACACACCCCACCACACACCCCACTACACAAACTACCGCACACCCTACCGCACACCCCACTACGCACCCTACCGCACACCCCACTACACACCCTACCGCACACCCCACCACACACCCCACTACACACCCTACCACGCATTCAATTTAGCTAGCTATCTAGCTAACGTCAATGGCATTTATATAAACTATCAATCAGATGGTTAACTAACTAAACAAATATATTTGTTTTCCCCTTTTATCTAAAGCTTCCTGATAAAGCTAGCCAGTTGATGGTAAAGCTAGGATGAATGTCAGAGGCCAGATAGCTAATGCAAAAGTGGGTGTCAATGCAATGGCTGGTTTCAGTCTCTCGATGTGCAAAACTGATAGAGACATACCCCAAGCGACTTACAGCTGTAATCGCAGCAAAAGGTGGCGCTACAAACTTAAGGGGGCTGAATAATTTTGCACGCCCAATTTTTCAGTTTTTGATTTGTTAAAAAAGTTTGAAATATCCAATAAATGTCGTTCCACTTCATGATTGTGTCCCACTTGTTGTTGATTCTTCACAAAAAAAATAGTTTTATATCTTTATGTTTGAAGCCTGAAATGTGGCAAAAGGTCGCAAAGTTCAAGGGGGCCGAATACCTTCACAAGGCACTGTATATCATGTTGATTCATACACAGAGCCCACTGGACATAGACGTCAGTTCAATGTCTAGTTTTGATGTACATTTGGTTGAGTTTTCTACTGTGAATTCAACATGAAATCAACAAAAAAAGGTCTATTGGATTTAGGTTAAAAGTTGGGTGAAAGAAAGACGAAATGAACATACATTGATGACGTTTTGCAAATCCAGTCAGTTTTCCATGTTGATTCAACATCATCACATTGATCTTTTGGGGCTGAAATAACACGAAACAATGTTGATTCAACCAGTTTTTGCCCAGTGGGAGGTCTTTTTTTAAGGCTGGTGGTAGCCCATTAATAAATAGAGAACAGTAAAGGACCAAGACAGCCGCCCTGCAGAACACCACACTTTACCTCTTTTACATTAGACAAGCTTTCATTAAAGAAGACCCTCTGTGTTCAATCAACCATAATTGCAGGTCTGCCCAAACCCTACCTCTGTTGGGACGCACCATCCAAACTAATCTCCCCTCTCAACTGAAGTGTGCACTCCTTCACTACTCCCCACAAATGTTTAAGCATTGGATTAGTGTTGGCATGGGCTAGAGTGTCGAGTTGGCATAAATGGTCAGGAGACAGGCATTTCATGCGTAATAGGGTTTTTATTTACCCATATCAGAGCGTGCCGTGTGAAGGCACGGGGACGAAGACCAAACAAACACTATACAAAAAATAGTGTCACGCCCCGGCCATTGTCACGGCTGTCTTCGTCCTCCTCATCTGACGAGGAGAAGCGAGAAGGATCGGAGGACTCATACGCAGCGTGGTAAGTGTTCGTCACTTTAATGGAAAAACTGAACACTACAAAACAACAAAGTGACAACCGTGACACTAATGACACACTGTGCTAACAAGCAACGTAACATAGACAATCACCCACAACCCACAATGACAAAACAGGCTACCTAAATATGGTTCCCAATCAGAGACAATGACTAACACCTGCCTCTGATTGAGAACCATATCAGGCCAAACACAGAAACAGACAAACTAGACATACAACATAGAATGCCCACTCAGATCACACCCTGACCAAACAAAACATAGAAACATACAAAGCAAACTATGGTCAGGGTGTGACAGCCATAGAGAGGTTTTTATTCTCTATTTTGGTTAGGCCAGGGTGTGACTAGGGTGGGCATTCTAGTTTCTTTATTTCTATGTTTTGTATTTCTATGTGTTTGGCCGGGTATGGTTCTCAATCAGGGACAGCTGTCTATTGTTGTCTCTGATTGGGAACCATACTTAGGTAGCCTTTTCCCACCAGTGTTTTGTGGGTAGTTTTTTTCTGTTTAGTGTTCTGCACCTGACAGGACTGTTTCGGTTTTGTCCCTCTTGGTTTATTTTGTTCGAGTGTTTGTTGATCCAATAAAATCAGGCGCTTTGGTCCGATACTTCATGCAACGACGACCGTTACACATAGAGTTGAAATCCAAACAAAAGAGCGAAATAAATAACACAAGCGCACAATGATTATCACACGGGACGAGACCCGTAATCATGTGCACAATACACAATGGCACGAAAGCCAAAACAACACAGCACAGGTACTCACACGAACCAATGGACATAGTAACAATAATCAACAAGACAATGGTGAACCAAGGGCACACTTATACAATTACTAAATCGGGGAAAAGGGACCAGGTGTGTGTAATGACGGTTCCGGAAGGATCCGTGACATAGAGAAGGTTTCCACATACCAGTCATTTCCTTTTCAAATAAAATAAAATAACATTTATTCATATAGCCCTTCGTACATCAGCTGATATCTCAAAGTGCTGCACAGAAACGCAGCCTAAAACCCCAAACAGCAAGCAATGCAGGTGTAGAAGCACGTTGGCTATTCAAAACTCCCTAGAAAGGCCAAAAACCTAGGAAGAAACCTAGAGAGGAACCAGGCTATGAGGGGTGGCCAGTCCTCTTCTGGCTGTGCCGGGTGGAGATTATAACAGAACATGGCCAAGATGTTCATAAATGACCAGCATGGTCAAATAATAATCACAGTAGTTGTCGAGGGTGCAGCAAGTCAGCACCTCAGGAGTAAATGTCAGTTGGCTTTTCATAGCCGTTCATTAAGAGTATCTCTATCTCTCCTGAGACAGGAGGGGTCAGGAGACACTGTGGCCACATCCAATGATATCCCCGGACTGGGCCAAACAGGAAGGATCTAACCCCACCCACTTTTCCAAAGCACAGCCCCCACACCACTAGAGGGATATCTTCAACCACCAACTTACCATCCTGAGACAAGGCCGAGTATAGGGGGGGGCGCCAACCCAGACAGGAAGATCACATCAGTGACTTTTAAATGCATTAAGTGCATTGATCAAGTGCACAATTCAGGAGACAGGAGAGGTTATTGGGGCACACGTCCAGAGTGAGGTCTAGCCTAACAGATGTAGAACTGAAATAAGGAGGTGAAGATATTTATGTTCTGAATCCTTCAGATAGGAGGAGCTTGCAACAGGTGATATGTACAAAACACTGTATGTATTTAAAGAATAGGACAGCAACATTTGAAACATTCATGTCATTCACAGACAGAGAATTGGTCTGTGATCTGTGGTATGTACAGTATACGTACCTTGGGTGGCTAGTGTCTCCAATAGCCTTTCACGCATTGAGTGCATACCAAATAGCACCCTATTCCCTATATAGTGCCCACAGAGCTCTGGTGAAAAGTAGTTAGCGTGTCATTTGGGATGTAGACATTGAGTTTTTCATCGTTGAGATAATTCACTATTTTCTACTGTACTGACTTTGCTTATACTAATGGAAAGCCCATGCGTCCCCCCCCCCCCCTTTCCTACTTTTATACTGAAGGCTGATGATCGGGTTTGTCAGAGGGCTCTGTGAAGAGGGATGTCTACTGTAATGTAAAGGCAATGCAGACAAGCAGGGTGGAGACTACCTATAAATGTTATAGTTAGTGTGGTGGAAACTACCTTCCAGAAGTAAATTGTTGGTTCTGGAAACCAGCCCATCAATCTCTATAGATATCCTGCTATTCCTGGGCTAAGAAAATACTCAAATGGAGAGTTAGAGAGCAAGAGTTACTGTATGTATCAAGAATGTCAGAGTGAGAGAGTAAGAGTACTGTTTTGTATGTATCAAGAATGTCAGAGTAAGAGAACTGATCTAGGATCAGTTCCTTCATGTCCAAATATTATCTTATTCATTAGAATCTAAAGTCAAAACTGATCCCAGATCAGCGCTCCTACTCTGAGATGCTTAGAGTATTATTGTTTTTTGAAATCAAAATTTAGGTCCAGAAAACCAGCTCCAGAAATGTTGAGAAAACTGCTTGTAAAAGTTGTTACTATTTAAACTACCCATTCTCCGTCTAGAAGATCATACATTCAAACATTTCTCACAGATCTAAGGTTTTACGTTCTCTTCTCAAGCGTGGAAACATTGAAACGATATTGTAGTGGAAGAAACACTGATTCCTTCAATGAAACTAGAACAAAACAGGCTCATTCATATTGAATGCGTCCCAAACAGTACCCTATTCAAAATATAAGAAGTAGGGTGCCATCTAGGACGCATCCACCATTGTCCTCCCTTTTGAGGGTGATATGATTATAGTACACATCATCTACTTCATGTGTTTTTCCAAACTCCCGGCCAGAACTGTCTCTTTGCTCTTCACTGTGAGTGTACAGGCACTATCGAGGAACCAGGCCAATATGGTTTCACTGTGAGTGTACAGGCACTATCGAGGAACCAGCCCAATATGGTTTCACTGTGAGTGTACAGGCACTATCGAGGAATCATGCCAATACGGTTTCACTGTGAGTGTACAGGCACTATCGAGGAACCAGGCCAATATGGTTTCACTGTGAGTGTACAGGCACTATCGAGGAACCAGGCCAATATGGTTTCACTGTGAGTGTACAGGCACTATCGAGGAACCAGGCCAATATGGTTTCACTGTGAGTGCACAGGCACTATCGAGGAACCAGGCCAATATGGTTTCACTGTGAGTGTACAGGCACTATCGAGGAACCAGGCCAATATGGTTTCACTGTGAGTGTACAGGCACTATCGAGGAACCAGGCCAATATGGTTTCACTGTGAGTGTACAGGCACTATCGAGGAACCAGGCCAATATGGTTTCACTGTGAGTGTACAGGCACTATCGAGGAACCAGGCCAATATGGTTTCACTGTGAGTGTACAGGCACTATCGAGGAACCAGGCCAATATGGTTTCACTGTGAGTGCACAGGCACTATCGAGGAACCAGCCCAATATGGTTTCACTGTGAGTGTACAGGCACTATCGAGGAACCAGGCCAATATGGTTTCACTGTGAGTGTACAGGCACTATCGGGGAATCAGGCCAATATGGTTTCACTGTGAGTATACAGGCACTATCGAGGAACCAGGCCAATATGGTTTCCATTTGGGCTGCTGCCTCTTTTGTTTTGAGGTACAGTGACATCCCCCAATGTCCCCAGCATTTCAACAACAGGCAAACAATATTTGTATACAGAATTCTTTGTCTTTTAGATGAGGTAGCAGATATTACATTTAAGTGAACAAAATTAATGGAAAAAGTTTAGAGTAGCATTATATAACCATAAGAAATTAATTTTGAAATGTAGCTAGCAATAACTTGAAAGATGAGACGATTTAAAACAGGTTCTTGACAAAAGCCAACAGCAACAAGGAAAAGTCCTTGAAATATTTACCAAGCAAAAAGTGTTTTCTTAACTGGATCTTTGCAGTGCTGTGTTTTGCAAAGAATTTATAGGACATGAAAAATCAGCAAAATAATAAGTCTGAAGGTTAGAATTCAGAATCCAGATTTATATTCCTAATATAAAGTTCAGTAGACTCCCTCGCACCGGGCTGGACCAGACCGGACCAGACCAGACTAGACTAGATCAGACCGGGCCAGACCAGACCGGGCCAGACCAGACTAGACTAGACTAGACCAGACCGGGCTGGACCAGACCGGACCGGGCCAGACCATACCGGGCCGGACCAGACCAGACTAGACTAGACTAGATCAGACCGGGCCAGACCAGACCAGACCAGACCAGACCAGACTAGACTAGACTAAACTAGACTAGACCAGACCGGGCCGGACCAGACCACTCTCTTTTCTCCAAGGCACTGCAGCCTGGCGTCTTGCCTTCCCCTTCAGACCCTAGTGGCTGGTTAATAGTTCCTGTAACTTACCTACAGGGTCTGGGATAGGGGCAAGGTACATATAACTAGTTCCTGTAACTGACCTACAGGGTCTGGGATAGGGGCAGGGTACATATAACTAGTTCCTGTAACTTACCTACAGGGTCTGGGATAGGGGCAGGGTACATATAACTAGTTCCTGTAACTTACCTACAGGGTCAGGGTCTGGGATAGGGGCAGGGTACATATAACTAGTTCCTGTAACTTACCTACAGGGGCTGGGATAGGGGCAGGGTACATATAACTAGTTCCTGTAACTTACCTACAGGGGCTGGGATAGGGGCAGGGTACATATAACTAGTTCCTGTAACTTACCTACAGGGTCTGGGATAGGGGCAGGGTACATATAACTAGTTCCTGTAACTTACCTACAGGGTCTGGGATAGGGGCAGGGTACATATAACTAGTTCCTGTAACTTACCTACAGGGGCTGGGATAGGGGCAGGGTACATATAACTAGTTCCTGTAACTTACCTACAGGGGCTGGGATAGGGGCAGGGTACATATAACTAGTTCCTGTAACTTACCTACAGGGTCTGGGATAGGGGCAGGGTACATATAACTAGTTCCTGTAACTTACCTACAGGGTCTGGGATAGGGGCAGGGTACATATAACTAGTTCCTGTAACTTACCTACAGGGTCTGGGATAGGGGCAGGGTACATATAACTAGTTCCTGTAACTTACCTACAGGGTCAGGGTCTGGGATAGGGGCAGGGTACATATAACTAGTTCCTGTAACTTACCTACAGGGGCTGGGATAGGGGCAGGGTACATATAACTAGTTCCTGTAACTTACCTACAGGGGCTGGGATAGGGGCAGGGTACATATAACTAGTTCCTGTAACTTACCTACAGGGGCTGGGATAGGGGCAGGGTACATATAACTAGTTCCTGTAACTTACCTACAGGGGCTGGGATAGGGGCAGGGTACATATAACTAGTTCCTGTAACTTACCTACAGGGGCTGGGATATAGAGGCCGCATTGCAAGGAAGAAGCCACTGCTACAAACCCACCATTAACAAGCCAGACTACGGTTTGCAACTGCACATGGGGACAAAGATCGTACTTTTTGGAGAAATGTCCTCTGGTCTGATGAAACAAAAATAGAACTGTTTGTCCATAATGACAATAGAAATGTTTGGAGGAAAACGGTGGGAGGCTTGCAAGCTGAAGAACACCATCCCAACCGTGAAGCAAGGTGGTGGCAGCATCATGTTGTGGGAGTGCTTTGCTGCAGGAGGGACTGGTGCACTTCACAAAATAGATGGCTTCATGAGGGAGGAAAATTATGTGGACATATTGATGTAACATCTCAAGACATCAGTCAGGAAGTTAAAGCTGGGTCGCAAATGGGTCTTCCAAATGGACAATAACACCAAGCATACTTCCAAAGTTGTGGCAAAATGGCTTAAGGACAACAAAGTCAAGGTATTGGAGTGGCCATCACAAAGCCCTGACCTCAACCCTATAGAAAATTTGTGGGCAGAACTGAAAAAGCGTGTGCGAGCAAAGAGGCCTACAAACCTGACTCAGTTACACCAGCTCTGTCAGGAGGAATGGGACAAAATTCACCTCAGGTTCAACTGTGTATATACACTGCTCAAAAAAATAAAGGGAACACTAAAATAACACATCCTAGATCTGAATGAAATATTCTTATTAAATACTTTTTTCTTTACATAGTTGAATGTGCTGACAACAAAATCACACAAACATTATCAATGGAAATCAAATTTATCAACCCATGGAGGTCTGGATTTGGAGTCACACTCAAAATTAAAGTGGAAAACCACACTACAGGCTGATCCAACTTTGATGTAATGTCCTTAAAACAAGTCAAAATTAGGCTCAGTAGTGTGTGCGGCCTCCACGTGCCTGTATGACCTCGCTACAACGCCTGGGCATGCTCCTGATGAGGTGGCAGATGGTCTCCTGGGGGATCTCCTCCCAGACCTGGACTAAAGCATCCGCCAACTCCTGGACAGTCTGTGGTGCAATGTGGCGTTGGTGGATGGAGCGAGACATGATGTCCCAGATGTGCTCAATTGGATTCAGGTCTGGGGAACGGGCGGGCCAGTCCATAGCATCAATGCCTTCCTCTTGCAGGAACTGCTGACACACTCCAGCCACATGAGGTCTAGCATTGTCTTGCATTAGGAGGAACCCAGGGCCAACCGCACCAGCATATGGTTTCACAAGGGGTCTGAGGATCTCATCTCAGTACCTAATGGCAGTCAGGCTACCTCTGGCGAGCACATGGAGGGCTGTGCGGCCCCCCAAAGAAATGTCACCCCACACCATGACTTACCCACCGCCAAACCGGTCATGCTGGAGGATGTTGCAGGCAGCAGAATGTTCTCCACGGCGTCTCCAGACTGTCACGTCTCTCGTGCATAGTGTGAACCTGCTTTCCACCTGACTGTGCTGCTGCTCCAGTTTCAACTGTTCTGCCTTATTATTATTTGACCATGCTGGTCATTTATGAACATTTGAACATCTTGGCCATGTTCTGTTATAATCTCCACCCAGCACAGCCAGAAGAGGACTGGCCACCCCACATAGCCTGGTTCCTCTCTAGGTTTCTTCCTAGGTTTTGGCCTTTCTAGGGAGTTTTTCATAGCCACCGTGCTTCTACACCTGCATTGCTTGCTGTTTGGGGTTTTAGGCTGGGTTTCTGTACAGCACTTTGAGATATCAGCTGATGTACGAAGGGCTATATAAATAAATTTGATTTGATTTGATTTCATCTGTGAAGAGCACAGGGCGCTAGTGGCGAATTTGCCAATCTTGGTGTTCTCTGGCAAATGCCAAACGTCCTGCACGGTGTTGGGCTGTAAGCACAACCCCCACCTGTGGACGTCGGGCCCTCATACCACCCTCATGGAGTCTGTTTCTGACCGTTTGAGAGACACATGCCCATTTGTGGCTTGCTGGAGGTCATTTTGCAGGGCTCTGGCAGTGCTCCTCCTGCTCCTCCTTGCACAAAGGCGGAGGTAGCGGTCCTGCTGCTGGGTTGTTGCCCTCCTACGGCCTCCTCCACGTCTCCTGATGTACTGGCCTGTCTCCTGGTAGCGCCTCCATGCTCTGGACACTACGCTGACAGACACAGCAAACCTTCTTGCCACAGCTCGCATTGATGTCCCATCCTGGATGAGCTGCACTACCTGAGCCACTTGTGTGGGTTGTAGACTCCGTCTCATGCTACCACTAGAGTGAAAGCACCGCCAGCATTCAAAAGTGACCAAAACATCAGCCAGGAAGCATAGGAACTGAGAAGTGGTCTGTGGTCCCCACCTACAGAACCACTCCTTTATTGGGGGTGTCTTGCTAATTGCCAATCATTTCCACCTGTTGTCTATTCCATTTGCACAACAGCATGTGAAATTTATTGTCAATCAGTGTTGCTTCCTAAGTGGACAGTTTGATTTCACAGAAGTCAATCACACTTATATGTACCTTGACTTGTGTTGTTTAAGTGTTCTCTTTATTTTTTTGAGCAGTGAATATATATACATATATATATTTTTTTTTTACAGAAATAAATGTCACTTACCTGATCAGGAATTCTCTGGGTCCTATCCTGGCCAGACATGCCAAATGATCAGGAAAAACCTTGCTCTATCCTGGCCAGACATGCCACATGATCAGGAAAAACCTTGCCCTATCCTGGCCAGACATGCCACATGATCAGGAAACACCTTGCCCTATCCTGGCCAGACAATCCACATGATCAGGAAAAACCTTGCCCTATCCTGGCCAGACATGCCACATGATCAGGAAAAACCTTAGGTCCTCTCTATACCAAAGTATATAGCAACAGGTTAATCGATACATCCTTAAATCATTGATTATCCCTTATATTTGTGAATATTAATCGACTACGGCAGCCTTTTGTGAATACATAAAACAGATTTATGACATAGTGAGATTGAATAATCTCTTTAATGAGTCATTTTATCCTCTTTTGGCAGAGTTCAGGCTATGATATAAGATTTAAAAACTGTGTGCAGTGCACACACCAAGAATCTTGTAAAGAAACAGTTGTTATTCACTTGAGTTCTCTAAACAAAAGCTTTCTCACAGCGTATTAACGATGACAAAGAGATCCTCCCAAACCACAGTAGAGACTAGTAATGAGGAACATCCATGGAATCTACGACCACAGCAACTCCCATACAACCATGATTTCAACACAGAGGAGAGGAGGGAGATCACGTTTTTATGATGTACTGTAACTTGCCTTTATTTGACTACAATCCAAACTAAACAAAATGTAATTGAACTCCTATACAGCTATTAACCAACAATCCATGATTTCAACACTCATCGGAAAAGACAAACTCTATTAGTGTGTCCGGTCGAGAGGCCATTGGAAAACGGCCATTTTGTTTTCTGATATCATGATCTCTATTTCCAGCTCCATGCTCCTTCTGTGGTTCTCAATGTTGAACTGGAACTCGAGTGTCTGAGCCACTGAAGAATCCATGGCCATTTCATTCAGAGATTTTCATCTATTTTTCCTAAAAGTCAAAAGACAAAGAAAACACTTGAGATCTGAACAGACCTACACTAAACAGACCTACACTAAACAGACCTACACTAAACAGACCTACACTAAACAGACCTACAATAAACAGACCTACACTAAACAGACCTACAATAAACAGACCTACACAATAAACAGACCTACACTAAACAGACCTACACAATAAACAGACCTACAATAAACAGACCTACACTAAACAGACCTACAATAAACAGACCTACACTAAACAGACCTACACTAAACAGACCAACAATAAACAGACCTACACAATAAACAGACCTACACTAAACAGACCTACACAATAAACAGACCTACACTAAACAGACCTACACTAAACAGACCTACACTAAACAGACCTACACTAAACAGACCTACACTAAACAGACCTACACTAAACAGACCTACAATCCACACTAAACAGACCTACACAATAAACAGACCTACACTAAACAGACCTACACTAAACAGACCTACAATAAACAGACCTACACTAAACAGACCTACACTAAACAGACCTACACTAAACAGACCTACACCAAACAGACCTACACTAAACAGACCTACACTATACAGACCTACACTAAACAGACCTACACACTAAACAGACCTACACTAAACAGACCTACACTATACAGACCTACACTAAACAGACCTACACACTAAACATACCTACACTAAACAGACCTACACACTAAACATACCTACACTAAACAGACCTACACACTAAACATACCTACACTAAACAGACCTACACATAAACATACCTACACTAAACAGACCTACACTAAACATACCTACACACTAAACATACCTACACTAAACAGACCTACACACTAAACATACCTACACTAAACAGACCTACACACTAAACATACCTACACTAAACAGACCTACACACTAAACATACCTACACTAAACAGACCTACACACTAAACATACCTACACTAAACAGACCTACACACATTTCATTGAAGTGTGTATGTACAATGTGGACTGTGTACACCACCACTAGTCTTATTCGAATCCCATTTGACTGTCAGACAGCTAGCGGTTTTCACTGTTTTCCAGCTGAGGGTTGGGCTGGTGACACACAGCTAAAGAAGACTGACTTACTGTCCAGACTGTACGTCTGTGAGGAGCCAGGTGGTTGAGGTGTTTAGAGTATCACATACATATATCCGGCTTTACATTAATTTACTGTATTTACTGTACTTTGCTTTACTTTACTGTATTCTACTTTACTACATTTGACGTTACTGTATTTTACTGTACTTAGTTTACTGTACTTAGTTTACTGTACTCAGTTTACTGTACTCAGTTTACTGTACTTAGTTTACTGTACTTAGTTTACTGTACTCAGTTTACTGTACTTAGTTTACTGTACTCAGTTTACTGTACTTAGTTTACTTCACTGTACTCAGTTTACTGTACTTAGTTTACTGTACTCAGTTTACTGTACTTAGTTTACTGTACTTAGTTTACTGTACTCAGTTTACTGTACTTAGTTTACTGTACTCAGTTTACTGTACTTAGTTTACTGTACTTAGTTTACTGTACTTAGTTTACTGTACTCAGTTTACTGTACTTAGTTTACTGTACTCAGTTTACTGTACTTAGTTTACTGTACTCAGTTTACTGTACTTACTGTACTGTACTGAATTGTATTGTACTTTCCTGTATTTTACTTGTACATTTTCCAAACAGTCAAAGAGATGACTGGACAAAATGTGAGAGCAGCTGGTAGCACACACACACACACACCCACACACGTGTGCACATTCACACGCACACGCACACACTTCAAACAGACGTACATAATGAGCATGCCCAGACACACACGCATTCCTCCCGCTAAATTTGTGTTCTGCAATGTCTAGTATATATCTCCCACCACACGCACACGCACACACACACACGCTCACACGCACACACGTGCGCACACACACACGCACACACACGTGCGCACACACACACATGTGCGCACACACACACCCACACACACACACCCACACCCACATGCGCACACACCCACACACACTCACACCCAAACACACACACACACACACACACACACCACACACACACACCCACACACACACACACACACACACCCACACACACACACACACACACACACACACACACACACACACACACCACCCCCCCCCCCCCCCCCCACACACACACACACACACACACACACACACTGTTCTTTAAGCGGATGATGTAGCTCAGCATCCCAGTGTGTTTGAGGTCTGCTGATGGATAGTGAAAGGAAGGCAGTCTGGGGGTGGAATATGTATCAAAGGCTAAGTGCCTGGTAACTGCATAGCTTTACAGCCAAAGGAGGTTCATGAGGTTTTCATTCACTAGATACTTATTTAGACGTATTCTTAGTGAGGAGAATCAACTCCCTCTTTAGTGATTTCAAACAAGCAACAATTAAAGTAATGCTTACGTGTGGAAAAAAGGTTTGGATTATCTTGCGTCACACATGACCCAGGAGACTACACAAGGGGAGATGGTAAAGCATTGTCATTGGAGCCGAGTCTTTAGTGACTTGTAGAAGACGTACCAGCTAAGTAACGTTCTACCTGTGGAAAAAGTGTTTCGCTTATCTTATCGCATCACACATAACTCAGGAGCCTGCTTCATGGTTTCCTGATCTACACAACATAAGAGCTCTTTAAAAAAAAAAAAAAAGCTGGTTTCCTGTGCTTTACAGTAACTCAGCCTAGACACCACAAAGAGCAAGTAGCCGAAGAGTAGGAAAAACTCCCTAGAAGGAAGAAATTTCATGAGGAACCGGACTCCTCCTCTGGCTGCATACTGGATGTATGAGTATGTGGATGTCTAGCACAGGAGGTTGGTCGCAACCTTAATTAGGGAGGACGGGCTCGTGGTGATGGCTGTAGTGGAATTGGTGGAATGGTTTCGATGCCGTTCCGTTACTGCCGTTATTATGAGCCGTCGTCCCCTCAGCAGCCTCCACTGATATCTAGGGGATATCCACTGACATCTAGGGGATATCCACTGACATCTAGGGGATATCCACTGACATCTAGGGGATATCCACTGACTTCTAGGGGATATCCACTGACATCTAGGGGATATCCACTGACATCTAGGGGATATCCACTGACTTCTAGGGGATATCCACTGACATCTAGGGGATATCCACTGACATCTAGGGGATATCCACTGATATCTAGGGGATATCCACTGATATCTAGGGGATATCCACTGACTTCTAGGGGATATCCACTGATATCTAGGGGATATCCACTGACATCTAGGTGATATCCACTGACATCTAGGGGATATCCACTGATATCTAGGGGATATCCACTGATATCTAAGGGATATCCACTGACTTCTAGGGGATATCCACTGATATCTAGGGGATATCCACTGACATCTAGGGGATATCCACTGACATCTAGGGGATATCCACTGATATCTAGGGGATATCCACTGATATCTAGGGGATATCCACTGACTTCTAGGGGATATCCACTGACATCTAGAGGATATCCACTGACATCTAGGGGATATCCACTGATATCTAGGGGATATCCACTGATATCTAGGGGATATCCACCGACATCTAGGGGATATCCACTGACATCTAGGGGATATCCACTGACATCTAGGTGATATCCACTGACATCTAGGGGATATCCACTGATATCTAGGGGATATCCACTGACATCTAGGGGATATCCACTGACATCTAGGGGATATCCACTGATATCTAGGGGATATCCACTGATATCTATCGTTTACCATTCACTAAGTTTGCGAATAATTTAGAAATAAATAAGTGAATAAAGAATTGCAGAGGAAAAGTGCGAAGAACAGATTTGTTTTTCTCTAAGAAACTTGAAAGGAGACTTAATTGAAAGCTTTTTAAGCATGAAAAAGGAACCGCTGGTGAACGATATTTCCTAGAAGTTTATGTTTTCAGCTGATCTGGGTTCAGCCCTGTTCATTGTGGATACTTATTGTAGAATAATTATACAATGCCATCTTGGTACTCTCTGGTGAACAAACGCTTTGGTTGTAATCATATGCTTTTCAACTATAGAGAAAAGTTTTTTTTTTTACTCTAGTCGTGCTTAAAATTGTAGACTTGAGAAAATCCCTTGAAAAACTATATTCTATAAGAAGAACTTCAGATCTGTCAGATCCAACCGTTTCATTCCGTCTGTACTTTCTGTCTACCAGGGCTGTTCTGTTCCGTCTGTACTTTCTGTCTACGTTGATGGAAACATATCTAGTCCAACCAAAAGAGAGAGTCAGAGGTTCGGGCGTCCACAAATGAAAGTAATTCTGTTAGGCTGCAGGCCCAGCTAGCAGCATGAGCAACAGCTCTGACATTTTCCAGCCCGAACAGATTATAAAAAAAGACCTTGCTAGTCTTTCCCTGCCTTGTCTTGCCGACCCTCTCTTACTGAGCCGAGGTGTACCTTTAGACACTAGTTCTGGTGGGGTGAAGGGAGGAGGAGGGTGGCGGGCAGGAGGAGGAGGAGGAGGGGAGGAGGGTGGAGGGCAGGATGAGGAGGAGGGTGGAGGGCAGGAGGAGAGGGTAGAGGGCAGGAGGAGAGGGAGGAGGAGGAGGAGTGGGGTGGAGGGCAGGAGGAGAGGGAGAAGGAGGAGGAGGGGAGGAGGAGGAGGGTGGAGGGCAGGAGGAGAGTGAGGAGGAGGAGGAGGGTGGAGGACAGGAGGAGGAGGAGGGGGAGGAGGAGGGGGAGGAGGAGGGGAGGAGGAGGAGGGTGGAGGGCAGGAGGAAAGTGAGGAGGAGGAGGAGGGTGGAGGACAGGAGGAGGAGGGGGAGGAGGAGGAGGGGAGGAGGAGGAGGAGGGGAGGAGGAGGAGGGTGGAGGGCAGGAGGAGAGTGAGGAGGAGGAGGAGGGTGGAGGACAGGAGGAGGAGGAGGGGAAGGAGGAGGAGGAGGGGGAGGGGGAGGAGGAGGAGGAGGAGGGGAGGAGGAGGAGGAGGGTGGAGGGCAGGAGGAGAGTGAGGAGGAGGAGGAGGGTGGAGGACAGGAGGAGAGTGAGGAGGAGGAGGAGGGTGGAGGACAGGAGGAGGAGGAGGAGGAGGAGGAGGAGGAGGAGGAGGAGGACGAGGATGAGGAGGACGAGGAGGACGAGGAGGACGAGGAGGAGGACGAGAGGGAGAAAAAGGGGGAGGAGGAGAGGGAGAAAAAGGAGGAGGAGGAGGAGGAGGAGGGGGAATAGGGGCTTGTTGTAGGAACATCTTGTGCAGTATCGCTGAGCTAGCAGGCAGCAGACAGCCGTCTGAGGTCATTCTGGGCAACGTTGGCATTGGCTGCCACGTCACACTACAGATCAACCCCCCACAAGTACTCGGGAAAAGTAGTGCACTACATAGGGAATAGGGTGTCATTTTGGATGCAAATACATATGTAGGGCAAGCCCTTTGTCAATGTAAGGTAGTTTAGTGAACAACGCTCACGTGATGAGAAGTGACCTTGTCTGAGACTTGAAGACTTGTGTAAGCTCCCGGAGCTAATGCCTAGTCTTTAGCTTTTAGCTCATGGGGCAATTTAGTGCGCAGCAGACCAGAGTTTGAATCAAATCGGGCACACTGTTGTAATGCGCTGGAGATAGGCTAGAGGCAGACCTTAAATCATCTAGAAATATATATATATTTTTTTATATCCCATGTTGTCATCTCCTGTCAATGTGCCCTTGAGCAAGGCACTTACTAACCCCTAAACTCCCCATTCAGGCAAACAAGCCCATTGCGTTGACAGTGATACTACTAGGGATGATTGGTCTGGTAAAATACACTCACAATGAATACATAATACATTGACAGTGTCTTGCATGACAGAACATATCTATGGAGATCCTCGTGATCATTATGGACAGGAGGGAAATATTTAACAAATGAGGACAGACAAACCACCGTTTTTAAATGACTATATCCCATACTCATGTATCCTATTTCCGACTAAATCCTCAGCTATCCTGAATTCAGAATAAACACGTCTAATTTCAAACTAAATCCTCAGCTATCCTGAATTCAGAATAAACACGTCTAATTCAAACGAAAATCCTCAGCTATCCTGAATTCAGAATAAACACGTCTAATTTCCAACTAACTCCTCATCTATCCTGACTTTAGTGTTGTTTTGGATGATGTGTAACAGCTATTACCATTACACTATTACCGTTAATATGTCTTTCAATGTCACACCTTGGAAAACCAACTCAAGAGCAAGGGCTGCGTACAAAACGTCAACTTATTCCCTACATAGTGCACTACTATTGGCCAGATCCCTATGGACCATTCACTGTATGTTGTATAGCTAACACCTGTGTTCCTGTAAGGATCGAGGCTAGAGACGAGAAGCAGGTACAGGGAGTGAACATGTGATATCCACGGACAGGAACAGAATAGGGACAGTGTCTGGACAGGGGAAACGGAAACCACAATAATGCTGACACGTGGAGGAAACAGAGAAAACAGGCATGTACAGGGAAGACAATCAAAACGTGCAGGAGTCCTGGTGAGTCCAATGAGCGCTGATGCGCGTAATGACGGTGACAGCTGTGCTTAATGAAAGTCAGCCTGGCGCCCTCGAGCGACAGAGAGGGAGAGTAGGAGCTCTGTTCCAGTGTGCTATAACTACCACCTGTCTCCACTCTGTTCCAGTGTTCTATAACTACCACCTGTCTCCACTCTCTGTTCCAGTGTTCTATAACTACCACCTGTCTCCACTCTCTGTTCCAGTGTTCTATAACTACCACCTGTCTCCACTCTCTGTTCCAGTGTTTTATAACTACCACCTGTCTCCACTCTCTGTTCCAGTGTTCTATAACTAGCACCTGTCTCCACTCTCTGTTCCAGTGTTCTATAACTACCACCTGTCTCCACTCTCTGTTCCAGTGTTCTATAACTACCACCTGTCTTTCACTCTCTGTTCCAGTGTTCTATAACTACCACCTGTCTCCACTCTCTGTTCCAGTGTTCTATAACTACCACCTGTCTCCACTCTCTGTTCCAGTGTTCTATAACTACCACCTGTCTCCACTCTCTGTTCCAGTGTTCTATAACTACCACCTGTCTCCACTCTCTGTTCCAGTGTTCTATAACTACCACCTGTCTCCACTCTCTGTTCCAGTGTTCTATAACTACCACCTGTCTCCACTCTCTGTTCCAGTGTTCTATAACTACCACCTGTCTCCACTCTCTGTTCCAGTGTTCTATAACTACCACCTGTCTCCACTCTCTGTTCCAGTGTTCTATAACTACCACCTGTCTCCACTCTCTGTTCCAGTGTTCTATAACTATCACCTGTCTCCACTCTCTGTTCCAGTGTTCTATAACTACCACCTGTCTCCACTCTCTGTTCCAGTATTCTATAACTACCACCTGTCTCCACTCTCTGTTCCAGTGTTCTATAACTACCACCTGTCTCCACTCTCTGTTCCAGTGTTCTATAACTACCAACTGTCTCCACTCTCTGTTCCAGTGTTCTATAACTACCACCTGTCTCCACTCTCTGTTCCAGTGCTGTTTTTTTTAAATAACTATTTTCAGCCTTCTACTCAGGTTGCTTCCCAAAGTTTATTTATTTGAAAAGAAGGTGTCTTTGATGGAAATCTTTTACAATCTGGAAAACATTTTCATTTGGACTAATAAAGCTTTTCGTATCACAGTTTGGGCATCTTGTTGGGTATTTAGCCTTTTCATTTGTTTTCTAATTTCTCATGGATTCAAGACATTTCTGGAATAACTGATGATTCTCCACCCCTCAGGTTTAAAATACATTAGCAGCCAAAAACGCTCCAGCTATACATTTTAAGTAGAGCTTCATCCCTTGTCTACAATCAGGTGATGACTATTAAAACTATTATGATTAAAGTCATCATTTAGATTATTTTATAGTTTTGGTTAAATAATGTATTTTTTAAGTAGGCTATTTACTTAGATTACTGCCATAAAAATGTATTTGATTTAATTAGATTATAAAGAAAGCCCAATAGCACCAGGGGAAGGTCAAAATGATCTGTTATCTGACTCTAGATAGCCCATTGCGTTATTATAGCGTTGTTACGCATCAGTGTCTCCACCTCTCTCCCTCCGTTTCTCTCCATATGACAATATGATATCTGAAGAATAAATGATGCGACTCCTGACGCCTGCTGTAACCAAGGACCTCTGGCCAGTCTTGACTGACAGTTTATGGGCGGGATTGAAGACAACTTTCCAGCCCGTGATTCGCTAAACTGAACATTTTCCAACTGTCAGTTTCCTGCTGCCGTACCCCCCCCCCCCCCCTCCCACGCCCGGCTCTCGTGGAATCGAATGGTCTCCGTTTTTTTCCTAAAAGCCCAAACACCTTCAGTCTAAGGGCTGGGGCTGAGGGAGAGAGGAGCAGGAGGGCCCAGTTAGGCTCTAAAGAAAAAACAGTACCGTTTTGCACTTATGGCGTTGATGTAGTAACTGAAATTACAACAACAACTGTGTCCTTTTTCTGTTTTCGTGGAAGGAAAAGGACCTACATTTTGTACTGAAAAGTCGCCCGTTTTTTTTTCTTTAGGAGCTTTGAGTAGCTGAGTGAGTGACAATGGAGATGAAAAGATGGTCCACAAGGTGGAAAACGAAAAGGTGGCTGTGGGACCCCACTCTAACCACCATCGTCACTATCACTTTCCTTCTGCAAGCCGTCAATGTTAAAGCAGGTAAGGAACTATCGTTGGAGAACGCGTTTCTGAACCGTTCACATGGCAAACTCTCCCTGGGGTGTTTCTTGGGGACAGACAGGGGCATCCTTGCCCCCCCCCCCCCCCCCCAAGGTTTGACTTATCAAGTGATGAGAGCGCATCTATAGGGCCATTTCCACAATCACTGCGCTGTGCTTCTGAGGTTGACAGCCAACTGAAAGAAAAAGTGAGCTAACTAATATCATGACACTGTCTAAAATGCATGACTTATGTGTCACCACGTGCGTATCCATGATCGAATATAAGAATGTTCCAAATAATGCCAATGCCACCCATTTCCGTTATCCTGTTATCCTTAACCTAAATAGCGATTTGAAATTCACCAGGTAGGCTACTTCCAAGCCTTTTCCATCCCGTCCGCGGTAAACCCCAGCAGCATTCATACAGGTGGTGTCGTCTCCTCTCCAGATCGCAGCGTGATTCCCCCAAAAAATAACGTCTCGCCCGCGGTTCTGTACGTGTCATGCTGTTGTGGTAGTACACTACGCAACTAAAAGTGCGCCCAGGACGCTCTCCGGCGAACGTTTTAAAAGGTTTAGCCAGACAACTAGGCTTTCTTTGCCCCTGTGGTCCGCTAGGTGTGTGTGGACACGGCTATCGGGAGAAGGATTCCATATATGGTTGAGGTAGCATTCTCACACCTTGGCTATAAAATCGTGTAGCCACTGGAGAGCTGCGCGTTTTGGGTTGTTGTGATAGGTAACGTCAGAGTATTGATATGGCTATCCCAGCTATCTTCAATGGAACCGCGTAATAGGGAAGGCAACGACTTTTTACGCGTGAGTTTAGAGAGTTTGGCTGATTGTACAGCAGCCATAGGTGCTCGGTTGTTTATTAAAACTGAGACTAAGGTAGGATAACCTTCCACACATTAATTATTAAGTGGAACTATATGCTGGTTTTGAAACGTCATATCAATTGATGTTACACAATAATGATCTGACCGTTATGGCTAATAAGATGTTTATACATTTTAACTGCTCTCTTCCAAACTATTGACATATGTCAATAATAATCTATGCCACCGTGACATCCCCGATGTGCGTTTAGCATTCTTTAGCAGTTCAGCCATTTTGCCTATTCTTTGGGGGTATTTTCCTATTTGGTTTCAGAATATTTTTAAATGATTCATAGACTCTCAACACAAACGGTATGAGGCACTGTTGTTCCATAAGATACTATGCTGCTTGGGTATAGGTAGTACTGTAGCCCGTGAGGCGATGCTCTCTCTATAATGTGGGAGGGAAGACCATATAGTGACCAGCAGTAGGAAACAGTTTCTCCACTCTTCCCTGGTTACCACTAAGCCCAATAAGGGGCGTTGATGGAAAGAGTCCCCCCCCCCCTCTTCACCCCCTTTAAATTAGCCTATATCTGGATCAAGATGATTGCTTATTTCTCTTGATTGTGGCTATTATGACATTCATATATGGTGTGTTTCTGATGTTATATATGTGTTGATTCTGTTGTCTTTACTTTGATATTGTGAGCTAAGGTAGCAAGTCAATATCAAGAGCAGAACCATGGATAAATGATTTAGATGAGAGAGTGCAAAGTATTTTAATAATAATATAATTATTTTATATTGTGATTTTCGTTACAAGTAGAATCTCAAAGTCTCTTTAAAAACAAAATAAACCAAAAAAACTATTTAATAAAACAAATGTAGCGATCTGGCAGAGGAGAGAACTCTCCATCAACGCCCCTTATTGGGCTTAGTGGTAACCAGGGTAGAGTGGAGACTCATTGGGCTTAGTGGTAACCAGGGTAGAGTGGAGACTCATTGGGCTTAGTGGTAACCAGGGCAGAGTGGAGAGTTATTGGGCTTAGTGGTAACCAGGGCAGAGTGGAGAGTTATTGGGCTTAGTGGTAACCAGGGCAGAGTGGAGAGTTATTGGGCTTAGTGGTAACCAGGGTAGAGTGGAGAGTTATTGGGTTTAGTGGTAACCAGGGTAGAGTGGAGAGTTATTGGGCTTAGTGGTAACCAGGGTAGAGTGGAGAGTTATTGGGTTTAGTGGTAACCAGGGTAGAGTGGAGACTCATTGGGCTTAGTGGTAACCAGGGTAGAGTGGAGAGTTATTGGGCTTAGTGGTAACCAGGGTAGAGTGGAGAGTTATTGGGCTTAGTGGTAACCAGGGTAGAGTGGAGAGTTATTGGGCTTAGTGGTAACCAGGGTAGAGTGGAGACTTATTGGGTTTAGTGGTAACCAGGGTAGAGTGGAGAGTTATTGGGCTTAGTGGTAACCAGGGTAGAGTGGAGAGTTATTGGGCTTAGTGGTAACCAGGGTAGAGTGGAGACTCATTGGGCTTAGTGGTAACCAGGGTAGAGTGGAGAGTTATTGGGCTTAGTGGTAACCAGGGCAGAGTGGAGAGTTATTGGGCTTAGTGGTAACCAGGGCAGAGTGGAGAGTTATTGGGCTTAGTGGTAACCAGGGTAGAGTGGAGAGTTATTGGGTTTAGTGGTAACCAGGGTAGAGTGGAGAGTTATTGGGCTTAGTGGTAACCAGGGTAGAGTGGAGAGTTATTGGGTTTAGTGGTAACCAGGGTAGAGTGGAGACTCATTGGGCTTAGTGGTAACCAGGGTAGAGTGGAGAGTTATTGGGCTTAGTGGTAACCAGGGTAGAGTGGAGAGTTATTGGGCTTAGTGGTAACCAGGGTAGAGTGGAGAGTTATTGGGTTTAGTGGTAACCAGGGTAGAGTGGAGACTCATTGGGCTTAGTGGTAACCAGGGTAGAGTGGAGACTCATTGGGCTTAGTGGTAACCAGGGTAGAGTGGAGAGTTATTGGGCTTAGTGGTAACCAGGGTAGAGTGGAGACTTATTGGGCTTAGTGGTAACCAGGGTAGAGTGGAGAGTTATTGGGTTTAGTGGTAACCAGGGTAGAGTGGAGTGTTATTGGGTTTAGTGGTAACCAGGGTAGAGTGGAGAGTTATTGGGTTTAGTGGTAACCAGGGTAGAGTGGAGAGTTATTGGGTTTAGTGGTAACCAGGGTAGAGTGGAGACTCATTGGGCTTAGTGGTTACCAGGGCAGAATGGAGAAACTGTGTTTCCTACTGCTGACCACTATATAGTCTTCACTTCCCACAGTTCCTGAATGATGGTCGATCACAGCTTTAGATTATAGGCAGTTCTGAAGGTTAGTATCTTATGAGGAAGGAGGTTTAAACATCTGACAGACAAGTCACAGATCTCTTCATCGGGCACCTCATCGTCATCGATGTTTACAGCTCCTCTTCCTCCTCCTCCTCCTCCTCCTCCTCCTCCTCCTCCTCCTCCTCCTCCTCCTCCTCCGTAGGTAGGCTGGATCACCCACTACTGAACTGTAGCACCCACCTGGGTGATGATTCGTGGGACTGTAAAAGCCCCTTTACAAAGCGAGCCATCTTGGGTGAGATGTCAGTCTGTGAGCTGTCAGCTGATCTATGAATTGGTGCCCCCAACTTCCACGACCCAGACTGCTTTTCTTTATGTCTGGAGAGTTTCAGTGTTTGGAGTGTCCTGTCCACCCACCCCTCCCTCTAATCCTCCACCCACCCACCCCTCCCCCTAAACCTCCACCCACCCCTCCCCCTAAAACTTCACCTGCCCACGCCATCCCCCTAAACCTCTCCCCGCCCCTCACACTAATCCTCACCCGTTGCTCCCCCTAAATCTCCACCCATCCACCCATCCACCTCTCCCCCTAAACCTCCACTCTTCCCTCCCCCTTAACCTCCACCCCTCCCTGTTGACCTCCACCTATACCTCCACCTCCACCTGCCCCTCCCCCTAAACCTCCACCCACCCACCCCTCCCACTAAACCTCCACCCAACCACCCCTCCCCCTAAACCTCCACCCACCCACCCCTCCCCCTAAAACTCCACCCACCCCACCCCGCCCCTCCCCCTAAACCTCCACCCACCCCTCACAATCCCATTTGACATTATTCCAGATAGCCTGTTGAACTAGATGCCCATCCATAATGGAATATCTCACTACCACACAGGCATGGCTTGCCCTTCATCGCCCATCTCTCCTCCTCCTCCTCCTCCTCTGTGTGATGTTTAAACAGACCAGAATTGCATGATGTGACTAGCAAACATGTACAGGCTTTCCAGGACACTGTAATTGTCACTTATGCTGCCAACTCTGGATAGATGGTGGTGACAAGAAACAGCACAGAGACATATAGCCTACACCCCAACACGTTAGATACACCAACCCAAAGAGCCCAACAAGCCACAGAGCCTAAAGGCCAACAAGCCACAGAGCCTAAAGGCCAACAAGCCACAGAGCCTAAAGGCCAAAAAGCCACAGAGCCTAAAGGCCAACAAGCCACAGAGCCTAAAGGCCAAAAAGCCACAGAGCCTAAAGGCCAACAAGCCACAGAGCCTAAAGGCCAACAAGCCACAGAGCCTAAAGGCTAAAAAGCCACAGAGCCTAAAGGCCAACAAGCCACAGAGCCTAAAGGCCAACAAGCCACAGAGCCTAAAGCCCAAAATGTAGGAATTTAGAAGTTAATCACAAAAGGTAGAGAGCACCCCTCTTTTGTAGGAAAGCATCGTGGAAAAGAGTATGTACTATAGATGCTTCCAGAATGTGCTTTAATTCCGTTTTGTTTTAATACCGTAAAGAGGAGACATTACCTTTATGGCTTCATCCAAATGGTATTTTAACCCTGAGCAATCCAAAACATTTGAAAGTGTCCCAAAGAAACAACCGAAGACAAGAGTCAATGGTTTTCCCCCTTCTGTTCGGGTTAGTTTGAGAGCTGTGTTGCTGCTGTGGTAAACAGCAGGGTAGCGATCTGGCAGAGATCATCATACAAGGTAAGCTTGTATCAAACGTCTCAGAGACCAGATGTGTCTTTCAAATGGCATGCTATTCCCTAGAGCTGTGGTCAAAAGTAACCTTATTATATCGGGAATTGGGTGCTAATTTGGGACTCAGACAGACAGTTAATCAAGACGGCCTGACGGGAGACAGGCAGGTAGAGGACTGGCGTTCAGAGGTGTGAGAATTGTTAGTTTAGACAAGACAACATGTCTATGACGAGATGTTCTAGTGAATATCCTATAACTGCTATGGGGACTGGGACTTGTAACACTGTAGACAAATCTCTTCTTTAAAAAAAAAACTTCTATAGTGTCTGTTCTTTATCATTATATAGAATGTGGTTTAGAATTCTATATAAGGGGTTGGAATGATAGATAGCGATGGCTGTATTCAAGATGTCTCAAACTAGTCACACTTAGGTTTCTACCACCTCCTCTGAAAGATGTGCTGCTTTTCAAAGGCCCTGCATGTTTTTTTTTTTTACTGAGGCTTTAATGGTTTTGGGATATTGCCTGTTCTTTTTTTTTTTTGGAGCGCTTCTGTGTGGAGGTGGTTTGGAAGGAAAGGAGGAAGACGAAGGGGAGGCAATTCCAGGCCAACTCAACACATCTGGAATAAATAAGGCCTGGAGGCATGCAGGACTGCAGCAGCTCACAGAGAGGTCTTTGGTCCAGCATCATTCTTTTCTTTTTTCTTTTCTTCAGTTGCACAACTGAACGCATTCAACCGAAATGTGTGTTCCGCATTTAACCCAACCCCTCTGAGGGGTGAAGGGGGGGGGGGGGAGTGTTTGGGAGTTAACTGCCTTGCTCAAGGGCAAAACAACAGATTTTTTTTAGCTTGCCCGGCTCGGGGATTCGAACCAGCGACCTTTCGGTTGGTTACTGGCCCAACTGCCGCCCCATTAGCTCAGTACTTGGGACAATACAGACAAGCCGGAGAGAGACTACTTTGGGGTTTTATGGGATATTTTCTCAAAGGGAGAGAATTTTAACTTCTTATGAAGTTACCTCGTAAATGGACTTTTATTTGTTCTGTGGGTTAAAGTATGGTGACTACTGTAGGAGTCTGTTTGTGGGTTAAAGTACAGTGACTACTGTAGGAGTCTGTTTGTGGGTTAAAGTATGGTGACTACTGTAGGAGTCTGTTTGTGGGTTAAAGTACAGTGACTACTGTAGGAGTCTGTTTGTGGGTTAAAGTATGGTGACTACTGTAGGAGTCTGTTTGTGGGTTAAAGTACAGTGACTACTGTAGGAGTCTGTTTGTGGGTTAAAGTATGGTGACTACTGTAGGAGTCTGTTTGTGGGTTAAAGTATGGTGACTACTGTAGGAGTCTGTTTGTGGGTTAAAGTACAGTGACTACTGTAGGAGTCTGTTTGTGGGTTAAAGTACAGTGACTACTGTAGGAGTCTGTTTGTGGGTTAAAGTACGGTGACTACTGTAGGAGTCTGTTTGTGGGTTAAAGTACGGTGACTACTGTAGGAGTCTGTTTGTGGGTTAAAGTATGGTGACTACTGTAGGAGTCCGTTTGTGGGTTAAAGTATGGTGACTACTGTAGGAGTCTGTTTGTGGGTTAAAGTATGGTGACTACTGTAGGAGTCTGTTTGTGGGTTAAAGTATGGTGACTACTGTAGGAGTCTGTTTGTGGGTTAAAGTACAGTGACTACTGTAGGAGTCTGTTTGTGGGTTAAAGTATGGTGACTACTGTAGGAGTCTGTTTGTGGGTTAAAGTATGGTGACTACTGTAGGAGTCTGTTTGTGGGTTAAAGTACAGTGACTACTGTAGGAGTATGTTTGTGGGTTAAAGTATGGTGACTACTGTAGGAGTCTGTTTGTGGGTTAAAGTACAGTGACTACTGTAGGAGTCTGTTTGTGGGTTAAAGTACGGTGACTACTGTAGGAGTCTGTTTGTGGGTTAAAGTACAGTGACTACTGTAGGAGTCTGTTTGTGGGTTAAAGTACAGTGACTACTGTAGGAGTCTGTTTGTGGGTTAAAGTGTGGTGACTACTGTAGGAGTCTGTTTGTGGGTTAAAGTATGGTGACTACTGTAGGAGTCTGTTTGTGGGTTAAAGTATGGTGACTACTGTAGGAGTCTGTTTGTGGGTTAAATTATGGTGACTACTGTAGGAGTCTGTTTGTGGGTTAAAGTACAGTGACTACTGTAGGAGTCTGTTTGTGGGTTAAAGTACAGTGACTACTGTAGGAGTCTGTTTGTGGGTTAAAGTATGGTGACTACTGTAGGAGTCTGTTTGTGGGTTAAAGTACAGTGACTACTGTAGGAGTCTGTTTGTGGGTTAAAGTACAGTGACTACTGTAGGAGTCTGTTTGTGGGTTAAAGTATGGTGACTACTGTAGGAGTCTGTTTGTGGGTTAAAGTATGGTGACTACTGTAGGAGTCTGTTTGTGGGTTAAAGTACAGTGACTACTGTAGGAGTCTGTTTGTGGGTTAAAGTACAGTGACTACTGTAGGAGTCTGTTTGTGGGTTAAAGTATGGTGACTACTGTAGGAGTCTGTTTGTGGGTTAAAGTACAGTGACTACTGTAGGAGTCTGTTTGTGGGTTAAAGTACAGTGACTACTGTAGGAGTCTGTTTGTGGGTTAAAGTACAGTGACTACTGTAGGAGTCTGTTTGTGGGTTAAAGTACAGTGACTACTGTAGGAGTCTGTTTGTGGGTTAAAGTATGGTGACTACTGTAGGAGTCTGTTTGTGGGTTAAAGTACAGTGACTACTGTAGGAGTCTGTTTGTGGGTTAAAGTACAGTGACTACTGTAGGAGTCTGTTTGTGGGTTAAAGTATGGTGACTACTGTAGGAGTCTGTTTGTGGGTTAAAGTATGGTGACTACTGTAGGAGTCTGTTTGTGGGTTAAAGTACAGTGACTACTGTAGGAGTCTGTTTGTGGGTTAAAGTACAGTGACTACTGTAGGAGTCTGTTTGTGGGTTAAAGTATGGTGACTACTGTAGGAGTCTGTTTGTGGGTTAAAGTACAGTGACTACTGTAGGAGTCTGTTTGTGGGTTAAAGTACAGTGACTACTGTAGGAGTCTGTTTGTGGGTTAAAGTATGGTGACTACTGTAGGAGTCTGTTTGTGGGTTGATCTGGTGTTGCTGGGGGGGTTGAGAGAAAAAGAGACATAGAGAACAGGGAGAAAGAGAGAGAGAGACAGAGAGAGAGAAGTAGAGAGACAGAGAGGCAGAGAGAGAGAGCAAGAGAGAGAAAGTGAGAGAAAGAGAGAATGGAAGAGGGAGAGATAGAGACGTGTGGCTATAACAAGTGGTGCAAGGCCTCCTAATGTGTTCAGCAAGTTGACTAGCACCGCCCCCCTAGGACCCCCACCTGGCCACCAAGCAGGAACAGGAAACGGCAACATCAGCACATCCTTTCAACACAGGCCAGATGTTGCTAGGGAGATGATGAAATTATAATATGATGAAAATTGTAGACAGTGATATTCTTCTTTTTTTTGGGTGATAAAAATGCATTGTTTTTTTGTTGTTGTTGTTAACACCTCTGAACAGGTGTGGGGGAAATGGTCTTCGAGAAATGTCTGTCCAGTAAGAATCATTCTCATCTCGGCTTCTGTTCAAACGACTGTCTTTCTAACCAGACAACTCCCCTTTGATGTAGAGAGAGGTTCTTTACAGCGGTTCAAATCCGTAGGCTGTAGAGAGTTTACATGGTTCATCACTGCTTGAATCTGAAAGGGGAATTAGAATGTCTTCTAGAACAGAATGATTGCTAGAATAATAGAATTGAATGACTTCTAGAATAGTTATTTAATTTCTATACTTCTTCCATCCGTAGAGTCTGTTATTCCTGCGTCAGCGCATTTTTGGCCTAGTCTCCAATGGTTTCATTGTATGGTTGTCTTAAGAGTGACTCAGAGATACATCAGGGCTTTATAACAAAGGCTTCATTATTAAGCCCTGTAATACACTTTTCCCACAGAGAGAAAGGGAGGGAGGTAGAGCCGAGTTGGATCAGACCATCTTCCTGTTACTTTGTCAATGAATCCAACACTCGGAGAGCCCCATCAGACTGTGAATTCAATTCCCTTCTATTTAAATCAAATCAAATCAAAAATCTAATCAAATTTATTTATAAAGCCGTTCTTAAATCAGCTGATATCTCAAAGTGCTGTACAGAAACCCAGCCTAAAACCCCAAACAGCAACCAACAATGGTTGTAGAGTGTGCAACAGATCAGCACCTCAGGAGTAAATGTCAGTTGGCTTTTCACAGCCGATCATTGAGTATCTCTGCCACTCCTGCTGTCTCTAGAGAGTTGAAAACAGCAGGTCTGGGACAGGTAGCACGTCCGGTGAACCTATTTCTATGTCTTTCTACCTACAAAGACTGTGGTCAAATTTATAACAGTTCTACTGTCAATGGATCAAACACTCTGAGATTAACCCTGTTTTGTCATCATCACTAAAGTTTCAGTCAGAATATTGCATATCAAATTCCTTCTTTGAGTGAGATTTGGGACCAAACCATTAGACCTATTCTTCCACTGTCAATGGATCCCCCCCAAAATTAGCATTTTTTTACCCCCTTTGCGTGGTATCCAATTGTTACTATCTTGGCTCATTGCTACAACTCCTGAAATGGGAGAGACGAAGGTCAAAAGCCACGCTTCCTCCGAAACACAACCCAACCAAGCCACACTGCTTCTTAACACAGCGTGCATCCAACCCGGAAGCCAGCCGCACCAATGTGTCAGAGGAAACACAAAACTGGTTAGCGTGCACTGCGCCTAGCACAGGAGTCACTAGTGCGCGATGAGACAAGGACATGCCTACCGGGCAAACCCTCCCCTAACCTGGACAATGCGTCACCCTGTAGGACACCCAATCACAGCCAGATGTGATACAGCCTGATTTGAACCAGGAACTGTAGTGACACCTCTTGTACTGAGATGCAGCGTCTTAGATCACTGCACCACTTAGGACCTTAACAAGGTCGCAGCCGGCTGCAACAAAGCCTGGGCCCGATACCCAGGCTCTCCGGTGGCACACTGCGATGCAGTGCCCTAGACCACTGCGCCACCCGGGAGGCCCCAATGGAACCAATTTGACTGAGAATGCTGTTGATAATCATCATTAAACCAGTGAGCTATGAATTCTTGTCCTAATAGTTTTATCTACGTTCTTTTTGGAGACACAGGTTTTAAATGAGGGCACCATTTGGTACGCAGTTAGCTTGGTTTCCGTCTCTGTTTAACTATTACATTCCAGTCCTTGCCACTCCTGTAATTTGCCAAAGATAGATCTAATTTTGACCAGAGCCCATTTCTACATATATATATTTTTTCTCTCTCTCCCGAAAGGCCAATCCTCACCATTGGTTTGCGTGGCCATAGAGCTCTATTTTCACGTCATGTGACCACAGCACCGCCTGGAGTTAAACGCTACATGGCGTTGGCACTTGGATTGGAACCGATGCTGTGGTAACATGACATTAAGATACAGAGGTCTTTGGTCACGCACACCAGCGGTGGGAACAATGCATATGCTGAAAATACCTCATCCTTACTGTACAATACAGTGGGGAAGCTTTGGCGGTATGTTGCTTCCACTGGTTCTAGAGCACTTTGTTAAAGGTCCTAAGTGGTGCAGTGGTCTAAGATGCTGAATCTCAATACAAGAGGTGTCACTACAGTTCCTGTGTCACATCTGACTGTGATTGGGAGTCCTACAGGGCAGCGCTCAATTGTCCCAACGTTGTCTGGGGTAGGCCAGTTAAGAACAAATAAGAGTTTGTTCTTAACTGGCTTGCCTTGTTTAATATGTTTTTATTTTTATTTTTGAAAGGTCAACGGCATCATGAACTTTACGAAGTACCAGGACATTTGAACCCAAAACCTGGTTGCCTCTGCCATTAGACACTTGGCCACAAGAGGATCATCAAGCAATAACCCCAAAATCAACAAAGAAATGGTTGACCACAAAATCAACATTTTACAATGGCCATCTCAGTCTCTGGACTTGAACCCCATTAAAAACCTGTGGTTTGAATTGAAGAGGGCCAGTCAATAAGAACAGACGAAGGAAATCAAGGATCTGGAAAGATTCTGTATGGGGGAACGGTCTAAAATCCCTCCCAATGTGTTCTCCAATCTCATAAAACATTTTAGAAAAAGAGTCAGTGTTGTTATCCTCGCAAGTGGAGGGTATTGAAAACAGGAATTCCAATCATTTCCATCTTTTTGAGATCTTTTTTCTCTGAGCAATTGTTTTAGTATTAAATTACACAATTGTTCAAATTTTACATAGAAAATGATCTATTTTATATCGTCTTTTTTGGGGTGACATAAAGGGCGGACTGGGACCAGATATCGGCCAGGGAATTTCTAACACACCGGCCCATTATTTCCACATGTGCCTCCCCCTTATTAGCTAAATAATGATACTTTCACAATTTAGACTGGGTCTTATAAGATAAGAGGTTCAGAGACACTGTGCGTCCCAAATGGCATCCTATTCCATATTTAGTCTACTACTTTTAGCCAGGGCTCCGGTCAATTGTAGTGCACTATATAGAGAATAGGGTCCCATAGGGCTCTGGTCTAAAGTAGTGCACTATATAGGGAATAGGGTCCCATAGGGCTCTGGTCTAAAGTAGTGCACTATATAGGGAGTAGGGTTCCATAGGGCTCTGGTCTAAAGTAGTGCACTATATAGGGAATAGGGTCCCATAGGGCTCTGGTCTAAAGTAGTGCACTATATAGGGAATAGGGTCCCATAGGGCTCTGGTCTAAAGTAGTGCACTATATAGGGAATAGGGTGCCATTTGGGACATACACTTCTTATGTGATGTAGATTCTGTTAGGTCCTAGGTCGACTCTTCTCTCGGTATGGGTGGCACGTTCTCTACATCTTGTGCGGTTTTAGCAAACTGACAAGATCTTAGCTAATGGCTAGCGTTTTGTGGATGTCCACGTCAGCGTTCGCCCTAGAGGGGACATGTGATACCACCCAAGCTCACCCAAACCAATACACAAACTCAGTGTGATGTCACTCACCGCCAGGAACAAACCGGTAGCGTCGAAAGGCTTACTTTAAAAGGCTTTGAGTGGACTGGCCTCAGATGTTACAGTACATACCTGAACTATGTATCGCCTCACCTTTAACCTTTCAGTAGCAACTCACTGTTTGTTTAGGGACACGTAGACAGCTCTATATACAGTATGGGCTTCTGTAGTAAAGGATCCGCGGAAATCACCTGAGGAACTGGGACGTTGTCAACGACTGTGTCCCAAATTGGATCCTATTCCCTATATAGTGCACCACTTTAGACCAGAGCCCTATGGGACCCTATTCCCTATATAGTACACTACTTTAGACCAGAGCCCTATGGGACCCTATTCCCTATATAGTACACTACTTTAGACCAGAGCCCTATGGAACCCTATTCCCTATATAGTGCACTACTTTAGACCAGAGCCCTATGGGACCCTATTCCCTATATAGTACACTACTTTAGACCAGAGCCCTATGGAACCCTATTCCCTATATAGTTCACTACTTTAGACCAGAGCCCTATGGAACCCTATTCCCTATATAGTACACTACTTTAGACCAGAGCCCTATGGGACCCTATTCCCAAATAGTACACTACTTTAGACCAGAGCCCTATGGGACCCTATTCCCTATATAGTGCACTACTTTAGACCAGAGTCCTATGGAACCCTATTCCCTATATAGTTCACTACTTTAGACCAGAGCCCTATGGAACCCTATTCCCTATATAGTACACTACTTTAGACCAGAGCCCTATGGGACCCTATTCCCTATATAGTACACTACTTTAGACCAGAGCCCTATGGAACCCTATTCCCTATATAGTGCACTACTTTAGACCAGAGCCCTATGGCACCGTATTCCCTATATAGTGCACTACTTTAGACCAGAGCCCTATGGAACCCTATTCCCTATATAGCACACTACTTTAGACCAGAGCCCTATGGGACCCTATTCCCTATATAGTGCACTACTTTAGGCCAGAGCCCTATGGTGCACTACATAGGGATTAGGGTTCCATTTTGGATGTTATCAATGTGTTAATGAAGTGAAGAGACCTCCTGTGTGTATGGCTCCTTTAAAACTTAGTCCTGCTATTAGGCTGCTTTACATTCCTCATAATCATACTGTATATCTATTAGACCCTTTACATTCCCCATAATCATACTGTATATCTCTATGACCCTTTACATTCCCCATAATCATACTGTATATCTATTAGACCCTTTACATTCCCCATAATCATACTGTATATCTCTATGATCTTTTACATTCCCCATAATCATACTGTATATCTATTAGGCTGCTTTACATTGCCCATAATCATACTGTATATCTATTTGACCCTCAGGGGAGGGTGGGATATATAAGAGAGTACCTCTTGTCTTTGCATCCAGTCAGTTTTTTCTAATTGAGAGAGAGAGAGAGAGAGAGAGAGAGAGAGAGGGGAAGAGAGAGAAGAAGAGAGAGATAGAGAGAGAGAGAGAGAGAGAGGGAGAGAGACAGAGAGAGAGAGAGGGAGAGAGACAGAGAGAGAGAGAGAGAGAGAGAGAGAGGTGAAGGAGGAAGGCCATCTGGTAAACACCTCACCAGGAGGACGAGGTCAGTATCTGGGTGAGTGAAGGACGAACAGCAGTCCTTCAGTTCCATTAATAGAAAAGGTTCTCAGCAGTGTTAAACTGCCTGTAAAACCTCAACCTCACTATGCCAGACCCTCTCCAAAGTCCTAGTAATCAGCAACACTCTCTCTATCTATCTATTTTTCCCTCCCTCCCTCTCCCCCAGTCTCCCTCCCTCCCTTCCTCTCCCCCCACTCTCCCTACCTCCCTCTCTCTCCCCCCCAGTCTCCCCCCACTCTCCCTCCCTCCCTCTCTCTCCCCCCACTCTCCCTCCCTCTCTCTCCCCCCACTCTCCCTCCCTCCCTCTCTCTCCCCCCACTCTCCCTCCCTCCCCCCACTCTCCCTCCCTCCCTCTCTCTCCCCCCACTCTCCCTCCCTCCCTCTCTCTCCCCCCAGTCTCCCTCCCTCTCCCCCCACTCTCCCTCCCTCTCTCTACCCCCACTCTCCCTCCCTCCCCCTCTCTCCCCCAGTCTCTGACCAGCAGTACTGGATAGGGGGACCTATGAGACCCATTGACTGACCCCATACGTCTTTACTGCCCCACTGCGGAAGTTTCTTATAAAACCACTGTTGTTTTCACATGCCGTAAACTATGTAGGCTATAGGTGTGGTTAAACCTGTCAAAATCCCATCAGGTTTTCTTCAACTAAACATGTCTATTTGGGGTGGCAGGTAGCCTAGTGGTTAGAGTGTTGGGCCAGTAACCAGCAGGTAGCCTAGTGGTTAGAGTGTTGGGTCAGTAACCAGCAGGTAGCCTAGTGGTTAGAGTGTTGGACTAGTAACCAGCAGGTAGCCTAGTGGTTAGAGTGTTGGGTCAGTAACCAGCAGGTAGCCTAGTGGTTAGAGTGTTGGGTCAGTAACCAGCAGGCAGCCTAGTGGTTAGAGTGTTGGACAAGTAACCAGTAGGTAGCCTAGTGGTTAGAGCGTTGGACCAGTAACCAGCAGGCAGCCTAGTGGTTAGAGCGTTGGACCAGTAACCAGCAGGTAGCCTAATGGTTAGTGTTGGATCAGTAACCAGCAGGTAGCCTAGTGGTTAGAGTGTTGGGTCAGTAACCAGCAGGTAGCCTAGTGGTTAGAGTGTTGGACTAGTAACCAGCAGGTAGCCTAGTGGTTAGAGTGTTGGGCCAGTAACCAGCAGGTAGCCTAGTGGTTAGAGTGTTGGACTAGTAACCAGCAGGTATTCTAGTGGTTAGAGCGTTGGGTCAGTAACCAGCAGGTAGCCTAGTGGTTAGAGTGTTGGGTCAGTAACCAGCAGGTAGCCTAGTGGTTAGAGTGTTGGGTCAGTAACCAGCAGGTAGCCTAGTGGTTAGAGTGTTGGACTAGTAACCAGCAGGTAGCCTAGTGGTTAGTGTTGGGTCAGTAACCAGCAGGTAACCTAGTGGTTAGTGTTGGGTCAGTAACCAGCAGGTAGCCTAGTGGTTAGTGTTGGGTCAGTAACCAGCAGGTAACCTAGTGGTTAGTGTTGGGTCAGTAACCAGCAGGTAGCCTAGTGGTTAGTGTTGGGTCAGTAACCAGCAGGTAACCTAGTGGTTAGAGTGTTGGGTCAGTAACCAGCAGGTAGCCTAGTGGTTAGTGTTGGGTCAGTAACCAGCAGGTATTCTAGTGGTTAGAGTGTTGGGACGGCAGGTAGCCTAGTGGTTAGAGTGTTGGGTCAGTGCTAGATCAAATCACCCGAGCTGACAAGAACAAGGCATTTAACCCACTGTTCCTAGGCCATCATTGGAAATAAGAATTTGTTCTTAACTGACTGGTTAAATTAAACAATTTAAAAATTGAGTGTACCTGCTCTATAGTGATGACTCTGTGGTGTACCACAACCCATAGCATTACATGTAAGGGAATCTCTGTGCTTTCGCCCCCTGAGATTAAAGGGCAATTCAGCCACTTTTTCAACCTCATATTCATTATCAAATCAAATTCAAATCAAATGTATTTATATAGCCCTTCGTACATCAGCTGATATCTCAAAGTGCTGTACAGAAACCCAGCCTAAAACCCCAAACAGCAAGCAATGCAGGTGTAGAAGCAGGAAGGAAAAGGCTCCCTAGAAAGGCCAAAACCTAGGAAGAAACCTAGAGAGGAACCAGGCTATGTGGGGTGGCCAGTCCTCTTCTGGCTGTGCCGGGTGGAGATTATAACAGAACATGGCCAAGATGTTCAAATGTTCATAAATGACCAGCATAGTCAAATAATAATAATCAGAGGCAGAACAGTTGAAACTGGAGCAGCAGCATGACCAGGTGGACTGGGGACGGGCAAGGAGTCATCATGCCAGGTAGTCCTGAGGCATGGTCCTAGGGCTCAGGTCCTCCGAGAGAAAGAAAGAGAGAAAGGGAGAATTAGAGAGAGCATACTTAAATTCACACAGGACACCAGATAAGACAGGAGAAGTACTCCAGATATAACAAACTGACCCTAGCCCCCCGACACATAAACTACTGCAGCATAAATACTGGAGGCTGAGACAGGGGGGGGGGGGGTCAGGAGACACTGTGTCCCAATCCGATGATACCCCCTGGACAGGGCCAAACAGGAAGGATATAACCCCACCCACTTTGCCAAAGCACAGCCCCCACACCACTAGAGGGATATCTTCAACCACCAACACAAAGATCTCCGCCACGGCACAACCCAAGGGGGGGGGGGGACGCCAGCACCAAGGACCAAGGACCTCCATGTGTGAAAACAATGCAATTCTATGATCAGTGGTTAAAAAAAAAAGGGTGATTTTCAAAACCTGCAACGAGTTTCTAACCAGAAGGAGGGTATTTTCACCGCGAATCTCAGTGTTTGAAAATCACTGTTTTCATTTTTTTTTTTTTTTTTTGAAGATGATGTCATCGAGTAGAACATTTTTTCCTTTCTGTTTTTTTTGTTCTCCCTTTCTACATAGTAAATGCTCAGTTTTCACATACGTAGACACGGCTATGTTGCTGGAGAGGATGAAGTTGAAAAGTGGCGGAATTACCCTTTAAAGCTAGATCTACTATGTTAGATCAACGATATTTTCAAATATATTATCAAATCAAATCAAATGTTATTGGTCACATACTAGCTTTAGGGTCTTTTAGGGTCTTGTGTTTTTATAAAAAATTCCTACTCTATGTACTCAATCGACAAATACAATATATTTGTTATACTGCTACCATTTGAATAAATGTTTACGCTTCTCTATCGCCCTGTGGAAATACTAAACACTTGTCCCTCTCCTCTCTTCACAGCTGACCCAGTGGATGTACTCAAGGCTCTGGACTTCCACAGCTCTCCGGATGGCGTCCGTAAAGTCACGGGCTTCTGCACTCACCGTAGAGGATCTAAACCTGACATAGCCTTCCGCGTAGGAAAACAGGCGCAGATCAGCGCTCCCAGCATGCAACTCTTTCCAGGTGACCTAACTGCTCCCCCGTAGATCAGGGATGGGATGATACGTTTTATTTTTTACTATTGTGTGTTAGAATAGTAGAATACACAAGGTGCCATTTTAGAAATGTAGTTTTGCATCAGCAGTTTTTCTCTTGTTTTATCGGTCAATGTCAGCTAACAGTTTTTCTCTTGTTTTATCGGTCAATGTCAGCTAACAGTTTTTCTCTTGTTTTATCGGTCACTCAATGTCAGCTAACAGTTTTTCTCTTGTTTTATCGGTCAATGTCAGCTAACAGTTTTTCTCTTGTTTTATCGGTCAATGTCAGCTAACAGTTTTTCTCTTGTTTTATCGGTCAATGTCAGCTAACAGTTTTTCTCTTGTTTTATCGGTCAATGTCAGCTAACAGTTTTTCTCTTGTTTTATCGGTCAATGTCAGCTAACAGTTTTTCTCTTGTTTTATCGGTCAATGTCAGCTAACAGTTTTTCTCTTGTTTTATCGGTCAATGTCAGCTAACAGTTTTTCTCTTGTTTTATCGGTCAATGTCAGCTAACAGTTTTTCTCTTGTTTTATCGGTCAATGTCAGCTAACAGTTTTTCTCTTGTTTTATCGGTCAATGTCAGCTAACAGTTTTTCTCTTGTTTTATCGGTCAATGTCAGCTAACAGTTTTTCTCTTGTTTTATCGGTCAATGTCAGCTAACAGTTTTTCTCTTGTTTTATCGGTCAATGTCAGCTAACAGTTTTTCTCTTGTTTTATCGGTCAATGTCAGCTAACAGTTTTTCTCTTGTTTTATCGGTCAATGTCAGCTAACAGTTTTTCTCTTGTTTTATCGGTCAATGTCAGCTAACAGTTTTTCTCTTGTTTTATCGGTCAATGTCAGCTAACAGTTTTTCTCTTGTTTTATCGGTCAATGTCAGCTAACAGTTTTTCTCTTGTTTTATCGGTCAATGTCAGCTAACAGTTTTTCTCTTGTTTTATCGGTCAATGTCAGCTAACAGTTTTTCTCTTGTTTTATCGGTCAATGTCAGCTAACAGTTTTTCTCTTGTTTTATCGGTCAATGTCAGCTAACAGTTTTTCTCTTGTTTTATCGGTCAATGTCAGCTAACAGTTTTTCTCTTGTTTTATCGGTCAATGTCAGCTAACAGTTTTTCTCTTGTTTTATCGGTCAATGTCAGCTAACAGTTTTTCTCTTGTTTTATCGGTCAATGTCAGCTAACAGTTTTTCTCTTGTTTTATCGGTCAATGTCAGCTAACAGTTTTTCTCTTGTTTTATCGGTCAATGTCAGCTAACAGTTTTTCTCTTGTTTTATCGGTCAATGTCAGCTAACAGTTTTTCTCTTGTTTTATCGGTCAATGTCAGCTAACAGTTTTTCTCTTGTTTTATCGGTCAATGTCAGCTAACAGTTTTTCTCTTGTTTTATCGGTCAATGTCAGCTAACAGTTTTTCTCTTGTTTTATCGGTCAATGTCAGCTAACAGTTTTTCTCTTGTTTTATCGGTCAATGTCAGCTAACAGTTTTTCTCTTGTTTTATCGGTCAATGTCAGCTAACAGTTTTTCTCTTGTTTTATCGGTCAATGTCAGCTAACAGTTTTTCTCTTGTTTTATCGGTCAATGTCAGCTAACAGTTTTTCTCTTGTTTTATCGGTCAATGTCAGCTAACAGTTTTTCTCTTGTTTTATCGGTCAATGTCAGCTAACAGTTTTTCTCTTGTTTTATCGGTCAATGTCAGCTAACAGTTTTTCTCTTGTTTTATCGGTCAATGTCAGCTAACAGTTTTTCTCTTGTTTTATCGGTCAATGTCAGCTAACAGTTTTTCTCTTGTTTTATCGGTCAATGTCAGCTAACAGTTTTTCTCTTGTTTTATCGGTCAATGTCAGCTAACAGTTTTTCTCTTGTTTTATCGGTCAATGTCAGCTAACAGTTTTTCTCTTGTTTTATCGGTCAATGTCAGCTAACAGTTTTTCTCTTGTTTTATCGGTCAATGTCAGCTAACAGTTTTTCTCTTGTTTTATCGGTCAATGTCAGCTAACAGTTTTTCTCTTGTTTTATCGGTCAATGTCAGCTAACAGTTTTTCTCTTGTTTTATCGGTCAATGTCAGCTAACAGTTTTTCTCTTGTTTTATCGGTCAATGTCAGCTAACAGTTTTTCTCTTGTTTTATCGGTCAATGTCAGCTAACAGTTTTTTAGATTGGTAAGTTTGTGTAGTGGTCAGCTATCTAAAGTTGTAGTCTCACACACTCACACACACACACACACTCACACACACACACACACACACACACACACACACACACACACACACACACACACACTCACACACACTCACACACACACACACTCACACACACACACACACACTCACACACACACACACACTCACACACACGCACGCACGCCCGAACACGCACACACGCACACACACTCACACACACACACACACGCACACACACACTCACACACACGCACACACGCACACGCACTCACACACACACACACACACACACACACTCACACACACACACACACTCACACACACACACACACGCACACACACACTCACACACACGCACACACGCACACACATGCACGCACACACGCACGCACGCACACACGCACGCACGCACGCGCACACGCACACACGCACACGCACGAACACGCACACACGCACACGCATGAACACGCACACACGCACAAACACACCCACACACACACACACACACACACGCACACACACACACGCACACACACACACACGCACACACACACACACACACCATGAACACGTATTCACCACTCACTCTAGACCTCTTATTTCTCACACACAGAACAGGATTTATGCAGTGTGACATTTTGCTATATCGAGTTTGTCTCGTAAAGCGATGTTTTTTTCCCCACTAGTGCTTTGGGACCCCAGACTAGCGCTACGCATTTGGCAGGAAGTTAACGGGACGGGATTTCTTCTTCTTCGTCTCCTTTCTCACTGAAATCACACAGCACACTGAGTCATGGTGAGTGTCCCAAATGGCACCCTATTCCCTATGGGCCCTGGCGTCAAAAGTAGTGCACTACAATACATAGGGAATAGGGTACCATTTAGGACTGCCAGACTAGGAGGGAGACGAAGCAGAGGTATGGTGACCAGCACTGGTGGGGGCCTTGATGTGATAAACAATTTATTGTTTTAGGACAGAATCCATTTGGAGAGACAGAAAGCTCTTTCATGGTGTTTCCATAGTGGTACTATCCTAAACTGCTGACTGTGTACAAGTTCATACACAGTACTAAACAGGATTATAGGAGCGTGGTCGTTAGTTGCAATAGTACTTCTAACCTGTTGATGACAGATATATTCAGTGATATTTATCAGTGACATCCCTTCAAAATCAAATCACATTTTATTCATCACACAGTTTACATGCATGTGTAAAAGGTGAAATGCCCTTTGGTGTAATTGAGATATTTAATGTAGGAAAAGAGTACTGCAAATACCAAAGTATAGGGCCAATACCAGTGTCACCAGCAAAGCACCCCCATACAATCAAAACCAAAAATCTGAAATTTGAAATGACAGATTTCCACAGGTCAAATTTCAATTTCTTCAAGTCTCCTCTTCTTATTGGTGTTTTTTAATAGTGGTTTCTTTGCAGCAAGTCGACCATGAAGATATCATAGATCTCTATGTATCTCTATATGTTTCCCTCTGTCTCTATGTTTCTCTATGTTTCCTGTGGTGGTCCTCATGAGAACCAGTTTCATCATAGTGCTTGATGGTTTTTGCGACTGCACTTGAAGAAACTGACCTGATTCACACAGTATCCTCTGAACAGTTGATGTTGAGATGTGTCTGTTACTTGAACTCTGTGAAGCATTTATTTGGGCTGCAATTTCAGAGGCTGGTAACTCTAATGAACTTATCCTCTGCAGCAGAGGGAATTCTGGGTCTTCCTTTCCTGTGGTGGTCCTCATGAGAACCAGTTTCATCATAGTGCTTGATGGTTTTTGCGACTGCACTTGAAGAAACTTGAAATGTTTAGGATTGACTGACCTTCGTGTCTTAAAGTAATGACACCTGGGGCGGCAGGGTAGCCTAGTGGTTAGAGCGTTGGACTAGTAACCGGAAGGTTGCAAGTTCAAACCTCCGAGCTGACAAGTTACAAATCTGTTGTTCTGCCCCTGAACAGGCAGTTAACCCACTGTTCCTAGGCCATCATTGAAAATAAGAATTTGTTCTTAACTGACTTGCCTAGTTAATTAAAGGTAAAATATAAAACACAACTGATTGGCTCAAACACATTAAGAGGGAAAGAAATGCCATAAATTAACATTTTTGTATTATTTATTTATTTTACCAGGCAAGTCAGTTAAGAACAAATTCTTATTTTCAATAACAGCCTAGGAACAGGAACCCTAGGAACCCTGCCTGTTCAGGGGCAGAACGACAGATTTGTACCTTGTCGGCTCGGGGGTTTGAACTTGCAACCTTCCGGTTACGCTCTAACCACTAGGCTACCCTGCCGCCCGTTTAACAATGCACACCTGTTAATTGAAATGCATTCCAGGTGACTAACACATGAAGCTGGTTGAGAGAATGCCAAGAGTGTGCAAAGCTGTTATCAAGGAAAACAGTGTCTACTTTGAAGAATCTCAAATATAAAATATTTGGATTTGTTTAATACTTTTGGTTACTACATGATTCCATACAGTATGTGTTATTTCATCATTTTGATGTCTTCACTATTACTATTAGGATGTTTAAATATAGAAATAGAAATATAGAAAAACCCTTGAATGAATGAGTCCAATCTTTTGACTGGTACTATATATACAGGTTGAAGTCGAAAGTTTACATACACTTAGGTTGGAGTCATTAAAACTCGTTTTTTCAACCACTCCACAAATTTCTTGTTAACAAACTAAGTCCGTTATGACATCTACTTTGTGCATGGCACAAGTAATTTATCCAATAATTGTTTACAGGCAGATTATTTCACTTATAATTCACTGTATCACAATTCCAGTGGGTCAGAAGTTTACATACACTAAGTAGACTGGGCCTTTCAACAGCTTGGAAAATTCCAGAAAAATATGTCATGGCTTTAGAAGCATCTGATAGGCTAATTTACATCCTTTGAGTCAATTGGAGATTTATCTATGGATGTATTTCAAGGCCTACCTTCAAACTCAGTGCCTCTTTGCTTGACATCATGGGAAAATCAAAAGAAATCAGCCAAGGCCTCAGGAAAAAAATTGTAGACCTCCACAAGTCTGGTTCATCCATGGGAGCAATTTCCAAATGCCTGAGAAGGTACCACATTCATCTGTATAAACAATAGTATGCAAGTATAAACACCATGGGACTATGAAGCCGTCATACCACTCCTAGAGATGAACGTACTGTGGTGCGAAAAGTGCAAATCAAACCCAGAACAACAGCAAAGGACCTTGTGAAGATGCTGGAGGAAACAGGTACAAAAGTATCTGTATCCACAGTAAAACGAATCCTATATCAACATAACCTGAAAGGCCGCTTAACAAGGAAGAAGCCACTGCTCCAAAACCACCATATAAAAGCCAGACTACGGTTTGCAACTGCACATGGGGACAAAGATCATACTTTTTGGAGAAATGTCCTCTGGTCTGATGAAACAAAAATAGAACTGTTTGGCCATAATGACCATCATTATGCTTGGAGGAAATAGGGGGAGGCCGAAGAACACCATCCCAACCGTGAAGCACGGGGGTGGCAGCATCATGTTGTGGGGGTTCATTGCTGCAGGAGGGACTGGTGCACTTCACAAAATAGATGGCATCATGAGGGAGGAAAATTATGTCGACATATTGAAGCAGCATCTCAAGACATTAGTCAGGAAGTTAAAGCTTGGTCGCAAATGGGTCTTTCAAATGGACAATGTCCCCAAGCAAACTTCCAAATTTGTGGCAAAATGGCTTAAGGACAACAAAGTCAAGGTATTGGAGTGGCCATCACAAAGCCCTGGCCTCAATCCTATAGAAAATGTGTGGGCAGAACTGAAAAGGTGTGTGCGAGCTAGGAGGCCTACAAACCTGACTCAGTTACACCAGCTCTGTCAGGAGGAATGGGCCAAAAATCACTGAACTTATTTTGGGAAAGTTGTGAAAGGCTACCTGAAACGTTTGACCCAAGTTAAACAATTTAAAGGCAATGCTACCAAATACCTATTGAGTGTATGTAAACTTCTGACCCACTGGAAATGTGATGAATGAAATACAATCTGAAATAAATCATTCTCTGCACTATTATTCTGACATTTCAAATTCTTAGAATAAAGTGATAATCAGAACTGACCTAAGACAGGGCTTTTTTACTAGGATTAAATGTCCAGAATTGTGAAAAACTGAGTTTAAATGTAATTGGCTAAGGTGTATGTAAACTTCCGACTTCAACTGTATTTATTATACAGGATTCTTTGACATGGTTCGATGCCTTTGCCAGCTATAAAACAAAACGGCAGAAATATGTTGAAAACAACTACTGCAGCGTTTATTTAGCGATTTAATTGACAATTTTTATTCACAAATGCGAGTGAATACCACTAGTGCCAAAATCTAAAAGGGTGTTAATTTTAGGCCCTGCTCGTGTGCCCTCTTTCTGGTTGAAAAATATCGACAGTTTAAGATGCTAGTTGCCCCGTAATGGAAGGATACGGTACAATATACAACTTCACTAGGAACAGATGCTTGTTAAAGTCATTTTACCAGTGAGTGAGTGTTGGTTCTTTGTCAAATTGGCCAGACAGCAAAGGGGGAAAAAATCAAGGCAGAAAATAGCCGGAGATTACATTAACAATGAGATTTTCTGTGATTATTTGCCGAAAATATTTGCCTTTGAAGCCTTACTGGTATTAAAGACTGGAAATTTCTGTCAAATAGGATTGAATGGAATGGGTGGAGTGGAGTATCCCATGGGATTGGTAATGGTAGCATTCTGCCATAGAGCGCTCTGTCTGAGGAGAACATTTCAGCTATTATGACATCACCGGTAGCCAATTATTATTTTTTCGTCTTTAAACTCTATTAAAAGGGCTGTAGGTAGGAAGTAGGACCCCCCCCCCCTGTCTGAGATACCTGCTGCAGCCCTCATCCTCCACATGCAACACCTGTTCTGCCAGTCACATTATGTTAAAGGTCCCCAGAGCACACACATCCCTGGGTCGCTCCTCTTTTCAGTTCGCTGCAGCTAGCGACTGGAACGAGCTGCAACAAACACTCAAACTGGACAGTTTTATCTCCATCTCTTCATTCAAAGACTCAATCGTGGACACTCTTACTGACAGTTGTGGCTGCTTTGTGTGATGTATTGTTGTCTCTACTTTCTTGCTCTTTGTGCGGTTGTCTGTGCCTAATAATGTTTATACCATGTTTTGTGCTGCTACCATGTTTTCATGCTACCATGTTGTTGTTACCATTGTGTTGCTACCATGCTGTGCTGTCATTTGTTGCTGCCATGTTATGTTGTTGTCTTAGGTTTCTCTTTATGTAGTGTTGTCTCTCTTGTCGTGATGTGTGTAGTGTTCTTTATTTGTAATTTTTAACCCCAGCCCCCGTCCCCGCAGGAGGCCTTTCTGCCTGTTAGGTCGTCACCGTTGTTAGGTCGTCACCGTTGTTAGGTCGTCACCGTTGTTAGGTCGTCACCGTTGTTAGGTCGTCACCGTTGTTAGGTCGTCACCGTAAATAATAATTTGTTCTTATCTGACTTGCCTAGTTAAATAAAGGTTAAATAAAGGTCACATAAATTCTAAAATAAATATTGGATGGTTAAAAGAACTACATTTGTTAGGAATGTTATCTTTCACACTTCTTGTCAAATGTATGTGCGATTAGATCACTTCTGACTCTTTCAAGATTAGCCAACTGTTGTTATAAATTCTTAAAGTACCCGGCAACAAAGGTCACATTTAAACTGGGGGTTAAGTTATTTTTATCTAATATGTGGGATACAATTAAAGGCACAATCTGTCATTTTAACAGCCTTACCCTTCCACTTTGTCTGGTAGACTAAAGGATGTAGCTGGGGTAAAATAACCCCTGTCAAGTACGTAGACAAATGCATGGATGAAAGAGCTAGCAGTCCATGAGATGGACATGATCATTTAATTGTGGGTATATCTCAAGGATGGGTGTTAAAAAAGGACAAGCCTTGACTTCTGTTATTGTTGATGTACTGTATATTATCAGGAAGTCTCCCAGAATATATGATGATGTCATATTACCGCATCCACCTCGAACCATTCTAACTCTTCTGAGCTAAATTATGTCATATTACTGCGTCCACCTATATCGTCTCTGATGGCGAGTTCAAAACAACTGAGAACTCTGGGGAAAAAAAGTACTCTGCCTGGGAAAAATCTATTTAAACGGTCATCCTACTCGGAAATTTCAACTCGGGAACTCGGGCCGATTTCTATAGGTCTGACTTTACGACTTGAATATCCCTGACGTCATGATTTTAACTCGTGTTATTCAGAGTTCCCCGTTGCTTTGAACACGGCATGACACTTCTGTGTATAATGATGTCATTTTACCACGTCCACATTTAACCTCTTTTAACGATCCTGTGTTTGATGATGTCATATTACCGCGCCCACCTCTAAAATCTCTTATATCTTCTGTCTATCATGACGTCATATTGCAAAGCTACTGTAGCTAACCTGTCCTACCTATTCCGGTAGGGTGTTCACAGAGGAATTCTCAGGAAGTCTCTCAGCATGTACGATGATGTCATATTACTGCGCCCACCTCTAATCTAACTCTTCTACTATCTTCTCTTCTGACCCCGACACATTGATGATTATCGAGGAGTTGGACAATGTAACAGCTAATTGGGTATCCAAATAAACAGAACCAATCAAATATGATTATTTATTTTGATTTGTTCTTTTTTTTCCCCTCTCACCAGGAGGAGCGTTCCCAGAGGACTTCTCAGTGATGTTCACCATCAAGCCCAAGGCAGGCAGACAGTCCTTCCTGCTGTCTGTGTATAATGAGCAGGGGGTCCAGCAGCTGGGTGTGGAGGTGGGACGCTCCCCTGTCTTCCTGTACGAAGACCAACATGGGAAACCTTCCCCAGAGGATTACCCACTGTTCAGATCCATCAACCTCGCTGACGGCAAGTAAGTGAAGTCTGAGACACCTGAGAATCTCATCACTACTCTATCACAAAGCAAGGCCTTTTCTGTTACGGACAAGGTTTGGGTTCAGGGAAGGTTAGGCGCTGTTTGGTTAGCTTAAGGGTTACTCTTTCCTGTGGCAAATAACTGAAGTTTGACCTTTCACTAAGCCGTGATGTTATACAAGGAGTACTGTACATTTGTAACCCACGGGATATGAACCCGCGTCTCCCTCTTTGTCTTAGACAAAGAGGACATTCTCTCTTGGGTCGAAGGCAGCAACTAGTTTTGAAGTTCGCAGGCGGGGCCTAACTTATCATGTGACCATGACTGACTCATGTGTTCTGGGGGTCTATGAGAGGGTCTGTGGACTTACCGTGTTCTTACTGTTGATACACTCCACACATGTCATGTTTAACAAGATGGCCGACCAGATCTGAGTCTCTGTATTTAAGGCTTCTCAGCAGACCCAAGCAAAGCACTGAAAACGAACAATTATTCGATTTATATACTTCATTGTTTAGTGATTGATAACATAAGGAATATAACTGTCTTTTGAGTTGCCCAATTATTTATTTGGCAGCATTTTGGTGACAGTCTGTTTTTGCCAAATTATTTACAGCTGTCTGCACTGCAATAAACCATCAAAATAACAGAGCTTCATGAATTACTTAACTTTAAAATGAATATTCTGACAGTGAGGTCTTTCCTAATATGAAACGTTAAGGGAAAATGTGTCTGGAGCAATTGTCTACAGCAAAATGAAACGTAGCATTGGTATGTATCTGTCTTCCAGAACTTAAAGTAAAGTAGAGTGAGTTTGATCATTTTAGTCTTTATCTAGCTAGTACTCTTTCTGAGAAGAACAAATTATCTTCATCAAGACCAACCTAGTTTTCACCTTTCTTGGCATCTCTCTGACATCTCTTACTACACCAGACTATAGATTATCTCTGACTACTCCAGACTATAGATTATCTCTGACTACTCCAGACTGTAGATTATCTCTGACTACTCCAGACTGTAGATTATCTCTGACTACACCAGACTGTAGATTATCTCTGACTACTCCAGACTGTAGATTATCTCTGACTATACCAGGCTGTAGATTATCTCTGACTACTCTAGACTGTCAGATTATCTCTGACTTCACCAGACTGTAGATTATCTCTGACTACACCAGACTGTAGATTATCTCTGACTACACCAGACTGTAGATTATCTCTGACTACTCCAGACTTTAGATCTTCTCTGACTACACCAGACTGTAGATTATCTCTGACTACTCCAGACTGTAGATTATCTCTGACTACACCAGACTGTAGATTATCTCTGACTACTCCAGACTGTAGATAATCTCTGACTACTCCAGACTGTAGATAATATCTGACTACTCCAGACTGTAGATCATCTCTGACTACACCAGACTGTAGATAATCTCTGACTACTCCAGACTGTAGATAATCTCTGACTAATCCAGACTGTAGATAATCTCTGACTACACCAGACTGTAGATAATCTCTGACTACTATAGACTGTAGATTATCTCTGACTATACCAGACTGTCAGATAATCTTTGACTACTCCAGACTGTAGAAAATCTCTGACTACACCAAACTGTAGATTATCTCTGACTACTCTAGACTGTCAGATTATCTCTGACTTCACCAGACTGTAGATTATCTCTGACTACACCAGACTGTAGATTATCTCTGACTATACCAGGCTGTAGATTATCTCTGACTACTCCAGACTATAGATAATATCTGACTACACCAGACTGTAGATAATCTCTGACTACTCCAGACTGTAGATAATCTCTGACTACTCCAGACTTTAGATCTTCTCTGACTACACCAGACTGTAGATTATCTCTGACTACTCCAGACTGTAGATTATCTCTGACTACTCCAGACTGTAGATAATCTCTGACTACTCCAGATTGTAGATAATCTCTGACTACTCCAGACTGTAGATAATCTCTGACTACTCCAGACTGTAGATTATCTCTGACTACTCCAGACTGTAGATAATCTCTGACTACTCCAGACTGTAGATTATCTCTGACTACTCCAGACTGTAGATGACCTCTGACTACTCCAGACTGTAGATGATCTCTGACTACTCCAGTCTGTAGATTATCTCTGACTACTCCAGACTATAGATTATCTCTGACTACACCAGACTGTAGATTATCTCTGACTACTCCAGACTGTAGATAATCTCTGACTACTCCAGACTTTAGATCTTCTCTGACTACACCAGACTGTAGATTATCTCTGACTACTCCAGACTGTAGATAATCTCTGACTACTCCAGACTGTAGATAATCTCTGACTACTATAGACTGTAGATTATCTCTGACTATACCAGACTGTCAGATAATCTTTGACTACTCCAGACTGTAGAAAATCTCTGACTACACCAAACTGTAGATTATCTCTGACTACTCTAGACTGTCAGATTATCTCTGACTTCACCAGACTGTAGATTATCTCTGACTACACCAGACTGTAGATTATCTCTGACTATACCAGGCTGTAGATTATCTCTGACTACTCCAGACTATAGATAATATCTGACTACACCAGACTGTAGATAATCTCTGACTACTCCAGACTGTAGATAATCTCTGACTACTCCAGACTTTAGATCTTCTCTGACTACACCAGACTGTAGATTATCTCTGACTACTCCAGACTGTAGATAATCTCTGACTACTCCAGATTGTAGATAATCTCTGACTACTCCAGACTGTAGATAATCTCTGACTACTCCAGACTGTAGATTATCTCTGACTACTCCAGACTGTAGATAATCTCTGACTACTCCAGACTGTAGATTATCTCTGACTACTCCAGACTGTAGATGACCTCTGACTACTCCAGACTGTAGATGATCTCTGACTACTCCAGTCTGTAGATTATCTCTGACTACTCCAGACTATAGATAATATCTGACTACACCAGACTGTAGATTATCTCTGACTACTCCAGACTGTAGATAATCTCTGACTACTCCAGACTTTAGATCTTCTCTGACTACACCAGACTGTAGATTATCTCTGACTACTCCAGACTGTAGATAATCTCTGACTACTCCAGACTGTAGATTATCTCTGACTGCTCCAGACTGTAGATAATCTCTGACTACTCCAGACTGTAGATTATCTCTGACTACTCCAGACTGTAGATTATCTCTGACTACTCCAGACTGTAGATTATCTCTGACTACTCCAGACTGTAGATTATCTCTGACTACTCCAGACTGTAGATGACCTCTGACTACTCCAGACTGTAGATGATCTCTGACTACTCCAGTCTGTAGATGATCTCTGACTACTCCAGACTATAGATTATCTCTGACTACACCAGACTGTAGATTACCTCTGACTACACCAGACTGTAGATTATCTCTGACTACTCCAGACTGTAGATAATCTCTGACTACTCCAGACTGTAGATAATCTCTGACTACTCCAGACTGTAGATAATCTCTGACTACTCCAGACTGTAGATAATCTCTGACTACACCAGACTGTAGATAATCTCTGACTACTCCAGACTGTAGATAATCTCTGACTACACCAGACTGTAGATAATCTCTGACTACTATAGACTGTAGATTATCTCTGACTATACCAGACTGTCAGATAATCTTTGACTACTCCAGACTGTAGAAAATCTCTGACTACACCAGACTGTAGATAATCTCTGACTACACCAGACTGTAGATAATCTCTGACTACACCAGACTGTAGATAATCTCTGACTACTATAGACTGTAGATTATCTCTGACTATACCAGACTGTCAGATAATCTTTGACTACTCCAGACTGTAGAAAATCTCTGACTACTCCAGACTGTAGATTATCTCTGACTACTCCAGACTGTAGATTATCTCTGACTACTCCAGACTGTAGATAATCTCTGACTACTGTAGATAATCTCTGACTACTCCAGACTGTAGATTATCTCTGACTACACCAGACTGTAGATTATCTCTGACTACTCCAGACTGTAGATAATCTCTGACTACTCCAGACTGTAGATAACCTCTGACTACTCCAGACTGTAGATATTCTCTGACTACTGTAGATAATCTCTGACTACACCAGACTGTAGATAAACTCTGACTACCATAGACTGTAGATTATCTCTGACTATACCAGACTGTCAGATAATCGTTGACTACTCCAGACTGTAGAAAATCTCTGAATCCACCAGACTGTAGATTATCTCTGACTACTCCAGACTGTAGATAATCTCTGACTACTCCAGACTGTAGATTATCTCTGACTACTCCAGACTGTAGATAACCTCTGACTACTCCAGACTGTAGATAATCTCTGACTACTGTAGATAATCTCTGACTACTCCAGACTGTAGATAATCTCTGACTACTGTAGATCATCTCTGACTACTCCAGACTGTAGATAATCTCTGACTACACCAGACTGTAGATAATCTCTGACTACACCAGACTGTAGATAATCTTTGACTACTCCAGACTGTAGATAATCTCTGACTACACCAGACTGTAGATAATCTCTGACTACTCCAGACTGTAGATAATCTCTGACTACACCAGACTGTAGATAATCTCTGACTACACCAGACTGTAGATAATCTCTGACTACACCAGACTGTAGATCATCTCTGACTACTCCAGACTGTAGATAATCTCTGACTACACCAGACTGTAGATCATCTCTGACTACACCAGACTGTAGATAATCTCTGACTACACCAGACGGTAGATAATCTCAACCTGTGCTCAGGTTGTAGTGTTCAACAAGCAACAAATACACTTCATACGTTTCATGTTCTCCTCTGTCCGTGTGTAGATGGCATCGCGTGGCCATCAGTGTGGAGAAGAAGAGTGTGACCATCATTGTGGATTGTAAGAAGAAGCTGAGCAGGCCACTGAAGAGGAGCGACGGGGCAGCCATCAACACTGACGGCATCACCGTGTTCGGAACCAGGATTCTGGACGAAGAGGTCTTTGAGGTAAGGACGATGACCATTGCTTGCGTCCATTGCATATGACGCTGTATTCGGTGGATTGCACGGCTGCCATTTTGCAGCATAACGTCTAAACGCGCTGTGGTTTTATATTTGGTATGTTTTACAATGATTCTTGAATGTATTCCTTCGTGGGACAGGTCTTTGAGGTAAAGAGGACATTGGCAATTGCTGTTCTGGGGATATTATGTATGTACCTATGGTATGCAATACATGTTGGATTGATGCCTTCTTGGGACAGGTCTCTCTTGTAAAATGGATTATATCACCTATGTAAAATAGATTGGATCACCTTTGTACATAAAGGATTGATTATCTGTTTCTCTTGATCTTGACAAGAGATTTCATGTTTTTTTAAATATATATATATATATATATTTCTACCTTTATTTTAAAGACAAGTCAGTTAAGAACATATTCTTATTTACGAAGACATCCTACCCTAGACTCCACATTAGCTTCATGCTCACGTACAGATGTGGTGTTGTCTGTGGTGACAACCACAGAATCCAGTGCTGCTGAAGTTTTTCTCAACCATTTGGACAGATGATGTTTTATAACAGGTCTCAGTGATACCAGCATGCATTGGAGCCTATTGGCAGTGAGTAATGTTAGTGGTCGTAAAGTTAATTGTGTCTTCAGAAACCAGTTTCTTCATTTGCCCTTTTCATACGATTCTTTCATACATGGTGAACAGTTTTATAGACCATATAACAGGAGTACTTGGCTTTCTGCGCCTTGGTAGAGCCCTGGACTGTGTTAAAGGGAAAATGGCAGTTGTGTGTGTGACTTCAAAATGGCAGTAATGTGTGTGACTTCAAAATGGCAGTAATGTGTGTGACTTCAAAATGGCAGTAATGTGTGTGACTTCAAAATGGCAGTAATGTGTGTGACTTCAAAATGGCGGTAATGTGTGTGACTTCAAAATGGCGGTAATGTGTGTGACTTCAAAATGGCAGTAATGTGTGTGACTTCAAAATGGCGGTAATGTGTGTGACTTCAAAATGGCAGTAATGTGTGTGACTTCTTTTTCCCCCTTAAAGAGGAGAAGAAATCTGACAAACAGTCAGCATGGGAGTCTTAATTAAATAGGACCGTTATATGAGGGAGCTTAAGGATAGCTTCTATAACTTATATTTCTATCCTTATTTGTTGATATGGTTGTTTGTGTCCGTGAGCTGTCCGTGAGTTTCTGTTTCCTCGTTTTGAGTCATCGGAGGACCAGGATTATGGGGTGGGGGGGTGGGGCAATTCATGCGGTGCAACACGTCAGAAAGTCAAGAAATAGGAATTCTGAATTTAATTGGTCGACGGCAATGTATCTCTGAGGCATCCAGGAAGTATTTTATGCCATCCGTTCCTAACATAAATTAAAGAGTAAATTGGCCAAATACAGCTCGTATTACATCACACTGAGCATCTGACAATGTACCTTAGCAGTAAACCCAGCTTCAAGAAATATCAATCTTCCATTTGAACAATGCCTTGATATTTATTTGATATGTTTAAATGTACCTTTTGTTTTACTAGGCAAGTCCGTTAAGAACACATTCTTATTTACAATGACAGCCTACCCGGGCCAAATACCCAGACAACAATAGGCCAATTGTGCACCGCCCTATGGGACTCCTAATCACAGCCGGATGTGATACAGCCTGGATCCGAACCAGGGACCGTAGTGACCCCTCTTACACTGAGATGCAGTGCCTTAGATGGCTGTTATACAGCCTGAATTTGAACCAGAGACTGTAGTGATGCCTCTTGCACTGAGATGCAGTGCCATACACTGCTGTGATACAGCCTGAATTCGAACCAGGGACCGTAGTGACCCCTCTTGCACTGAGATGCAGTGCCTTACACCACTGCTCCACTCTGGATCCCATCTTTTTATTTTTGTATTTATTTATTTATTTCACCTTTATTTAACCAGGTAGGCTAGTTGAGAACACCTTTATTTAACCAGGTAGGCTAGTTGAGAACACCTTTATTTAACCAGGTAGGCTAGTTGAGAACACCTTTATTTAACCAGGTAGGCTAGATGAGAACAAGTTCTCATTTGCAACTGCGACCTGGCCAAGATAAAGCATAGCAGTGTGAACAGACAACACAGAGTTACACATGGAGTAAACAATTAACAAGTCAATAACACAGTAGAAATAAAAGGGGAGTCTATATACTTTGTGTGCAAAAGGCATGAGGAGGTAGGCGAATAATTACAATTTTGCAGATTAACACTGGAGTGATACATGATCAGATGGTCATGTACAGGTAGAGATATTGGTGTGCAAAAGAGCAGAAAAGTAAATAAATAAAAACAGTATGGGGATGAGGTAGGTAAAATTGGGTAGGCTATTTACCGATAGACTATGTACAGCTGCAGCGATCGGTTAGCTGCTCAGATAGCAGATGTTTGAAATTGGTGAGGGAGATAAAAGTCTCCAACTTCAGCGATTTTTGCAATTTGTTCCAGTCACAGGCAGCAGAGAACTGGAACGAAAGGCGGCCAAATGAGGTGTGGGCTTTAGGGATGATCAGATACACCTGCTGGAGCGTGTGCTACGGGTGGGTGTTGCCATCGTGACCAGTGAACTGAGATAAGGCGAAGCTTGGACTTGTAGATGACCTGGAGCCAGTGGGTCTGCCGACGAATATGTAGCGAGGGCCAGCCGACTAGAGCATACAGGTCGCAGTGGTGGGTGGTATAAGGTGCTTTAGTAACAAAACGGATGGCACTGTGATAAACTGCATCCAGTTTGCTGAGTAGAGTATTGGAAGCTATTTTGTAGATGACATCGCCGAAGTCGAGGATCGGTAGGATAGTCAGTTTTACTAGGGTAAGTTTGGCGGCGTGAGTGAAGGAGGCTTTGTTGCGGAATAGAAAGCCGACTCTAGATTTGATTTTAGATTGGAGATGTTTGATATGAGTCTGGAAGGAGAGTTTACAGTCTAGCCAGACACCTAGGTACTTATAGATGTCCACATATTCTAGGTCGGAACCATCCAGGGTGGTGATGCTAGTCGGGCGTGCGGGTGCAGGCAGCAAACGGTTGAAAAGCATGCATTTGGTTTTACTAGCGTTTAAGAGCAGTTGGAGGCCACGGAAGGAGTGCTGTATGGCATTGAAGCTCGTTTGGAGGTTAGATAGCACAGTGTCCAAGGACGGGCCAGAAGTATACAGAATGGTGTCGTCTGCGTAGAGGTGGATCAGGGAATCGCCCGCAGCAAGAGCAACCTCATTGATATATACAGAGAAAAGAGTCGGCCCGAGAATTTAACCCTGTGGCACCCCCATAGAGACTGCCAGAGGACCGGACAGCATGCCCTCCGATTTGACACACTGAACTCTGTCTGCAAAGTAGTTGGTGAACCAGGCAAGGCAGTCATCAGAAAAACCGAGGCTACTGAGTCTGCCGATAAGAATATGGTGATTGACAGAGTCGAAAGCCTTGGCAAGGTCGATGATGACGGCTGCACAGTACTGTCTTTTATCGATGACGGTTATGATATCGTTTAGTACCTTTAGCGTGGCTGAGGTGCACCCGTGACCGGCTCGGAAACCAGATTGCACAGCGGAGAAGGTACGGTGGGATTCGAGATGGTCAGTGATCTGTTTGTTGACTTGGCTTTCGAACACCTTAGATAGGCAGGGCAGGATGGATATAGGTCTGTAACAGTTTGGGTCCAGGGTGTCTCCGCCTTTGAAGAAGGGGATGACTGCGGCAGCTTTCCAATCCTTGGGGATCTCAGACGATATGAAAGAGAGGTTGAACAGGCTGGTAATAGGGGTTGCGACAATGGCGGCGGATAGTTTCAGAAATAGAGGGTCCAGATTGTCAAGCCCAGCTGATTTGTACGGGTCCAGGTTTTGCAGCTCTTTTCAGAACATCTGCTATCTGGATTTGGGTAAAGGAGAACCTGGAGAGGCTTGGGCGAGTAGCTGCGGGGGGGGGGCGGAGCTGTTGGCCGAGGTTGTCAGAAATGACGTAACAATATCCGCAAAGGGACCTGTATAGTTTTCATAACTCCTAATAACAGACCACTGATAATACTCCTTAGCTGTTAACCCAGCTTTACCACAGACAGGTAGCTGTGGGGCCTATGGAAACTATGAGCAGCATGCTATGCTATGCTATCCTATGCTATGCTATGCTATCCTATGCTATGCTATCCTATGCTATGCTGTTGCTATCTGATGAGACAATAGCCCCAGTATAGCCTTTGATGTGAACATCAGGATTGTCATGGTGACTGAAACAGATTGTTTAGACGTGTGCCTCCAGGTCAGAAGATCCCTTTTTTCCTCAGTTGGTTTCATCCACATCTTAATGAAAGCTAGCTATCGCTAGTTGAAGCTAATCCAGGCTTGAAAGAGGACAGAACATGTAGCCTAATGACTGTCTAATAAATGTAGTTAATAATTCTCAATGTTCAGCTTTTTCTGTTATTGGTTCTCAATTAGGCTCAAGCACTAATCCCAGATACAATGCCTGCATGTATGGACAGCTAGAAAGCTATTTTTGCATTTTACCATACACTCCAAGTGAAGGGTTAGCATTTAGCTCATTAGCATTAAGACTCTCACCACCACAGGTATTTTTTTATGCTGGTTTGAGGCCAGGTTTCGAACTGATGTGGGTGTTCTTTGTTTGAACGTAAATTATGCTAAACGTAGTGGAATTATAGAAACATTTGGGCTCATTTTCTCTGTTTAGAAACAAGAAGAAGAGCAATTTCTTTTGTTTGTCCCAAGTGGGACCCCGTTGGCACGTTGGAAGGCAGAACTCAGAACTCTTTAGGTGCAAGCTATAGCAGTGGTGGCCTGAACAAAAAGAGACTAGGGCTGCGGTCCCAAATGGCACCCTTCCCTATAGGGCTCAGGTTAAAATCAGCGCACTATAAAGGGATTAGGGTGCCATTTCAGATGGAGACGAGAAGCACGCTGTATTTCTTCACCTGTAAACTATTCCACTTCAACTTTAATAGCCTTGGGTTTGTTGATTGCGATCTGGCTATTTTGTAGGCAAACTGCTCACTAACAGACAGCCAGAAAAGAAAATCTTGTCCAAAGACACGATCCGGGCTCAGAAAAGGTCTTTGCCATCCAGTTATTGGGAAGGTTTTGCCATTTTGCCAAACTCTTGCAACACAGCCCTTCCCAAGGTAGACAAAGTGCTCTCAAATGCAGCTGTTGAAATGAGACCAGCAAACCTTTTCCGTTAAAGCACGTTTGTTATTGTAAGTAATATCGTGGAATTGAGACAAATATGTTTGTCTCTATTGCAATTCATTACTGTCAAGGTACAATTGTAACACAGTGAACAATGCGGTCATTGTCCTGTCTTCTAATATGAAGCTATGCGGGGTACTCATCGTAGGTAGGGATGGGAACGGCCAGGGACCTCACGATACAATATTATCATAATACTTAGGTGGCGATACCATATGTATTGCCATTCTCACGATACTCTTTGTATTGCGATTCGATACTGGGATTTAATTGCGATTCGATGTTCCAAACAATATTGCTCACCGTACTGTATGTCTGCTTCAGAGGGACAAGAGAGCCAGGAGAAAACAAGTTTTAATCAGTCAGGAAAAATAAATGTGCTTCCTTTTTTAAAAAGAAGATGGAGAACAAGATATGAAGGAAAAATACTTCCGTTTAGGTTCAGGTATAGCGAACTAAAATATTTAAAGAATTAAATAAAAGCGGGGCCTAGGTAAAAGCCTACCTGGTTAAATAAAGGTAAATAAATAAATAAATAATTTAATTATACGGTATTGGTATTGTCTATCCCTCATGAATTGGGTTGGTTCTGTAGTCTATAGTTTATCATTCATGAATTGGGTTGGTTCTGTAGTCTATAGTTTAGCATTCATGAATTGGGTTGGTTCTGTAGTCTATAGTTTATCATTCATGAATTGGGTTGGTTCTGTAGTCTATAGTTTACCATTCATGAATTGGGTTGGTTCTGTAGTCTATAGTTTACCATTCATGAATTGGGTTGGTTCTGTAGCCCATAATTTATCATTCATGAATTGTGTTGGTTCTGTAGCCTATAATTTATCATTCATGAATTGGGTTGGTTCTGTAGTCTATAGTTTATCATTCATGAATTGGGTTGGTTCTGTAGTCTATAGTTTATCATTCATGAATTGGGTTGGTTCTCTCGTCTATAGTTTATCATTCATGAATTGGGTTGGTTCTCTCGTCTATAGTTTATCATTCATGAATTGGGTTGGTTCTGTAGTCTATAGTTTATCATTCATGAATTGGGTTTGTTCTGTCGTCTATAGTTTACCATTCATGAATTGGGTTGGTTCTGTAGCCTATAGTTTATCATTCATGAATTGGGTTTGTTCTGTAGTCTATAGTTTACCATTCATGAATTGGGTTGGTTCTGTAGCCTATAGTTTATCATTCATGAATTGGGTTGGTTCTGTAGCCTATAGTTTATCATTCATGAATTGGGTTGGTTCTGTAGCCTACAGTTTATCATTCATGAATTGTGTTGGTTCTGTAGCCTATAGTTTATTATTCTCTGACTTGGGTTGGATCTGTAGCCTATAGTTTACCATTCATGAATTGGGTTGGTTCTGTAGCCTATAGTATATCATTCATGAATGGGTTGGTTCTGTAGCCTAAAGTTTATCATTCATGAATGGGTTGTCGATTGTTTTTCCGTTAGGAGTTGGTTCACGAAAGGCTGTATGGGCAGGTTATATAGCAGGTTTTAGGTGGGTTACAATCTTCCTAGATATTTTTTAATATCACCTTTATTTAACCAGGCAAGTCAGTTAAGAACAAATTCTTATTTTCAATGACAGCCTATGAACAGTGGGTTAACTGCCTGTTCAGGGGCAGAACGACATATTTGTACCTTGTCAGCTCGGGGGTTTGATCTTGCAACATTCTGGTTACTAGTCCAACGCACTAACCACTAGGCTACCCTGCCGCCCCAGATATCAGAGAGGGACATGTCTTTACTGATATTACAAATTACATGTATTGACTTCTACATGTGATCTATTAAATTATACTTAAATTAATATACTTAAATTAATATAACAGGCTTTTAAAATGTAATATTGCACAATTTCTACTTAAAATATCAAAGGGCACTGATTTGGTGGAACGACCCATATAGACTGGCCATTCATCACATAGCCTGACATCTCTCTTTGAATATTACTTCCTCTCCCAATCTTCTCTCCTCCTTTCACTCCTACCCTCCTTTCTCTGTCTCTCTGCCCCTTCTGTAAATCTTAGCTCCCCCTGTTCCGCCATCCCTCCCTCCCTCCCTCACTCTGTTAGACATACCTTCCTTCCTTCCTAACAGACCCCAGTAGTACTGTGAGGTAACAGACTGTCTAACAGACCCCAGATGGGATGGGAGAGAGGATGTGAGTTCTCTTACACACACACACACACACACACACACACAAACACACACACACAATAAAGAGGATGTGGAAGGGGAAAGGAGGGTAGATAGTTAAGTTGTCCAAATTGTTATTTGAAGTAGGGTTTAGTGAGCTACTGGGACTGCATCCCAAATGGCACCCTAGTGCACTACTTTAGACCAGGGCATATATAGAGCTGTGGTCAAAAGCAGTGCACTATATAGGGAATAGAGTGTGATTTAGTACGCGGACCACTGACTGCTGGGAAGAAGCAGGCAGCATTAATATTCCATCTGCAGATGGCATCTTTCTGCCCCAATACTTAAAAAGAAACTTTATCCCCGCTCCCTTACTCCCACCACAAAGACTGGGTTTGATGAAAGCTGGAGGGTATTTAAAGTCTAGTCTAGTCTGTTTTATTTTCTGTCTAGTTCTCTCTCTCTCTCTAGTCCTTGTGCAATTTGGAGGAATCAGGAAGCTGGGCCTTTTGTCGCGGACGTGTTCAGGGTACGAGCATGGTATAAGGGTAAAGGTACAGGTCTGGGGTTAGGATTAGGATTAGTGTGAAGTTTGGGGGGTTAGGATTAGTGGGAAGATTGGGGGGTTGGGGTTAGGATTAGGATTAGTGTGAAGTTTGCGGGTTTTGGGGTTAGGATTAGGATTAGTGTGAAGATTGGGGGGTTGGGGTTAGGATTGGTGTGAAGCTTGGGGGTTTGGGGTCAGGATTAGGATTAGTGTGAAGCTTGGGGGTTTGGGGTCAGG